>NC_086449.1:376023136-376330636 GCF_028390025.1 Pseudophryne corroboree
TCTATGTGTCTGCGGCTGTAACGTAGCATTTTGTATGCAGATATAGCTGCAGTCACACACAGAATATAGGCATGCCACATATCATTTTAAGCAACATAAGCTGCTTGTGCATCTGAAGTCGCATAGCAATGCGACTTAGATGCATTCAAACGACAAAGTCGCACATAAACATGCTTGGCGCAAAGGAGTCACGCCGCGGCATGGAGTGACTAGAAGGGATGTTTAACGTGGCTGCAGGAAGGATGTAGGAGGACACATCTGTAGGAATGGTCTTATACACCATCCAGGTGAGTCTTCTTTCGTGACCTGACTCAAGCAGAGAGGTGAATTAACCCCTTGGCATCAGCTGTGATGCAGAAGTAAAATTGACAGTTTCAAATGCAGAAGTATTTTATTGAGACATTTGCCAGATATAATCATGTATGCTCAAGTAAAACAAATGTACTGTAATAAAACAATATGACCAAGATGAAATTTTATTGTTGGAATGCATATACATGTATGTGATTTGTTTATCCAGAGCCCTTATTCTCCAGAGAGAGCACCAGAAAGACTGACACATAAATAATATGCCTCCTCCCATAGTTACTGTGAGGAGCACTGCTCATTTTACCCAGGGGGAGACACTGCTATGGGTCAGCATGGGGAAAGAATGGGGTATTTTTTAAAAACTCAACACCTGGATTTTTAACACCGGTGTTCTTAGGAATGAATCTGGAAGCTTTTCTTGACATTTTCATATAGTCAATATATGTCCCTGTTGTAGAATGAGCGCTATGGGTAGTATATTTGTTGAGGCGATACAGACTTTTAAATCTCAATAATGCCTATGCAATTAGAGATTCCGTTACATCTCCACGGGTACCAGAGTACCCTGTTACATATCATCACCCCATGCCACCACCTGTTCCAGAGTACATTTCTGGATTCTACAGAATATTTTCTAAAGCAAGAAATGAATTCCGCTGAACATCAATTAGGAATGAAAACCATGATAACAGTTCTTCCACCAAAGTATAATCATAGACATCCCAAGAAGAGTAAGAACCTTTTGCCCATCTAGCGCACCATTTATTTCATTTTAAATAGTATTATCCATATAAAAACTTTTCTAATGAACTGTATCCTTGTCATGAATGCAGGTGAAAGATTGTTCAATGTTTACAGAGGACTTGTTCATTGGCATAATAAAGAAACTAAACAATGTAATAATTGTTGGTAAGGTCTTTTGTAAGGAAGCATGTGTGACACGAGTTACTGTCAGAGAATAAAGTGTATGACAGCGGTGAGGATACAACACAATATAAATGACAGTTTCCAGCACTGCTCGGGTTTGCACAATACACTCACATTTACTAGATGTCCATAGAGTATCTAGTAGGAGGTCATTAAACAGGGATAAGCATGTACAAAAGGGTCGTCCCAAAGATGGTCATGATGAAGCACTCGCCTGCCACTGCCTAAATATTCGGAAGACTTTGCAAGATTTCTCTGGAACACTCTGAAATAAGATTTCACAGATACAGACTAATTAACAGGATGTTACAGGAGTGTAGTAGGGTTTTTGGTATATAGAAGAAGAAACAACTATAGAAGAAATGACTGATTAGCAATTAGGATCCCTACTGGTGGTGGTACGTAAAGATTATCCAGGCACATACATAGGACTTGACCTATGCATGATGCAGTTTCTGAGGGAGAAGCTAGTCAGTGTAGTGGATGGTCGGAAACGTGTGTGTGGCCATCTCCATTCTCATATCACCACCAATTAGCAGATACAGTGGGATCCCATCCTAAAGGCCATCTCCTGTCTACTTATACTTCTCACCACTGGCTGTAATTGCCAGGTTCAAAAGCCTGGTGAGTACAGCAAGGATTGTGCTATGTGTACCTCCCAAGTAGCCGGATGCTGGTGGTGGGACCCCTACAGTTCTATTGGTGCTGCATTTCATAATATAGAAAATAAAAATAAAATAGAGCCTGAATATTTCATTTAAATTCATAATTTCAATTTAGGGATTTTCATTGTGTGCTGTGGGAATTATATGTTTTTGTCTGGGTTTCTGTATGTATCTTTTGTCCTAGCACTGGATACATATAAATTGTACATTAATAATGGGGTGAATACATTTGTTTAAAAGGAAAACAATCTTTTTCCTAGATTTGTTGAGTTAGTCCAGCTATGTAATAATCTTATATAACACCAATAATTTATAGGGCTGTATTGTCACAATCTTGGAGTTACTTTTAGAGTTATGTGAATCATTAGGGAGAAAAGTGGCCATAGCTACATAACTAGGACTGAAATCAGCGATTTCCAAACGTTCAAAGCAACAGGTCTCACACTCTTTATGTAGAATACAAGAAGAGTATCAGCAATCTACTGTAAAAGCATAACTGTTGTAGAAGTACTCCCATCTGCTGAGAGTAGCAGCCGCCTCCAGGGGCTCAGCAGGGTATAGATTAGAGGGGGAATTTACATAAAATGCTCACTATAGTCATTATGCAGCCAGGATACTTGTAGGTGAAACACTTACTAGAGATTATGGTGGGAATTCTCATTGCTTGGGTCACAGGCACAAATAAAGTAAACTATAAATATTAGTGTGTATGTGAATCAGACATTTAATACACTCATACAGATGTGTCCTCATACGTCTAGCTTCAATACGCCATGACTTAATAGACTTAGACTTAATTGTCATTAGCGCCGGTAGGGAAAGCTTGCCGCACTGTGACAGCTAAAGGCAGGGAATCTCTATTAACCGCACGCCACTGGGATCGGTTTAGGGCAGCTTGCTTGGCATCAGCAATGGTTGAAGGTCTTGGGTGAAAGGCCCCAGAGGCTGCAACACCACTAAGCAAGAGGCATCACACCATGAAGACCAAGGAGCTCTCCAAACAAGTCAGAGATAAGGTTGTTGAGAAGTACAAGTCAGGGTTGGGTTATAAAAAAATATCCAAATCTTTGATGATCCCCAGAGCACCATCAAATCCATCATCTTCAAATGGAAAGACCATGGTACCACAACAAACCTGCCAAGGCAGGGCTGGCCACCAAAACTCACAGACGAGGCAAGGAGGGCATTAATCAGAGAGGCAGCACAGAGACCAAAGGTAACACTGAGATGGCTGCAGAGTTCCACAGCAGAGACTGGTGTATCTGCGCATGTGACCATAATAAGCCGTACACTCCATAGAGCTGGGCTTTATGGAAGAGTGGCAAGAAAAAAGCCATTACTTAGTGCTAAAAATAAGATGGCACGTTTTGAGTTTCCAAAAGGCATGTGGATGACTCCCCAAATGTATGGAGGAAGGTGATCTGGTCAGATGGGACTAAAATTGAACTTTTCAGTCACCAAGGAAAACGCTATGTCTGGCACAAACCCAACACATCCCATCACCCCAAGAACACCATCCCCATACTGAAACATGGTGGTGGCAGCATCATGCTGTGGGGATGTTTTTCAGCAGCATGGACTGGTAAACTGTTTCGAGTCGAGGGAAAGATGGATGGTGCTAAATACAGGGATATTCTTGAGCAAAACCTGTTTCAGTCTGCCTGTGATTTGAGACTGGGACGGAGGTTCACCTTCCAGCAGGACAAAGACCCGAAGCACACTGCTAAAGCAACACTCAAGTGGTTTAAGGGGAAACATTTAAATGTGTTGGACTGGCCTAGTCAAAGCCTAGATCTCAAGCCAATTGATAATCTGTGGTCAGACTTGAAGATTGCTGTTCATAAGCAGAACCATCCAACATGAAGGAGTCACGATCCGGGTATCTGGACGCCATTTCTTACCCATCAGATGCCTCCTAAGGCTGGCTCAGCGCTCCAGGACCGGATCCCATCTGTTATCCTAATGTTCACATTCCTGCATCCTCTCCTGTCTCTCTGAGACGCTGTCACAGTAACGCCTTATTACATCTGGCATGGCGTCTCCCGCGGCCTCCGCCGCCGTCCCTGAGCTTCTGCATGCAGAGTGTCAGAGTGGCGATTACGTCAGCCGCGGCCTCCGCTGTGTCCGCGTGGTTGGATGTGCACTTGTCAGCCTGGCGTCTCCTGTCTCCAGTGGCCGGCGCCGCCATTACTGTTTTCATTACCACATGGATTACAAACCAAACTTCCCTCCAAGTGTCTGCATGGGCGCAGCCATCTTGGATTCTGTCAGCTGATCATTTCCTCCAATCTGTTGTCAGTATTGTTAATCTGCATAATTGCCTAGCCAATCCCTTCCTTGCTGCAGGTATAAATACACTGTGCCTGAGCAAGGAAGGCGTCAGTGCTTTGGTTGTCAAACCTAGTTCCTGTTTGTCTCTCTCCTGTGATTGTCTTCCAGGTTCCAGCTCCTGTCTCAAGACTTCCACCATAGAGACCCGCACCAGCATTCCACCTGCGGTGTAGCCTGACTCTCCAATCCATTGTGGATTCATCTGTTTCCAGCTACAACATTACCTGCTTCCAGCTCAGCTTCCAGCAGAGTACAGCTTCCCTTAAAGGGCCGGTGTCCTTTCTACACTTTACCACTCTCCACCGGTATTATTATTTCTCCGCTCTCAAGTTCTACATTTCAGTTCATATTTCATCGCTCCCAAGTTCATTTATTATTTAACTGGTTACAGCCAGTATCCACTCCGTGCTAACAACAGTCTGGTTCCAGCCAGTATCCACAGCAGCTGTTTTACCTTCAGTAACCCAGCTTTTCCTGGAACACCAGCTGGCACAATCCTGGGTTATCTCCATTGCTACAGTCGGGCCTGGTAAGGACTTTCCATCTAGAAGATCATAAGAACTATCTCACACTACCAGTGCCCTGTGGCTCCTGCCATCCTGTAGTACCCAGGAACTGTATTTATTATTTGCTGACTTTTACGTTTTCTTTTACTGCTGCTGTGTTGCGGAGTTGTCATAATAAACATCATTGACTTTTATCCAAGTTGTCGTGGTCACGCCTTCGGGCAGTTATTATTCATGTTACTTACATGTCCAGGGGTCTGATACAACCTCCCAGGTTCCGGTACATCTCAGCCCCTACAACTGAGGCTGCCTCCCGTCAGCTCAGGCCCTCAGTTGTGACAGTAAGCACTGACCTAATGAATCCAGCCGGAGACCAGGATCAAGCGGCCAGGCCGATGCAAGAACTGGCAGCCCGACTAGAACATCAGGAGGCTGCACAGGGCCACATCATCCGCTGTCTCCAGGATCTCTCTACTCGGCTGGATGGGATTCAGACAACTCTCCGTGGATCAGGCGCATCTGGTGCGTCAACCACAGTGACTCCAGCTATAACCCCACCCACCTAACCCATTTCTGCTCCACGTCTTCATCTTCCAACGCCAGCAAAATTTGCCGGATCTCCAAGATTCTGCAGGGGATTTCTCAACCAGTGTGAGATTCAGTTTGAGCTACAACCTGGCAATTTTCCCAGTGACCGTACAAAAATTGCCTACATCATCTCTCTTCTCAGTGGCTCCGCCCTTGACTGGGCATCACCGTTATGGGAGAGGTCCGACACCCTGCTATCTTCTTACACTGCATTCGTGTCAACATTCAGGCGCATCTTCGACGAGCCAGGCCGGGTAACCTCAGCTTCATCCGAGATTCTCCGTTTACGCCAGGGGTCACGTACTGTAGGACAATATCTGATACAGTTCCAGATCCTGGCATCCGAACTGGCATGGAACGACGAGGCCCTGTATGCTGCATTCTGGCATGGCTTATCTGAGCTTATTAAAGAGGAGTTAGCTACCAGAGACTTACCTTCTAAGTTAGATGAGCTAATCTCACTCTGCACGAAAGTTGATTTACGTTTCAGAGAGAGAGCAACTGAGCGTGGAAGATCGTCTGCTCCAAAATCTTCTGCTCCTCCTCCTCGTCAACTGTCACCATCTAAAGATGAGCCCATGCAAATTGGCCGTTCCCGTTTAACTCCTGCTGAGCGCCGAAGACGTCTCTCTGAGTCTCTTTGTCTTTACTGTGCAGCTCCGTCTCACACCATCAATGCCTGTCCCGAACGTCCGGGAAAACTCCAAACCCTAGCTCGCCCAGGAGAGGGCCGGCTAGGAGTAATGATCTCCTCTCCATCTCCTCATGATTGTAATCTCCCAGTCTCGCTTCAAGTTGCTCAACGTTATCGGAACGTCATTGCTCTCCTTGATTCCGGAGCAGCTGGGAACTTTATTACTGAAGCCTATGTTAAACGGTGGTCCCTACCCACCGAGAGACTTCCTTCCTCCTTTTCCTTAACTGCCGTGGATGGCAGTAAAATTTTTGATACTGTTATTGCTCTAAGGACTCTACCAGTTCGTCTGAGAGTGGGAGTTCTTCATTCCGAACTTATTTCACTTTTAGTGATTCCAAGAGCCACACATCCTGTGGTCCTGGGCCTTCCATGGCTCCGTCTTCACAATCCTACAATTGATTGGACGACTACGCAAATCCTGGCATGGGGTTCCTCCTGTGCAGAGACATGTTTGTTTAAAGTATTGCCTGTCTGTTCTTCCTCCCCCAGGTCGTCTGATGTTCCACCTCCTCCATATCAAGATTTCACGGATGTGTTCAGTAAAGCTTCTGCTGATATCCTTCCTCCTCATAGAGAATGGGACTGCCCGATTGATCTCGTTCCAGGGAAGGTTCCACCTCGAGGCCGAACTTATCCGTTGTCTCTGCCTGAGACGCATTCTATGGAGGAATACATTAAAGAGAACCTAGCAAAGGGGTTCATTCGACCTTCTTCTTCCCCAGCCGGCGCAGGCTTCTTTTTTGTAAAAAAGAAAGATGGTGGTCTGCGGCCGTGCATCGACTACAGAGGTTTGAACGACATTACCATCAAGAACCGTTATCCTTTACCCCTGATTACTGAGCTCTTTGACAGAGTTAGCGGAGCTACCATCTTTACAAAGCTGGACTTGCGAGGTGCATACAATCTCATCCGGATCCGTGAGGGTGACGAGTGGAAGACCGCCTTTAACACCCGTGACGGACATTATGAGTACCTCGTCATGCCCTTCGGATTGAGCAATGCTCCAGCTGTCTTCCAGCATTTTGTCAATGAGATTTTCAGAGACATTCTATACCGTCATGTCGTGGTCTATCTAGACGATATCCTCATTTTTGCCAACGATTTAGAGGAACATCGTTTTTGGGATAAAGAGGTTCTGTCCCGTCTCCGTGTCAATCATCTCTATTGCAAATTAGAAAAATGCGTCTTTGAAGTCAAGTCCATTCCGTTTCTAGGGTACATTGTGTCCGGTTCCGGACTAGAGATGGATCCTGAGAAACTACAAGCAATTCAGAATTGGCCGGTACCCTTAACCCTCAAAGGGGTCCAGAGGTTCTTAGGGTTCGCCAATTATTACCGAAAGTTTATACGAGACTTTTCCACCATTGTGGCGCCTATTACTGCTTTCACCAAGAAGGGTGCTAACCCGTCCAAGTGGTCTGAAGAAGCCATGCAAGCTTTTCATCTTTTAAAACAGAGGTTCATCTCTGCGCCTGTCCTGAAACAGCCTGACATCGACTCTCCTTTCATCCTAGAGGTGGATGCCTCCTCCGTTGGAGTAGGAGCGGTGTTATCTCAGAGGGCTAAAGATGGCCATTTACATCCTTGCAGTTTCTTCTCCCGGAAGTTCTCCCCAGCTGAGCGCAACTATGCCATTGGCGACCAGGAGTTGCTAGCCATCAAGCTCGCTCTAGAAGAGTGGAGGTATCTGTTGAAGGGAGCTTCTCATTTAATCACCATACTTACAGACCACAAGAACCTTTGATACCTGAAGGGCGCACAATGTCTCAACCCTCGTCAGGCCAGATGGGCACTTTTCTTTTCCAGGTTCGACTTTAAACTCCAGTTCTGTCCGGGCTCTCAGAATCGCAAGGCCGATGCCCTTTCCCGCTCATGGGAGCAAGAAAATGAGTCAGAGTCTTCAGACAAGCATCCTATTATAAATCCGTTGGCATTCTCCACGGTAGGGATGGACTCTACGCCCCCATCAGGGAAAAGTTTTGTGAAGCCGATGCTAAGGAAGAAGCTCATGCATTGGGCCCATGCTTCCCGTTTTGCCGGACATACAGGTATCCAAAAAACCCTGGAGTTTATCTCTAGGTCCTATTGGTGGCCAACTCTGAAAAAGGACGTCTTGGAGTTTATTGCATCTTGCCCAAAGTGTGCCCAACATAAAGTATCCCGCCAGTCGCCTGCGGGGCAACTGGTTCCACTATCCGCTCCCCGTCGACCATGGACCCACTTGTCGATGGATTTCATTACAGACTTACCCATGTGCAACAAGTTCAATACCATCTGGGTGGTAGTTGACCGGTTCACCAAGATGGCACACTTCATTCCTCTCACCGGTCTTCCGTCAGCTTCCAAGTTGGCTCAAGTATTCATACAAGAGATCTTCCGACTCCACGGTCTTCCTGAAGAAATTATCTCAGATCGAGGAGTTCAATTCACAGCCAAATTCTGGCGAAGTTTATGTCAAGTCCTCCAAGTCAAGCTAAAGTTTTCCACGGCTTACCATCCTCAGACCAATGGTCAAACCGAGAGGGTGAATCAGGACTTGGAGGCCTTCCTCCGCATCTATGTGTCCTCCTCTCAAGATGACTGGGTTCAATTACTTCCCTGGGCCGAGTTCTGTCATAACAACCAGTATCATTCTTCATCTGCTTCAACACCATTCTTCACTAACTTTGGATTCCACCCTAAAGTTCCTGAGTTCCAACCGCTTCCAGCAACTTCTGTTCCCGCAGTGGATATCACCTTGCATCAGTTTGCCAATATCTGGAAGAGCGTACGATCAGCTCTGCTCAAGGCATCGTTCAGGTACAAGAAGTTTGCGGATAAGAAGCGTCGAGCAGTTCCTGCTCTCAAGGTGGGTGATCGGGTATGGTTATCCACGAAGAATTTGAGGTTAAGAGTTCCCAGTATGAAGTTTGCACCTCGCTATATCGGTCCTTTCAAGATTGAACAAGTCATCAATCCTGTTGCTTACAGACTCCAGTTGCCTCCCTTCTTAAAAATACCCAGGACATTCCATGTTTCCCTGTTGAAACCGCTGATCTTGAATCGGTTTCATTCCTCACTTCCTCCAACTCCGAAAGTCCAAACTCAACGAGGCGTTGAGTATGAAGTGGCCAAGATCCTGGACTCACGTCACCGTTACGGTCAACTACAATATCTTATTGACTGGAAGGGTTATGGTCCTGAGGAACGTTCATGGACCAATGCTTCTGATGTCCATGCTCCTGCCTTGGTCCGGAGATTCCATTCCAAGTTTCCTCAAAAGCCAAAGAAGTGTCCTGGGGCCACTCCTAAAGGAGGGGGTGCTGTCACGATCCGGGTATCTGGACGCCATTTCTTACCCATCAGATGCCTCCTAAGGCTGGCTCAGCGCTCCAGGACCGGATCCCATCTGTTATCCTAATGTTCACATTCCTGCATCCTCTCCTGTCTCTCTGAGACGCTGTCACAGTAACGCCTTATTACATCTGGCATGGCGTCTCCCGCGGCCTCCGCCGCCGTCCCTGAGCTTCTGCATGCAGAGTGTCAGAGTGGCGATTACGTCAGCCGCGGCCTCCGCTGTGTCCGCGTGGTTGGATGTGCACTTGTCAGCCTGGCGTCTCCTGTCTCCAGTGGCCGGCGCCGCCATTACTGTTTTCATTACCACATGGATTACAAACCAAACTTCCCTCCAAGTGTCTGCATGGGCGCAGCCATCTTGGATTCTGTCAGCTGATCATTTCCTCCAATCTGTTGTCAGTATTGTTAATCTGCATAATTGCCTAGCCAATCCCTTCCTTGCTGCAGGTATAAATACACTGTGCCTGAGCAAGGAAGGCGTCAGTGCTTTGGTTGTCAAACCTAGTTCCTGTTTGTCTCTCTCCTGTGATTGTCTTCCAGGTTCCAGCTCCTGTCTCAAGACTTCCACCATAGAGACCCGCACCAGCATTCCACCTGCGGTGTAGCCTGACTCTCCAATCCATTGTGGATTCATCTGTTTCCAGCTACAACATTACCTGCTTCCAGCTCAGCTTCCAGCAGAGTACAGCTTCCCTTAAAGGGCCGGTGTCCTTTCTACACTTTACCACTCTCCACCGGTATTATTATTTCTCCGCTCTCAAGTTCTACATTTCAGTTCATATTTCATCGCTCCCAAGTTCATTTATTATTTAACTGGTTCCAGCCAGTATCCACTCCGTGCTAACAACAGTCTGGTTCCAGCCAGTATCCACAGCAGCTGTTTTACCTTCAGCAACCCAGCTTTTCCTGGAACACCAGCTGGCACAATCCTGGGTTATCTCCATTGCTACAGTCGGGCCTGGTAAGGACTTTCCATCTAGAAGATCATAAGAACTATCTCACACTACCAGTGCCCTGTGGCTCCTGCCATCCTGTAGTACCCAGGAACTGTATTTATTATTTGCTGACTTTTACGTTTTCTTTTACTGCTGCTGTGTTGCGGAGTTGTCATAATAAACATCATTGACTTTTATCCAAGTTGTCGTGGTCACGCCTTCGGGCAGTTATTATTCATGTTACTTACATGTCCAGGGGTCTGATACAACCTCCCAGGTTCCGGTACATCTCAGCCCCTACAACTGAGGCTGCCTCCCGTCAGCTCAGGCCCTCAGTTGTGACAGAAGGAGCTGGATCAGTTTTGCCTTGAGGAATGGGCAAAAATCCCAGTGGCAAGATATGGCAAGTTCATAGAGACTTATCCAAAGCGACTTGCAGCTGTAATTGCCACAAAAGGTGGCTCTACAAAGTACTAACTTTAGGGGGTGAATAGTTATGCACGCTGACGTTTTCTCTTATTTTGTCCTATTTGTTGTTTGCTTCAAAATAAAAAATATCATCTTCAAAGTTGTATGCATGTTCTGTGAATGAAATGATGCAAACCTTCAAACAATCCATTTTAATTCCAGGTTGTGAGGCAACAAAACATGAAAAATGCAAAGGGGGTGAATACTTTAACAAGGCACTGTATGGTAGCCATTAGATTGTATATGCTTAACTCAGTAGGCACCAATTATTATATGACTAACGGACACATACAGATGGAGCCTCCCTGATCTTTGCTGTTTCTCCGCCTAAACGGAGGATTAGTCACGCCTAAGCGATAGCTCAGGTTGTTCTAAGAACAGGCACGTTGAGGCATGACTACATACGCAGCATGCAATACACATCTCCACCACTGGGTGTCTAATGCTACACTAATCCAGTACTGTAGAGCGAATAGCAGTGGACTGATCTACAAGTTCTGGTAAATGGTCAGTGACGACTGTAATGTTAAGGTAAACTGTACACACAGACCAATGGTCAGAAGGAAATAGTCAAATTAAAAAAAAAAGGAAATCAATAAAATTAGTGTATACAGACGCAAGCGAATGTGTTAAAGCAATGGACGGGTTATGTGAGTGTCCAAGTCCCGTAGACTAATCAATAAATAAAAATAGTGTATACAGACGCAAACGAACGTGTTAAAGCAATGGTCCATTGACGGGTATCCGTTTGGATGGTCTACAATGTTAAGGTCGACAGTCATTAGGTCGACATTGACATATGGTCGACACATGACATGATCGACATGGGTTTTTTAGATTTTTAAAATTTTCATACTTTTCCATCCACGTGGACTACGACTGGGAACGGTAACCTGTGCCCACAGCCATGCAAGGGAAAGCGGTACACTAGTTGGGGTTCCTGATCATGTTACGGAAAACTTACACCAAAAACAGGTAAAACATTTCTGTCGACCTTTTCATGTGTCGACCATATGTCCATGTCGACAATGTCCATGTCGACCAATAGTGGTCAACCTAATGAATGTCGACCTTAACATTGTCGACCATTCATACCGGAACCTCACTGACGTTAGGCATACAGTACTGTATGTGAGCGTCCAAGTCTCGTAGCCAATACAGCAAAACCCATGGGAAGGGATCACTGCTTACATTTACACATGAGCTTGTGTCTCTAGCACCAGGCATCGTGGCCAAGCGGTGAAGTGTCCCGTACCCCATGCTCAGAGTCCCGGGTTCGATTCCCATAGTGCAAATGCCTTTTTTTTTTCTTTTCTTCTTGACACTTTATTATTATTTTTTTTATAACATTCATATATTTTCTATTTGAGTACTAAGTAGCATGAACAGCTTGTAACGTACTCTGCTCTAAAGGCTGCAGCGGTAAATGTTATCTTTATAAGTATAACGGGGAGAGATAAAAGCTCCTCCATAAGTTTCTGGATGACAAAACACCATGCTGAGCATCGCTGTACAGTATTTTCTATTTGAGTACTAAGTAACACGAACAGCTTGTAATGTACTCTGCTCTAAAGGCTACAGCGGCAAGTGTTAACTTTATAAGTATAATGGGGAGAGATAAAAGCTCCTCCCTAAGTTCCTGGATGGCAAAACAGTGTTTAGCATCTCTGTACAGTATTTTCTATTTGAGTACTAAGTAGCATGAACAGCTTGTAACGTACTCTGCTCTAAAGGCTACAGAGGCAAATGTTATATTTATAAGTATAATGGGAGAGATCATAGCTCCTCTCTAAGTTCCTGGATGCCAAAACACAGTGCTTAGTATCTCTGTACAGTATTTTCTATCTAGCCAGAACCCTGCACCCCGTGCAAGCTGGTCAGACAATTGGAGGGGACCCGACACACGGTTGCCGTTTCCCTTTGCTGTATCACATAACCTAGTGGCTGCCCTTAAAGCCAAGATTCTCCTCTTTTGTATGGTACCAGTCTCGAGTCTCTAGGACACCCAGAACCGGAGATATCGGGACGCAAAGTGGACCAATTTTCCCATACACTATAATGGGCCCGTTAATTCAGACCCGCCATGGGTTCTGATGCTTGCCGTTAGCCTTGTGGGGCTCACAGAAACTAGGGGTCAGTATCCTCTGGTAGCTAATCATCTCCCCTTTCATACCAACCTAGTTCTGAGCAGATTGGACACCCAGAGCCGGAGATATTAAGCTTTAAGCCCATTTTTATTGAATTTAATTTAATAGCTCACATAAACCGAACATCAATGGACCATTGCTTTAACACGTTTGTTTGCGTATGTATACACTTTATTTCTTGGTTTGTCTACGGTACCTCATTGCCGCAGTATTTTAAATAGCGTAATGATACGCGTGTACAGCATTGCCCATACAGTGTACAGTAAAGTAGTTCTTGCGCTATAGTGTACTGTATTTCAAAGGAGACAACACACATGCGCAGTGGTGATTTTAAAAAGCGACATCTGGTGGATGATCGCAGGTATTACACTCACTGGTAACCCCAAACGCCATGATAAGCTCTGTGAGCCTCCCTACAACTAGGCACGCTGCCTTGTGCCCAGGCACGCTGCAACTCCGTGATCAGGACTAATGCCATAGACAGCATAGATGAGGCTCCATCTGTAATGTAAGACAAACAAACAGTGCAAATGAAAACACAGGTAATGCTTCAAATTCCTCTTTTTAGTTACTTACTGAGGAATCAGCCAGCGTCCTGGATTTTTCCTCTGCTAGCAGCACTCGCAGCATCTCCTTCCAGCCAGCCTCCACTATCGGATTAGTTGTTTTATTTTCCTTCATCACTGTTTCTCCTTGATTAGTGCCCTGTTCCACTGTAATCCAGGGACACCAACTTCTGTGCTGATTCAGTGGATCAAAACAGCACTTAGGAGAAGAATCCTGAGCAGCAGAAAAGTTAGTCAATAGACAGCTTTAAAACTTTACATTATAAAACACTATCAGATACATAAACGCAGGTCTGAAATAACCTCAGGATTAGAGAAGAAATAAAATCACTATGGCACAATGGTGCTAGGCACTGTTCTAATCAACTACTCACCGTGCTGCTGGTGGAGCAGAGTCGGGGACGCTTAGCCTTGCGCTGAGGACTTGAGTGAACCTCAGATGCTGCTCCTGAGCTCTCCCCATGTCCCATGCTGCGAGTCACTGGGCGACTCCGTACAGCATCTGAGTCAGAGCCTCCAGTGCGTGTCTGTGTGCTAGCTGATGAAGGGCTCTGTGACAAAACATGTACAATTAGAAACATGTATCCCAGCGGAATCGGTATGTTTTACCGGCAAATGGGGTGCCGGCTGTCAGTATACAGACAGCAGCATCCTGTCTGTCGGAATCCCAGCAGCGAGTCCCCTCACGGGCTCGCCCTGCTTCGGGCCCGGTGGCTTCATTCGCTCGCTACAGGTTATATTCCCACTCGGTTAGTGGCGTGGACCCACCAACCGAGTGGGAATAGCCTGCAGAGGTCGGGATCCTGTCCGGCGGCATTTTACTAGCTGTCGGGATTCCGGCGTTGGTATCCTGAACACCAGGATTCCGAAAGCTGGTATTTTAACTGCATCGCATCCCAGAAATACTTTTACTATTAGCTTTTACCTGTTGTCTTATACAATGCAGATTGATCACCTTGACTTTACTAAGAATTCTGGAAAACTGTTATTACTCTGCTCTATAAATGTTAAAATAGGATTTTAATACCTACCGGTAAATCCTTTTCTCCTAGTCCGTAGAGGATGCTGGGGTCCACTTCAGTACCATGGGGTATAGACTGTTCCGCAGGAGCCATGGGCACTTTAAGACTTTTCAAGGGTGTGAATTGGCTCCTCCCTCTATGCCCCTCCTCCAGACCTCAGGTATAGGAACTGTGCCCAGGGAGACGGACATTTCGAGGAAAGGATTTACTTTTATACTAATGGTGAGATTCATACCAGCTCACACCTCAACCATGCCGCACAACATGGCATTCAACATAACACACGCCAACAGGCATGAACCATTTGCAGCAACATGCTGAAAACAAATGTAACACAACTTGTGTAACTATAATGAACAAACTACAGGTAAAGTACGCACTGGGTCGGGTGCCCAGCATCCTCTACGGACTAGGAGAAAAGGAGTTACTGGTAGGTATTAAAATCCTATTTTCTCATACGTCCTAGAGGATGCTGGGGTCCACTTCAGTACCATGGGGTTATACCAAAGCTCCAGTACGGGCGGGAGAGTGCGGATGACCCTGCAGCACAGATTGACCAAACTTGAGGTCCTCATCGGCCAAAGTGTCAAACTTATAAAATTAAGCAAATGTGTTTGACCCTGACCAAGTAGCCGCTCGGCAAAGTTGTAAAGCCGAGACGCCCCGGGCAACCGCCCAGGATGAGCCCACTTTCCTAGTAGAATGGGCCTTCACCGACTTCGGTATCGGCAATCCTGCCGTAGAATGAGCGTGCTGAATCGTACCTCTGATCCAGCGCGTAATAGTCTGCTTAGAAGCAGGACACCCAATCTTGTTGGGAGCATACAGGACAAACAGAGCCTCTGTTTTCCGTATCCGAGCTGTTCTTGCGACACATCTTCAAAGCTCTAACCACATCTAGAGACTTTGACTCAGTCAAAGTGTCAGTAGCCACTGGCACCACAATAGGTTGGTTTATGTGGAAAGATGAAACCACCTTTGGAAGAAAATGTTGGCGAGTTCTCAACTCTGCCCTATCTTTATGGAAGATCAGGTAAGGGCTCTTGTGAGACAAGGCCCCCAACTCAGACACCCGGCTTGCGGATGCCAAGGCCAAAAGCATCACCACTTTCCAAGTGAGAAACTTTAATTCTATCTTCTGCAGAGGTTCAAACCAATCTGATTGAAGGAAGTGCAACACCACATTAAGGACTAATGGTGCCACTGGAGGCACAAATGGAGGATGGATGTGCAGAACCCCTTTCACGAACGTCTGAACTTCTGGAAAGGAGGCCAATTGTTTTTGAAAGAAAACGGATAAGGCCGAAATCTGGACCTTGATTGACCCCAATCTAAGGCCCGCATCCACATCAGCCTGCAGAAAATGGAGAAAACGTCTCAACTCAAACTCTTCCGTAGGAGCCTTCTTGGATTCACACCAAGACACATATGTTCTCCAAATACGGTGGTAATGTTTAGACGTTACTCCTTTCCTGGCCTGAAAAAGAGTGGGGATGACTTCCTTGGGAATACCATTTTGGGCTAGTATCCGGTGCTCAACAGCCATGCCGTCAAACGTAGCCGCGGTAAGTCTTGATACACACACGGCCCCTGCTGTAGTAGGTCCTCTCGAGGAAGAAGAGGCCGAGGATCTTCTATGAACAACTCCTGGATACCAAGCCCTCCTTGGCCAGTCTGGGGCAATGAAGATTGCTCGAACCCTTGTTCTTCTTATTATTTTAAGAACTTTTGGAATCAATGGAAGTGGAGGGAAAACATATACCGACCGAAACACCCACTGGGTCACCAGTACATTCACTGCTATTGCTTGAGGGTCTCTCGACCTGGAACAATATCTCTGAAGCTTCTTGTTTAGACGAGATGCCATCAAGTCTACTTGAGGAACTCCCCAAAGACTTGTCACCTCTGTGAAGACTTCTTGGTGGAGGCCCCACTCTCCTGGATGGAGATCGTGTCTGCTGAGGAAGTCTGCTTGCTTCCCAGCTGTTCACTCCCGGAATGAAAATTGCTGACAGAGCTCTTACATGCCTTTCTGCCCAGAGGAGAATCCTTGTCACCTCTGCCATTGCTGCTCTGCTTTTCGTTCCGCCTTGCCTGTTTATGTACGCGACTGCTGTTACATTGTCCGACTGGATCTGCACGGGATGATCTTAAAGAAGATGTACCGCTTGTAGAAGGCCGTTGTAAATGGCTCTCAATTCCAGAACGTTTATGTGAAGGCAGGCTTTCTGACTTGACCATTTTCCTTGGAAGTTTTCCCCCTGTGTGACAGCTCCCCAGCCACGGAGACTTGCATCCGTGGTTACCAGGACCCAGTCCTGAATCCCAAACCTGCGTCCCTCTAGTAGGTGAGAACTGTGTAGCCACCACAGGAGCGAAATCCTGGCTTTGGATGACAGGATTATCTTCCGGTGCATGTGTAGGTGGGATCCGGACCACTTGTCTAACAGGTCCCACTGGAATACTCTGGCATGGAATTGGCCAAACTGTATGGCCTCGTAGGCTGCTACCATCTTCCCCAACAACCGAATGCATTGATGGATCGACACTCTTGTTGGTTTCAATATTTGTTTGACCATTTTCTGGATTTCCAGAGCCTTTTCCACTGGAAGAAATACTCTCTGTACTTCTGTGTCCAGAATCATCCCTAAAAAAGGACAATCTTGTCGTTGGTTCCAACTGCGACTTTGGAAAATTCATGATCCAACCGTGTTGTTGGAGTATTGACAGGGAAAGTGGGATGTTCTGCACCAACTGTTCCCTGGATCTCGCTTTTATCAGGAGATCATCCAGATAAGGAATTATATTGACTACTTTTTGACGAAGGAGGACCATCATCTCTGCCATCACCTTGGTGCCGTGGAGAGACCGAATGGCAATGTCTGGAACTGGTAATGGCAATCCTGTACAGCGAATCTCAGATAAGCTTGGTGAGGAGGATAAAATGGGAACATGCAAGTAAGCATCCTTTATGTCTACTGACACCATGAAGTCCCTCTCGTCCAGACTGGAAATCACTGCCCTCAGGGATTCCATCTTGAACTTGAACCTTTTCAAGTAGAGATTCAGATTTTTCAGGTTTAAAAATCGGTCTGACCGAACCGTCCGGCTTCGGAACTACGAAGAGGCTTGAATAAAACCCTGCTCCTTGTTGTGACAAGGGTACCAGGACTATGACCTGATCCTGACATAATTTTTGAATTGCCGTTGTTACTGCCTCTCTTTCTGGAAGAGAAGCTGCAAGGTCGATTTGAAAAATCGGAATGGGGGGAAACTCCAGTTTGTACCCCTGGGACACTATTTTTAAGACCCATGGGTCCAGGCCAGATTGAATCCAAATTTGACTGAAGAGTTTCAGACGTGCACCCATTCGAGCGGACACCCGCAAGGGAGCCCCAGCATCATGCTGTAGATTTGGCAGAAGTAGGGTTGACTTCTGCTCCTGGGATCCTGGAGACGCTGCAGATTTCTTTCCTTTCCCCCTTCCTCTACCTGCAAAGAAGGGGGAACCTTTGGCCTCTTCGTATTTGTTGCGCCGAAAGGACTGCATGTTAGAGTGATGTATCTTCTTCGCCGGTGCAGGAGCATAAGGCAAGAATGTCGACTTACATGCGGTAGCCGCCGAGACTAACGCATCCAGCCCATCACCAAATAAGGCCTCACCTTTATATGGGAGAGCCTCCATATTTCTTTTGGAATCTGCATCAGCATTCCACTGGCGAATCCACAATGCCCTCCGAGCCGATACTGCCATGGTAGCGGCTGTCGAACCCAAGAGTTCAATATCCTTCATAACATCCAGCATTTATGCTGCAGCGTCTTTGATATTACCTAATGTTAGGATTATCTATCAAGCATGTCAATTTCTGATGACAAGTTATCAGACCATTTTTCAATAGCACGACTCACCCATGCGCAAGCAATGGTGGGTCTGAGTAGCGTACCATTGGCCACATAAATAGATTTTAACGTGATCTCCATTTTGCGGTCTGCCGGCTCTTTTAGTGAAGCCGTCCCAGGTGCAGGGAGAATTACCTTTTTTGTCAACCTTGACAGGGCACTGTCTAACACCGGGGGTGACTCCCATCTTTTCCTGTCCTCTAAAGGAAAAGGATAAGCAATTTGAATCCTTTTGGGAATACGAAATTTCTTTGCAGGATTCACCCACACTCCTTCAAAAAGAGTATTGAGTTCGTGGGAAGGAGGGAAAGTTACCTTACATTTCTTTTACTTATAGAAATAAGCCTTCTCCTGAGGTACAGTAGGGGCTTCTGTAACTTCTAAAATCTCCTTTATAGCAACAATCATATATTGTATGTTTTTTGCCAAATTAGGATCTACCTCCCTGGAATCACTATCGTTGACACAAGAATCAGAGTCCGTGTCGGTATCAGTATGTACAATGTTTGCAAATGGTCTCTTATGTGACCCAGAGGGGTCGCCTGCGGATGAGACAGCAGAACCCTGAAAAATCACATCTTCAACTGATTTCCTCCAGCTTTCTGCATGAGACTCAGACTTATCTAATCTCCTACTGATATGATTCACACTATCACGTATTGCTTTCACCCATGCAGGCTCGTGGTATGCCGGCAGCGCCACCACATTACAGCTCTGTGTCCCTAAAATGGCTCCCTCAGGGGAAGAACTCCCTGCCTCAGACATGTCACACACGTGTACAAACACCCCACAGACACTCCGGGACTTATAGGGGACAGACCCACAGTAAAATCTGTCAGAAGGACACAGATAGGAGCAGCCAGTTCACAAACCCAGCGCCAGTAACACAATGCCTGTGAAACATAAAATGCCCACTGACATACAGCGCTTTTTTATAATGTTAATACACAATGTAAAGCACCAATTACACTGTGCCCCCCCCCCCCCCCCCCCTGTTTTGCACCCTGATACTTGTAGTCAGTAGTGGAGGAGGACCAGCGTTGTCTCTGCAGCCTGAGGAGAGAGAAAATGGCGCTGAGCAGTGTGCTGGCTGACTGAGGAGGAAGCTCCGCCCCCGCAATGGCGCATTTCTCCTCAGCGATTTTTACCATATTATTTATACTGGCGGGGGTAGGGCTGTACCATGGCATCTTATGCCCCCTTTCTGCCAGTTTAATCAGGTTTCATGCTACCCAGGGCGCCCCCCTCCCCTGCACCCTGCAGTGCCTGTGTATGAGTGGGCAACATGGCGCGCTGCGCTCCCGCCAGCCGCGCGGTACCTTTAGCCGTCACCTTGATTGAAGATCTATCTTCTAACACTCACCTGCCTTCTGGCTCTGCAAGTGGGGGTGACGGCGTGCTGTGGGAGTGAGCATCTAGGCACGGCTAGCGTTCAGTACCCATCAGGAGCTAATGATGTCATGTCAGCCAGAAGCAGAGCCATGAAACTCTTTAGGAAGTTGGTTCCTACTTCTGCCCCCTCAGTCCCGCGAAGCAGGGAGACTGTTGTCAGCAGTCCTCCCTGAAAATAAAAAATCTAACATAAGTCTTTTCAGAGAAACTCAGTAGAGCTCCCCTGGAGTGCATCCAGTGTGCCTGGGCACATTTCTAAAACTGAGGTCTGGAGGAGGGGCATAGAGGGAGGAGCCAGTTCACACCCTTGAAAAGTCTTAAAGTGCCCATGGCTCTTGTGGACCCCAGCATCCTCTAGGACGTAGTCTGCTGATATTGGCAATGTATTCTTCCAAGGGGTGGCACTTAATATGCCGGCTGTCGGGATCCCGGTGCTCGGCATACCGGCGACGGAATCCCGTCAGCCGGCATACCGACAATTATTTACCCTCTTGGGGTGTCCACGACACCCCTGGAGGGAGGATAGCGTGGCACGCCATTGTGCCCGCAGGGAACTCTTTTGCGCTCGTCCCGCTGACGGTATCCCGGCGGTCGGAATTCTGACTGCCGGAATACTGTAGTAGACCCTTCCCAAGGACCCCACTATATTTACTGCTTTGCATTATCCCAATTACACAAGATAATGGAATATCAGCAAAAATAAAAAGTCTATGAATACGACACATCAGTGCATCCACTGTACCTGTTCCACATCCCGGCTGCGAGTGACCCTTCTGTTAGGGGACATAACTCCCAAAGGTATTCTTTCACTGTGGCCATCTGCTGGAGAAACTGGAGTGCTAGGAGGCCCCAGAGAAGTATCAAAGTCTACAGACTCCAGCTGCTGGAAACTCCACAAACCAACCTTCCTCATACATCGGGGACAGTTAATGATAGACAGAGGAAAGGAGCCAGAAGAAGGGCTGAATGAAGACAAATAGCATATATCAGGCTTACATGTAATTAAAACTGGACAAAGTTTAACGCCATCTCTGATGTCTGTGTGACCCAGTGACACAATGTAATGATAAATTGCACTGCCATACAAACATCATTAACTGCTGTACGAAGGCGCAATGTATTGTTACATTCTACATGTAACAACCATGTGACACCATGGAATCATGCCATTGGTCATGCAGCACATTCAATGGGATGATGCAACCACCTAATTCATCAAACGATGTATTGGGTGTATTTCAGGCTACACATTATACATAGGTCGTATTGTAACATCGTCCGATATATTGTATAGTGTGTACCCAGCTTTAATGTGATCGTCATGAGTCATGGCTACTTCCTTCATAAAGAAGTAAAAAAAAGTCCTGCAGAAGAAAATAATAAAACTCCTTTCAACAAACCTGCTGTCCCATCCACAAAGTGCCAGAATGCAGGCGGAGATGTGAACCTGCAGAGAGTCACTGGCCAAGTTGTTAGAAATATTCTCTCGTCCTCCTACAGGTCGTAACTCATCCTCTATGAGCCACAGCAGCATACTAACAGTTTCCTCTGTGACATCCTGCATAAGAATATAGTGTCACATTCTCTATCTACAACACAATTAAGAGGGTGAACCGCAAAGCTTTCCTTAATTGGTATGAATTACGTGCCAAGCTTGTGAAAACTAAATAATAATGGAATATGGCATAACAGTAATATTATATATTATATATGGGCAGTACGGATGGTGTAATGGTTAGCATTACTGCCTCACAGCACTGAGGTCATGGGTTCGATTCCCACCATGGCCCTAACTGTGTGGAGTTTGTATATTCTCCCCGTACTTGCGTGGGTTTCCCCCGGGTACTCCGGTTTCCTCCCACAATCCAAAAATATACTGGTAGGTTAATTGGCTCTCAACAAAATTAACCCTAGCGTGAATGTGTGCGTGTACATTCACTGGGGCAGGGACTGATATGAATGGCCAAATATTCTCTGTAAAGGAATATGTGTGCGCTATATAAATAACTGGTAATAATAAATAAATATATTATATATTTTATATATATATATATATATATATATATATATATATATGCGCTATGAAGCAGAACATTCCAATCTAATATATACCGCATTCAATAGAACATGCTATTATTACTACTAGTCATTTATATAGCGCACACATATTCAGCAGTGCTTTACAAAGAATATTTGGCCATTCACATTTATATTCCCTATAACATGTACACAAACACAGGTTAATTTTAGTTGGGAGACAATTACCAGTATATTTTTGGACTGTGGAAGGAAATTGGAGTATCTAGAGAAAACCCACGCAAGCATATTAAGAATATACAAACTGCACACAGTTATGACAATGGTGGGAATTGAACCCAAGACAGCGGTAATGCTAACCATTACACTTTCCGTACGGTCTGTCCAAAAAAACAACTTGACACCAACACTTAAAACAATCAGAATTAAATGGTGTTATTCATATTGGTGCTATTTGATAATAATGAAATACCACGCCACGTTCCTTAAATGAGCAATCGATGAGCCACCGTTAGTATAACATACATATATGCCATACAATTAAACATACCAGAACAGGAATATTATGTCTATGTACCTTTTCTTTTAAACATTTGGTGTGGCATAGGCCAGAAACAACCACCACCACCACCACCACCACTACTGTATCCCTTGTCCAAAATGCTTGGGACCAGAGGTATTTTGGATATCGGATTTTTCCGTATTTTGGAATAATTGCATACCATAATGAGATATCATGGTGATGGGAACTAAATCTAAGCACAGAATGCATTTATGTTACATATACACCTTATACACACAGCCTGAAGGTCATTTTAGCCAATATTTTTTTATAACTTTGTACATTAAACAAAGTGTGTGTACATTCACACAATTCATTTATGTTTCATATACACCTTATACACATAGCCTGAAGGTCATTTAATACAATATGTTTAATAACTTTGTGTATTAAACAAAGTTTGTGTACATTGAGTCATCAAAAAAAATAAGAATTTACTCACCGGTAATTCTATTTCTCGTAGTCCGTAGTGGATGCTGGGAACTCCGTAAGGACCATGGGGAATAGACGGGCTCCGCAGGAGACTGGGCACTCTAAAGAAAAGATTAGGTACTATCTGGTGTGCACTGGCTCCTCCCTCTATCCCCTCCTCCAGACCTCAGTTAAGGAAACTGTGCCCGGAAGAGCTGACATTACAAGGAAAGGATTTTTGGAATCCAGGGTAAGACTCATACCAGCCACACCGTACAACTTGTGATAACCTTACCCAGTTAACAGTATGAACAACAACTGAGCCTCACTCAACGGATGGCTCATAACAATAACCCTTATTTAAGCAATAACTATATACACGTATTGCAGAAAGTCCGCACTTGGGACGGGCGCCCAGCATCCACTACGGACTACGAGAAATAGAATTACCGGTGAGTAAATTCTTATTTTCTCTGACGTCCTAGTGGATGCTGGGAACTCCGTAAGGACCATGGGGATTATACCAAAGCTCCCAAACGGGCGGGAGAGTGCGGATGACTCTGCAGCACCGAAAGAGCAAGGGTATCAAACTTGTAGAACTTTGCAAAGGTGTTTGAACCCGACCAAGTAGCCGCTCGGCAAAGCTGTAAAGCCGAGACCCCTCGGGCAGCCGCCCAAGAAGAGCCCACCTTCCTTGTGGAATAGGCTTTCACTGATTTTGGATGCGGCAATCCAGCCGCAGAATGAGCCAGCTGAATTGTGCTACAGATCCAGCGAGCAATAGTTTGCTTTGAAGCAGGAGCACCCAGCTTGTTGGGCGCATGCAGGATAAACAGCGAGTCAGTCTTCCTGACTTCAGCCGTTCTGGAAACATATATTTTCAAAGCCCTGACTACGTCCAGCAACTTGGAGTCCTCCAAGTCCCGAGTAGCCGCAGGAACCACAATAGGTTGGTTCAAATGAAACGATGATACCACCTTTGGGAGAAATTGGGGACGAGTCCTCAATTCTGCCCTGTCCATATGGAAGATCAGATATGGGCTTTTACATGACAAAGCCGCCAATTCCGACACACGCCTAGCCGATGCTAAGGCCAACAGCATGACCACTTTCCACGTGAGATACTTTAGTTCCACGGTCTTAAGTGGCTCGAACCAGTGGGATTTCAGGAAATCCAACACAACGTTAAGATCCCAGGGTGCCACTGGTGGCACAAAAGGGGGCTGAATATGCAGCACTCCCTTAACAAACGTCTGAACCTCAGGCAGTGAAGCCAGTTCTTTTTGAAAGAAAATGGATAGGGCCGAAATCTGGACCTTTATGGACCCCAATTTTAGGCCCATAATCACCCCTGACTGTAGGAAGTGCAGGAATCGACCCAGCTGGAATTCCTCTGTAGGGGCCGTCCTGGCCTCACACCAAGTAACATATTTTCGCCATATACGGTGATAATGCTTTGCTGTCACGTCCTTCCTAGCCTTTATCAGCGTAGGAATAACTTCATCCGGAATGCCTTTTTCCGCTAGGATCCGGCGTTCAACCGCCATGCCGTCAAACGCAGCCGCGGTAAGTCTTGGAACAGACAGGGCCCTTGTTGCAGCAGGTCCTGTCTGAGAGGCAGAGGCCATGGGTCCTCTGTGCGCATTTCTTGCAGTTCCGGGTACCAAGTCCTTCTTGGCCAATCCGGAACAATGAGTATTGTTCTTATTCCTCTCTTTCTTACTATTCTCAGTACCTTGGGTATGAGAGGAAGAGGAGGAAACACATATACCGACTGGTACACCCACGGTGTCACTAGGGCGTCCACAGCTATCGCCTGAGGGTCTCTTGACCTGGCGCAATATCTTTTCAGCTTTTTGTTGAGGCGGGACGCCATCATGTCCACCTGTGGCAGTTCCCATTACTTTGCAATCTGTGTGAAGACTTCTTGATGAAGTCCCCACTCTCCCGGGTGGAGGTCGTGTCTGCTGAGGAAGTCTGCTTCCCAGTTGTCCACTCCCGGAATGAACACTGCTGACAGTGCTTGCACGTGATTCTCCGCCCACCGAAGAATCTTTGTGGCTTCCGCCATTGCCATCCTGCTTCTTGTGCCGCCCTGGCGGTTTACATGGGCGACCGCCGTGATGTTGTCTGACTGAATCAGCACTGGCCGGTTTCGAAGCAGGGGCTCTGCTTGACTCAGGGCATTGTAAATGGCCCTTAGTTCCAGTATATTTATGTGTAGAGAAGTCTCCAGACTTGACCACAGCCCTTGGAAGTTTCTTCCCTGAGTGACTGCCCCCCATCCTCGGAGGCTTGCATCCTTGGTCACCAGGACCCAGTCCTGTATGCCGAACCTGCGGCCCTCGAGAAGGTGAGCACTCTGCAGCCACCACAGAAGAGACACCCTGGCCCTTGGGGACAGGGTGATCAGCCGATGCATCTGAAGATGCGATCCGGACCACTTGTCCAACAGATCCCACTGAAAGATCCTTGCATGGAACCTGCCGAAGGGAATGGCTTCGTATGAAGCCACCATCTTTCCCAGGACTCGCGTGCAGTGATGCACCGATACCTGTTTTGGTTTCAAGAGGTCCCTGACCAGAGATGCTAATTCCTGGGCCTTCTCCACCGGGAGAAACACCTTCTTCTGTTCTGTGTCCAGAATCATGCCCAGGAAAAGCAGACGCGTCGTAGGAATCAGCTGCGACTTTGGAACATTCAGAATCCAGCCGTGCTGAGAGAGTGCTACGCTGATCAACAACTGCTCTCTGGACCTCGCCTTTATGAGGAGATCGTCCAAGTACGGGATAACTATAACTCCCTTCTTCCGAAGGAGTATCATCATTTCGGCCATTACCTTGGTAAATATCCTCGGTGCCGTGGACAGGCCAAACGGCAACGTCTGGAACTGGTAATGACAGTCCTGTACCACAAACCTGAGGTACTCCTGGTGAAGTGGGTAAATGGGGACATGCAAGTAAGCATCTTTGATGTCCAGCGACACCATAAAATCCCCCTCTTCCAGGCTTGCAATAACCGCTCTGAGCGATTCCATTTTGAACTTGAATTTCTTTATATAAGTGTTCAAGGATTTTAAATTCAGAATGGGTCTCACCGAACCGTCCGGTTTCGGTACCACAAACATTGTGGAATAGTAACCCCTTCCCTGTTGAAGGAGGGGGACCCTGATAATCACTTGCTGGAGGTACAGCTTGTGAATTGCCGCCAGTACTACCTCCCTTTCCATGGGGGAAGCTGCAAAGGCTGATTTGAGGTAACGGCGGGGGGGGAGTCGCTTCGAATTCCAGCTTGTATCCCTGAGATACAATCTGTACAGCCCAGAGGATCCACTTGTTAGCGAACCCACTGGTTGCTGAAGTTTCGGAGATGCGCCCCCACCGCACCTGGCTCCGCCTGTGGAGCCCCAACGTCATGCGGTGGACTTAGTGGAAGCAGGGGAGGACTTTTGTTCCTGGGAACTGGCTGCATGGTGCAGCTTCTTACCTCTACCCATGCCTCTGGCAAGAAAGGATGCGCCCCTGACCCTCTTGCCTTTCTGAGAACGAAAGGACTGCATTTGATAATATGGTGCTTTCTTAGGCTGTGAGGAAACCTGAGGCAAGAAAGTCGACTTTCCAGCTGTCGCTGTGGACACGAGGTCCGATAGACCGTCCCCAAACAATTCCTCACCCTTATAAGGCAAAACCTCCATGTGTTTTTTAGAATCAGCATCTCCTGTCCATTGCCGAGTCCATAAGACCCTCCTGGCAGAAATGGACAAATGGACATAGCATTAATTCTAGAGCCCAGCAGGCAAATGTCCCTCTGAGCATCCCGCATATATAAGACAACGTCTTTTATATGGCCCAGGGTTAGCAAAACAGTATCCCTGTCGAGGGAATCTATGTCGTCTGACAGAGTATCTGTCCATGCTGCTACAGCACTACACATCCAGGCTGAAGCAACAGCAGGTCTCAGTAGAGTACCAGAGTGTGTATACACTGACTTCAGGATAGCTTCCTGCTTTCTATCCGCAGGCTCCTTTAGGGCGGCCGTATCCTGAGACGGCAGAGCCACCTTTTTAGATAAGCGTGTCAGCGCCTTGTCCACCCTAGAGGATGTTTCCCAACGTAACCTGTCCGTTGGCGGGAAAGGGTACGCCATCAGTAACCTCTTAGAAATCACTAGTTTCTTATCAGGGGAACTCCACGCTTCTTCACATAATTCATCAGATGGGGGAAAAGTCCTTGACTGCTTTTTCTCCCCAAACATATAAACCCTCTTGGTACAGGTTGAGTATCCCTTATCCAAAATGCTTGGGACCAGAGGAATTTTGGATATCGGATTTTTCCGTATTTTGGAATAATTGCATACCATAATTAGATATCATGGTGATGGGACCTAAATCTAAGCACAGAATGCATTTATGTTACATATACACCTTATACACCCAGCCTGAAGGTAATTTTAGCCAATATTTTTAATAACTTTTTGCATTAAACAAAGTGTGTGTACAGTCACACAATTCATTTATGTTTCATATACACCTTATGCACACAGCCTAAAGGTCATTTAATACAATATTTTTAATAACTGAGTATTAAACAAAGTTTGTGTACACTCAGCCATCAAAAAACAAAGGTTTCACTATCTCAGTCTCACTCAAAAAAGTCCGTATTTCGGAATATTCCGTATTTCGGAATATTTGGATATGGGATACTCAACCTGTATTAACAGGGTTAATCTGAGAAATGTGTAATACATCTTTCATTGCAATAATCATGTATCGGATGGCCTTGGTCATTTTAGACTGTAAATGTGCCTCATCATCGTCGACACTTGAGTCGGACTCCGTGTCGACATCTGTGTCAATCATCTGAGATAGAGGGCGTTTATGAGCCCCTGACGGTTTCTGAGTCGCCTGAACAGGCGCGGGCTGAGACCCCGGCTGTCCCAAGGCTGCAGCGTCATCAAACCTTTTATGTAAGGAGCTTACATTGTCGTTTAAGACCTTCCACATATCCATCCAATCAGGTGTCGGCCCCGACGGGGGCGACACCACACTTATCTGCCCTTGCTCCGCCTCCACGTAACCCTCCTCATCAAACATGTCGACACAGCCGTACCGACACACCGCACACACACAGGGAATGCTCAGACTGAGGACAGGACCCCACAAAGTCCTCTGGGGAGACAGAGAAAGAGTATGCCAGCACACACCACAGCGCTATATAACACAGGGATTTTCACTTATAATAAGTGATTACCCAATAGCTGCCTTGTATGTTTTATTTGCCCCCCCTCTCTTTTTTACCCTTCTTGTACCTGGATACTGCAGGGGAGAGCCTGGGGAGCTGCTTCCAGCGGAGCTGTGAAGAGAAAATGGCGCTGGTGTGCTGAGGAAGAAGGCCCCGCCCCCTCAGTGGCGGGCTTCTGTCCCGCTTTCTGTGTAAAAAAATGGCGGGGTTTTTTACATATATACAGTGCCAGACTGTATATATGTATTTTTATTGCCAAAAGATACTTCAATTGCTGCCCAGGGCGCCCCCCCCCCCCCCCCCAGCGCCCTGCACCCTACAGTGACCGGAGTGTGTAAGTGTGCTGGGAGCAATGGCGCACAGCTGCGGTGCTGTGCGCTACCTTAAATGAAGACAGGAGTCTTCTGCCGCCGATTTCGTCGTCTTCAAGCTTCTGTTCTTCTGGCTCTGCGAGGGGGACGGCGGCGCGGCTCCGGGAACGGACGATCGAGGACAGGTGCCTGTGTTCTAACCCTCTGGAGCTAATGGTGTCCAGTAGCCTAAGAAGCACAAGCAGGTAGGTTTGCTTCTCTCCCCTTAGTCCCACGTAGCAGTGAGTCTGTTGCCAGCAGAAGCTCACTGAAAATAAAAAACCTAATAAATACTTTCTTTACTAGTAAGCTCAGGAGAGCCCACTAGGAGCACCCAGCTCTGGCCGGGCACAGATTCTAACTGAGGTCTGGAGGAGGGGCATAGAGGGAGGAGCCAGTGCACACCAGATAGTACCTAATCTTTTCTTTAGAGTGCCCAGTCTCCTGCGGTGCCCGTCTATTCCCCATGGTCCTTACGGAGTTCCCAGCATCCACTAGGACGTCAGAGAAACAAAGGTTTCACTATCTCACTCTCACTCAAAAAAGTCTGTATTTCGGAATATTTGGATATGGGATACTCAACCTGTAATAAGTATTGGTTCAAAATAAACATTACCAAGTTTGCATCAACGATCGCTTAATTAAAGGATGTGGCATGTTATTCCATTATTACCGTATATACTCGAGTATAAGGCGACTTTTTCAGCACTTTTTTTTGTACTGAAAAAGCCCCCTCGGCTTATACTCGAGTCAGTGCAGTGGGAAGGAGGGACACGAAGGGCACAGCGCACGCCTCTCCAGTGTCTCCGGCGGGTCTATTAAATGAAGTACCCGTTCATGAGCTCTGATTGGCTCACAAACCGGCACTTCATTTAACAGACCCGCCGGAGACGCAGGAGGGACACAGGAGAAGCGCGCGCTGTGCCCTCCGTGTCCCTCCTTCACAAGACAGCGCGGGAGCGGCGGAGGGTAAGTTACCGTATACCTGGCACTGGGGGAGCATATTAGACACTGGGGGGGGGGGGGGGGGGCATATGTGGCACTGAGGGGGCATACCTGGCACTGTGGGGGCATTTCTGGCACTGTGAGGGCATATCTGGCACTGTGAGGGCATATCTGGCACTATAAGGGCTGTGTACGGCTAGAGCTGCATTTCCCACCCTAGGCTTATACTCGAGTCAATACGTTTTCCCAGGTTTTTGTGGTAAAATTAGGTGCCTCGGCTTATATTCGGGTCGACTTATACTCGAATATATACGGTATTATAGAATTGCACCAATATGAATAACACCACTCTATTCTGATTGCTGTTGTTTTATGCATTGGTGACACTTACAGATGTGTCCACATAGACCTTTCCCCAATTTAGCCATGCAATCCTGTCTGCAATTTAGCCACACCTTGTGATTTTTATTAAGCTATGCTTTTTTATACAAATTATTTTGCAGGAAAAAATAATCTGAATCAATCTAATTGCAACTTGTGGTGGAGCGACTTAGCCATGCTAAGAATTTTTGTGCTAAATGAAGCAAAAAGGGAAAGGTGTATGAAGACACATTTGTTTTCATTTGTACAGGCTGCTATTTTTCACATTGTGTGGTGCTAGTTATTTTACAATTCAATTTCAAAGTCGACTAGAAGACTTTACTACATTTTTTTATTTTTTTGCATTTGAAATTTTTTTGAGTTCAAGACACCTCTATCATTCATTAAGTTACTTTATCAACACAACAGATACCGTCTCACGTCTTAACGTCTCATCCATTTCCCTATTCCTTTTTGTCTCTCAAATATGTTTTAAGCTGTCAGCTTTTATCTGTACGTCAGTCTACATCTCTGTGCCATGACATACTAATCTCTACACGTGTACAGTAGGATGGAATAGTGGTGCCCGCATATACTTTATTACAGTTGTACAGGACAATTTCTGAATGACTGAATCAGTGAGCACTTCCAACACGAATGGTAATGATCAAAGGGGTCGATTCAATTCAAAGAGATGTTAATAGCACCGGGAAGGAAGTCCCGGAACAATTAAATTGTCCTCATCGCTGGTTGGGAGATGCCAATTTTCGCACCTTAAGCCAGGTGTTTATTCGCGAGAAACTGCATTCTCCGACTTAAGTGCCTGACACTGTTTGCGCCGCGCTAAAGGCAGGAAACAGTATTTCGGCATTAGTTTAGTCGGATTACTGCTCACACCTCAGAACGGTTGCAAAATGCTCTAATCGGGCTTAACTGCATGGCCAATTGAATAGCTCCGGGACCTCCTTCCTGTCGCTGTTAACATCGCTTTGAATTGAATCTACCCCATAGTAACCTTATCCAGTTTCTGAAGTGTTACACTGCAGGACCAGATTACAATACACAGCGGTGGTCATACAAACTTGTGGTTTCTTGTTGGACCATTTAAAAAATATATATTTTATCCAATTAGTTCAGATGTATTGAATGTTTATACTTTAAAACAATATTGCTGATACAAAACACATTGCAAACATTGTCTTCTTGGTAATTTATTTCCAAACAAATGCATACTTTGTGTGACCAGTTTTAGTCTGTAGGGCGATTAATAAATAATAATGATGATGATGAGGCCCATTTCTATATTGACAACAATAGTAAATAGCAAATCACCATTATAGCTACGGTAAGGAGAAAGAGTTTGAGAAGGTCATAGAGCAAGTGACAAAAGGTGAAAATCAGTATAAGAGGTAAGCAGGGAAAGGCCACTGTAAATTAGATGGATGGCAGAAATAAACAGATCTCAGGGATAAGATTGACAAGTGATTTATGAATGGCTGTAAGTGCTCACCATACTTTTCAGGTCTTCGTGTTTGAGGGATGGCAGCTGTAGCTCCAAGTGACAAAGGTTTTTAAAGCGTTCAATAAAGTCGCTGAGCACGGAAGATGGCTCAGACATCAGCAGGGCCCAGAAATGCTCTGTGATCGATATAGGAGAAAAAACCATGTTACAGCCTGAGCTGCAATGAGCAACCTCAAACATATAAATTAGTAAATATTAATTATGTAAGCATGTCATACTACCAAACACAGCGTCCCTTCACGGATTTCACTCTATTAAAGAGCTGTTGGCACTGACCAGATAGCAAAAGAATATATAAAGAAATGAAGTCCAGCAAAAAGACACAGAGCTGCAGCACACATTAACGTGTCTTAGTGCTCAGCAAAGCTGCTGTCATCACGTAACCTACTGTATGTAGTACACACAATTCCTCCAGGCGTAATGTTAGTTAAACACTAAATCATTGAAAATTTTATGTGCAAAACAATGGCGCTCATGGTCTGCTTTTGAATCATTATAAATGTATAAGGTGTGAGTGGAGAACACGGAATAAACAAGGAGTAACAAATAGTCCTCCTTCCATCCCATTACGGACAAAGAAGTCCACTCCCTCATCTTATCGTCACCCCCACCCTCAACTTGCCCCCTCGACCCCCTCTCCTCCAGTCTTCTCCGCTCCCTCTCCTCCACTGCCTGCTCCCACCTTGCTCATCTCTTCAACCTATCACTCTCTAACAGCATCTTTCCCTCACCATTAAAACATGCTCTGGTCTCACCTATTCTAAAAAAAAAACAACAACCTCGACCCTTCATCACCCACTAGCTACCGCCCCATCTCTCTTCTTCCATTTGCCTCTAAACTACTTGAACGACTGGTCTACAGCCGTCTCACAAGCTACCTCTCTGACAACTACATCCTTGATCCACTACAATCTGGCTTTTGCCCACTCCACTGAGACTGCCCTGGTGAAATTCACCAGTGACCTGCTTTTGGACAAATCCAGGGGCCACTTCTCTCTGCTTATCTTTCTGGAACTCTCTGCTGCCTTTAACTCCGTGGATCATCCTCTCCTCCTCCGCACACTCCAAAACATTGGCCTTTCTAGCACTATCCTCGACTGGTTTACCTCTTACCTCACTAACCGCTCCTTCTGTGTGTCTGCCTTCCGGCATGACATCACACCCTTCCATCCTTCCTGTTGGTGTCGAACAGGGTTCTGTCCTCGGCCCCCTTCTGTCCTCCCTGTACACCTCTTCCCTGGGTGTGTTCATTACCTCCTTTTGCCTTCAATACCACCACTACGCTGATAATACACAACTCCACCTCTCCTTTCCTGATCTGTCCCCCTCTGTCCTCTCTCAGGTTTACAGCTGCCTCTCCGCCATCACCTCCTGGATGTCTGAGCACTCTCTGAAGCTAAACATTGACAAAACTGCACTCATTATCTTTCCCCCAGCCAGAGTAACACCCCCTACCAATAGCTCTATCACTGTTGACAACACCATCATCTCCCACGTTCACCAACTCCGCTGCTTGGGTGTTACTCTTTACTCCTCCGTCTCCTTTGCACTCCACATACAAGCTCTGGGGCAATCCTGTCAGTTCCAACTACACAACATTGCTCGCATCAGGCCATTTCTCTCCAAGAGTGCAGCTAAACTCATCATCCACTCACTGGTCATCTCATGGCTCGACTACTGCAACGTTCGCCTCACTGGCCTCACTTGCTCCCCTCCAATCTGTCCTCAACTCCGCAGCTAGGCTTATCTTCCTCTCCCCTTTGACAAAATATGCACTGGCTCTCACTCCCCTACAGAATCCTCTTCAAACTCCTCACCCTCACATACAAGGCATCTCTAATTCCACTGCTCCCTACATCTCCAACCTCCTCTCCCTTCATACTCCCTCCCACCCCCTACGGTCAACCAATGACCGTCGCCTCTACTCTACCCTGGTCATTACTTCCCATGCTCGAGTTTAAGATTTTGCCCGTGCTGCACCCCTTCACTGAAGCGCACTCCCCCGCTCCAATAGACTCTCCCGGACCTTGCAAAGCTTCAAACAGGCACTGAAAACCCACCTATTTATCAAAGCATAGCCTTCCGATGCATAACCTAGTCCTGAGGCTGCTACTCCATCCCCATGCCTCATGCCTTGACCATCTCTGCTTTGCTTACATCTTGCCATCAGGCTACCTCCCGCTTGCTTGCACCTCATGTCATCTGTCTGTCGCCCCTTCCCACTAGCTTGTTAGCTCTTCAGAGCAGGGCCCTCTTTCCTCTTGTCAAAGCCCTCATCTCGACACATTTAACTCACAGCTTTCTCCTACTCAGTGACCATCTTTACCCACTTTTTCTCCTGCTGGTAAAGGCTCATCTATATCTATGGCCAGCAGCTCCTAGTAGTACGCTGATCACTCACTCGCTACTTACATCTAAGCTGTATTATGTTTTGAGAATTGTGGTGCTCTTTGTTACCTGTACTCTGGTTTTGTTATTTATTTACTGCAAGGTTAAGTTTTGTCTCCCTGTACTGTCCTTTGTACGGCACTGCAAAACACTTGTGGCGCCTTAGAAATAAAATGTAATATTAATAATAATAATAGTCAGTACATTACTTGTATTTCTAAGATAAGGAGGCATATAAGAAACAGCAGCCACTGTCACAGCCTTCAGGTGTAACAGTCTGTTTGATTACCACTGCTCAGGGAATTGGGAAGAGCTTTAGCACATTTAAACAACATCTAGGGGGGAAAGTTACTAAAGGTCCACTTTGTTTTTTTGGCAGCTTTTCCGCTGGTTTTGCAATCCGCCCATTTACTAAATTCGAAACCTAAAACAAAAATGACCAAATGGCTGACTTTTGAACACATCAGAGTCTGGGCTCTTCTCCGCACTTGCTGGGCTTTGGTTACGGAGGTTATAGTAATGAAACAGTTGATTAATATTGTTTCCTATAGGTCCCACCAGTCTGCCCCAGCATGATTGCACTTGTCAAACAAAAGTGCCAGCATACTCAGTCATTAACAGCTGTTGGCACTTGTAAAATAGAAAAAAGTGCCCCTTTTTTGGTTTTGCCAAGTGTGGCAGTAGCGCTCCTTTTTGTTTTTGAGGACGTCAGTCCATTAGATTGTAAGTATTAAATTGGCAAATAATGGGTGTGTGTGTGTGGGGGTGAGGGGGGGGGGGTGTGGAGGTGGGTGTGTGTGTGTGGTTATTTAATAAAAGACTTCCCCATTCGGTGTTCTGTTTAATATTTTAGATATATTTTTTTATATACATGTGGACTACATGTGTCCTGACATGCTGGCATTTGTACCATCATGTTAGGGTAGGCTTCCTGGGACCTACCGTATAGGCCACCTGTACAAAAACAATATTAACTAGTTCAAAGCCCAGAGGGTGCGGAGAAGAGCCCAGTCCATTGCTAGTTGTCCTTAGAGAGGGAGAAACACAATTTCTTTTCTGAGAGGGGGTAAGTGGTTTGGTACCCACTTACCTAGCCATGGGATGACCAGTTTAATTTAGTTGCCAGTATAGCAGGGGGACCCGATGCAGTGTTTTTTCCTTGCGATAGCATCAGCCCTCCAGGTGGTTCAGCCTAGTGCTGGTTATTGGAAAATAGGCAGGACCTCACACAGTTTATTCCTTCTGTTTTAATACCTGTTTAAGCTCAGAGGCCTAGGGCTGGTTATGGAGTTGTGGAGGGGGGGAGGGGGGGGGCAGAGCAAACATTTTTTTTATATATATATATATATATAATAAGAATTTACTTACCGATAATTCTATTTCTCATAGTCCGTAGTGGATGCTGGGGACTCCGTAAGGACCATGGGGAATAGCGGCTCCGCAGGAGACTGGGCACATCTAAAGAAAGCTTTAGGACTATCTGGTGTGCACTGGCTCCTCCCCCTATGACCCTCCTCCAAGCCTCAGTTAGGATACTGTGCCCGGACGAGCGTACACAATAAGGAAGGATTTTGAATCCCGGGTAAGACTCATACCAGCCACACCAATCACACCGTATAACCTGTGATCTGAACCCAGTTAACAGCATGATAACAGAGGAGCCTCTGAAAGATGGCTCACAACAATAATAACCCGATTTTTGTAACAATAACTATGTACAAGTATTGCAGACAATCCGCACTTGGGATGGGCGCCCAGCATCCACTACGGACTATGAGAAATAGAATTATCGGTAAGTAAATTCTTATTTTCTCTAACGTCCTAAGTGGATGCTGGGGACTCCGTAAGGACCATGGGGATTATACCAAAGCTCCCAAACAGGCGGGAGAGTGCGGATGACTCTGCAGCACCAAATGAGAGAACTCCAGGTCCTCCTCAGCCAGGATATCAATTTTGTAGAATTTTACAAACGTATTTGCTCCTGACCAAGTAGCTGCTCGGCAAAGTTGTAAAGCCGAGACCCCTCGGGCAGCCGCCCAAGATGAGCCCACCTTCCTTGTGGAGTGGGCATTTACAGATTTTTGGCTGTGGCAGGCCTGCCACAGAATGTGCAAGCTGAATTGTACTACAAATCCAACGAGCAATAGTCTGCTTAGAAGCAGGAGCACCCAGCTTGTTGGGTGCACACAGGATAAACAGCGAGTCAGATTTCCTGACTCCAGCCGTCCTGGAAACATATATTTTCAGGGCACTGACAACGTCTAGCAACTTGGAGGCCTCCAAGTCCCTAGTAGCCGCAGGCACAACCAATAGGTTGGTTCAGGTGAGACGCTGAAACCACCTTGGGGAGAAACTGAGGACGAGTCCTCAATTCCGCCCTGTCCGAATGGAAAATCAGATAAGGGCTTTTTCAGGATAAAGCCGCCAATTCTGACACGCGCCTGGCCCAGGCCAGGGCCAACAGCATGACCACTTTCCATGTGAGATATTTTAACTCCACAGATTTAAGTGGTTCAAACCAATGTGACTTTTGGAACCCAAAACTACATTGAGATCCCAAAGTGCCACTGGAGGCACAAAAGGAGGCTGTATATGCAGTACCCCTTTTACAAACGTCTGAACTTCAGGGACTGAAGCTAGTTCTTTTTGGAAGAAAATTGACAGGGCCGAAATTTGAACCTTAATGGACCCCAATTTCAGGCCCATAGACACTCCTGTTTGCAGGAAATGTAGGAATCGACCCAGTTGAATTTCCTCCGTCGGGCCTTACTGGCTTCGCACCACGCAACATATTTTCGCCAATTGCGGTGATAATGTTTTTGCGGTTACATCTTTCCTGGCTTTGATCAGGATAGGGATGACTTCATCCGGAATGCCTTTTTTCCTTCAGGATCCGGCGTTCAACCGCCATGCCGTCAAACGCAGCCGCGGTAAGTCTTGGAACAGACAGGGTCCTTGCTGGAGCAGGTCCCTTCTTAGAGGTAGAGGCCACGGATCCTCCGTGAGCATCTCTTGAAGTTCCGGTTACCAAGTCCTTCTTGGCCAATCCGGAACCACGAATATAGTGCTTACTCCTCTTCATCTTATCAATCTCAGTACCTTGGGTATGAGAGGCAGAGGAGGGAACACATACCCTGACTGGTACACCCACGGTGTTACCAGAGCGTCTACAGCTTATTGCCTGAGGGTCCCTGGACCTGGCGCAATACCTTTTTTAATCATGTGGAAGACTTCTGGGTGAAGTCCCCACTCTCCCGGGTGGAGGTCGCGCTGAGGAAGTCTGCTTCCCAGTTGTCCACTCCCGGAATGAATACTGCTGACAGTGCTATCACATGATTTTCCGCCCAGCGAAGAATCCTTGCAGCTTCTGCCATTGCCCTCCTGCTTCTTGTGCCACCCTGTCTGTTTACGTGGGTGACTGCCGTGATGTTGTCCGACTGGATCAACACTGGCTGACCTTGAAGCAGAGGTCTTGCTAAGCTTAGAGCATTGTAAATGTCCCTTAGCTTCAGGATATTTATGTGAAGTGATGTCTCCAGGCTTGACCATAAGCCCTGGATATTCCTTCCCTGTGTGACTGCTCCCCAGCCTCGCAGGCTGGCATCCGTGGTCACCAGGACCCAGTCCTGAATGCCTAATCTGCGGCCCTCTAGAAGATGAGCACTCTGCAACCACCACAGGAGGGACACCCTTGTCCTTGGTGACAGGGTTATCCGCTGATGCATCTGAAGATGCGATCCGGACCATTTGTCCAGCAGGTCCCACTGGAAAGTTCTTGCGTGGAATCTGCCGAATGGGATTGCTTCGTAGGAAGCCACCATTTTACCCAGAACCCTTGTGCATTGATGCACTGAGACTTGGCTCGGTTTTAGGAGGTTCCTGACTAGCTCGGATAACTCCCTGGCATTCTCCTCCGGGAGAAACACCTTTTTCTGGACTGTGTCCAGGATCATCCCTAGGAACAGAAGACACGTCGTCGGAACCAGGTGCGATTTTGGAATATTGAAAATCCAATCGTGCTGCCGCAACACTACCTGAGATAGTGCTACACCGACCTCCAACTGTTCCCTGGATCTTACCCTTATCAGGGAATTGTCCAAGGAAGGGATAACTAAAATTCACTTCCTTCGAAGGAATATCATCATTTCGGCCATTACCTTGGTAAAGACCCGGGGTGCCGTGTACCATCCATACGGCAGCGCCATAAACCTGAGGTACCCTTGGTGAGAAGGGTAAATTTTGACATGAAGGTAAGCATCCTTGATGTCCCGAGACATCATGTAGTCCCCTTCTTCCAGGTTCGCAATCACTGCTCTGAGTGACTCAATCTTGAATTTGAACCTCTGTACGCAAGTGTTCAAAGATTTTAGATTTAGAATCGGTCTCACCGAGCCGTCCGGCTTCGGTACCACAACAGTGTGGAATAATACCCCGTTCCCTGTTGCAGGAGGGGTATCTTGATTATCACCTGCTGGGAATACAGCTTGTGAATGGCTTCCAAAACTGTCTCCCTGTCAGAAGGAGACATCGGTAAAGCCGACTTTAGGAAACGGCGAGGGGGAGACGTCTCGAATTCTAATTTGTACCCCTGAGATATCACCTGAAGGATCCAGGGGTCTACTTGCGAGTGAGCCCACTGCGCGCTGAAATTCATTGAGACGGGCCCCCCACCGTGCCTGATTCTGCTTGTAAAGCCCCAGCGTATACTGAGGGCTTGGCAGAGGCGGGAGAGGGTTTCTGTTCCTGGAACTGGCTGATTTCTGCAGCCTTTTTCCTCTCCCTCTGTCACGGGGCAGAAATGAGGAACCTTTTGCCCGCTTGTCCACGAAAAGACTGCGCCTGATAATACGGCGTCTTCTCATGTTGAGAGGCGACCTGGGGTACAAACGTGGAATTCCCAGCTGTTGCCGTGGCCACCAGGTCTGAAAGACCGACCCCAAATAACTCCTCCCTTAATAAAGCAATACTTCCAAATGCAGTTTGGAATACGCATCACCTGACCACTGACGTGTCCATAACCCTCTACTGGTAGAAATGGACAACGCGCTTAGACTTGATGCCAGTCGGCAAATATTCCGCTGTGCATCACGCATATATAAAAATGCATCTTTTAAATGCTCTATAGGCAAAAATATACTGTCCCTATCTAGGGTATCAATATTTTCAGTCAGGGAATCCGACCACGCCAACCCAGCACTGCACATCCAGGCTGAGGCGATTGCTGGTCGCAGTATAACACCAGTATGTGTGTAAATACCATTTAGGATACCCTCCTGCTTTCTATCAGCAGGATCCTTAAGGGCGGCCATCTCAGGCGAAGGTAGAGCCCTTACAAGCGTGTGAGCGCTTTATCCCCCCTAGGGGGTGTTTCCCAACGCACCCTAACCTCTGGCGGGAAAGGATATAATGCCAATAACATTTTAGAAATTATCCGTTGTTATCGGGGGAAACCCACGCATCATCACACACCTCATTTAATTTCTCAGATTCAGGAAAACTACAGGTAGTTTTTCCTCACCGAACATAATACCCCTTTTTTGGTGGTACTCGTATTATCAGAAATGTGTAAAACATTTTTCATTGCCTCAATCATGTAACGTGTGGCCTTACTGGAAGTCACATTCGTCTCTTCACCGTCGACACTGGAGTCAGTATCCGTGTCGGCGTCTATATCTGCCATCTGAGGTAACGGGCGCTTTAGAGCCCCTGACGGCCTATGAGACGTCTGGACAGGCACAAGCTGAGTAGCCGGCTGTCTCATGTCAACCACTGTCTTTTATACAGAGCTGACACTGTCACGTAATTCCTTCCAACAGTTCATCCACTCAGGTGTCGACCCCCTAGGGGGTGACATCACTATTACAGGCAATCTGCTCCGTCTCCACATCATTTTTCTCCTCATACATGTCGACACAAAAGTACCGACATACAGCACACACACAGGGAATGCTCTGATAGAGGACAGGACCCCACTAGCCCTTTGGGGAGACAGAGGGAGAGTTTGCCAGCACACACCAGAGCGCTATATATATATATACAGGGATAACCTTATATAAGTGTTTTTCCCCTTATAGCTGCTGTATAGTTAATACTGCGCCTAATTAGTGCCCCCCTCTCTTTTTTTAACCCTTTCGGTAGTGTAGTGACTGCAGGGGAGAGACAGGGAGCTTCCCTCCAACGGAGCTGTGAGGGAAAATGGCGCCAGTGTGCTGAGGAGATAGGCTCCGCCCCTTTTTCGCGGACTTTTCTCCTGCTTTTTTATGGATTCTGGCAGGGGTTAAATGCAACCATATAGCCCAGGAGCTATATGTGATGCATTTTTTTGCCATCCAAGGTGTTTTTATTGCGTCTCAGGGCGCCCCCCCCCCAGCGCCCTGCACCCTCAGTGACCGAAGTGTGAAGTGTGCTGAGAGCAATGGCGCACAGCTGCAGTGCTGTGCGCTTCCTTGTTGAAGACAGGACGTCTTCTGCCGCCGATTTTCCGGAATCTAAAACTTTCACTAAGAAGCTCAGGAGAGCCCCTAGTGTGCACCCTTCTCGTTCGGGCACAGAGATCTAACTGAGGCTTGGAGGAGGGTCATAGGGGGAGGAGCCAGTGCACACCAGATAGTCTTAAAGCTTTCTTTAGATGTGCCCAGTCTCCTGCGGAGCCGCTATTCCCCATGGTCCTTACGGAGTCCCCAGCATCCACTTAGGACGTTATATATATATATATATATATATATATATATATATTTCTCTTTTTTTTTTTTTTTACTATTTATAAATATCTTAAACAACTGAAGCCTGAACAGGTAATAGTGATCTGCACAAGGCTTACACTCTGCAGGTGATTGACGACGGGTTTGCAGTCGGATATGTTGCGAACTAGGAGATTGAAATCATATAAGTATTGGCGGCAGATTTTAAATCACAGTCAAAACCGATCCATATTTAATTATGTTTTTTCAGACTGCAATCAGATGTCAGTATACATCAGTTTCAATTTGAAGGCAGATCAGATGATTATCAAATTTATCCCTAGGAGGAGGCACACTATTTTGCATTCTCTACTCAAAAAGGAACCAATCCAGCAAGTTCCAGTATGGAGCTTTTTATCACTATTGTGGATTTCCTGATTTCCCAAATTAAATTATTTACCATTACAATGCAGCTGGTACCACGTACAATATGGATAAAACCAAGCACTGGCATATTTAATTTTCGGTTTCAAATTTTTGCCTTGTGTTGTCTTGACTGCTTTCAGTAAAAGCTACATAAAACCTAGTAGGGTGTGGCTTACAAGCCAGCCCTTGTCTGGATGTTATGGCATGTGCCTGAGAGGTGAGTGCATGTAATTGCAGAATAAAGGTGTGTTAAACATATATGCTAGTGTAGGAACTTGCCAAAATTGGGATCCCTTGATGACAGGCTGCAAGCTTAAATGTTTTGTCCAAAAAATATGAACAAAATGTAATGCTTTTATTTGCTAGATATACAGAGATTTGCAGTGCTAGGGATAGAGCAGGCAAAGTCTTTCTGATCTGTATACATATATGGCATAAATATTGCCACCCAGCTGGTACCATGTACAATATGAGTAAAACCATGTGTGACCATTATTTCTTTCGGGAATATGGGTGCGCTATATAAATAACTTAAATAATAAACCTGTCGTAATGCACGAGTTTGTAACATTTGTTCTCACGTGTAAACTGTGATATCTGTATATTCATTCCTTCTTGAATAAAAAATTACTCTATCTAAATAATAAACCTGTCAAAGTACAAGTATTTTTGAGCTGTGTGCTACTTCTGCAAGTGACTGACAGCAGAATCATGCACTAAGACCATAAATGCTACAAATTATTAACTAGAAGCGGAGAAATGGAGATGATATTTTGATTAACAAAGCAAGTTTTCACTTTATAATTTCCAATCAGCGGAAATGCATAATAAACCTCTGTCAAAGTGCCATTTGGAGGCAGAAAAATGTACTGGAAGAGACTTCATAATGACATTTGGGAAACACATTTGATATGATAAAGTGTGCTTCCTTAAAGCAGCAGTACTCTACAGATTAATTAAATCAATATGCAATTTGAAGCCTGCTGCAATTCTATTTGAAAGAAAACTACCGTACAACAGTGAATATTTCCTTCTAGCCATATGCACCAGACATTTTACCTGGACAGGGGCTGTCTGGCCAAAAGCAGAACTTCTCATGAGAATTCCTCAGAGCTTCCTGTAACTCCATGCAGCGTTGCTTATCTGAATGAAACAATAAATCCTGTGTCAATCACTCCTTTACCAATAATGCATAGACTGCAGACTATAGCCTAAAAACTTGATTACAATGCCAACAGATTTTTTTTCAGTCTGTCTTAACATAACTACATAGGTGGAATTCAATTGTTCGAAAAGTCGGTTAGGTGCCGGTTTTGCCTGTCTATTAGATAGGAGAAAAAAATCAGACACCCATCTGACTTTTCAAACAATTGAATACCCCCCCATGAATTACACACAGTATACTTGGAATATACTTGCCTACCTGACCCTCTCCATGAGGGAAAAATGCTCTGTTCCTGGACTTTCCTGGTAATGTATGATTGCCATCACCTGTGGTGAGCTAGTTAATTGATAAGAAAGGTGTTTCCCCACAGGTGATGGCAATCATACATTACCAGGAAAGTCCAGGAACAGAGCATTTACTCCCTCATGGAGAGGGTCAGGTAGGTAAGTATGACTTGGAACCATATCAATGGACACATCTGAGTACAAATTATTAATGATTATTTGTTGCATTATAGCTACATAACCGACTGCTGATATCCACTGCTGGCTCATAGCTCAGATACTGTATCATAGACACAAATAAGAAACAAGCAGCAATACTTACACTTGGTGAAGTCCAAGGCTGGCTGCAAGCTAGCACAGATGTAGGCACTGCAGCTGGAGCACTTAAGCATGTCACACTCTATGTTTGTCCATCCGTACTTGGCACAGGCAAGAGGAGACAATTCTGAAGGCTTCCCAGCCCACTTTAAGGAGTGTTCAGATTAAGGCAAATAAAGCACTGCGTTTCACATTAGTAAAAATAAACCTCCAAAAATGTTTTACCTTTTCACAGAAATATTTGCTGATAATACTGTTTTATGATATATATTGTTTCGGAAATAATAATTGATTAATTTCATGACATGGAGAGTAAACAAAATAATACATTTATATGCTAGTAAAACGGCTAAATTAAAGGGGTTTTCTTTTAGATGACAATTTAAGCACTTCTACATACAGCTTTGACTAAATATATAGTTTTTCTTTTTTTTCTGGTATCCTCCTTTGCTTTTAAGTCACGTATAAATATTTTCAGGTAGACTTCAGGTACACTTATTTATTATTGTTCATCTGCTATCCTTTGGTTTCAAAATGAATTTTTATGCAAACACATTGCTAAAAGGTAGAGAAAGCCACTAGGACAGTGGTTCCCAAGCGTGATCCTCAAGTACCCCCAACAGTTCATATTTTCCAGGTCTCCTCACAGGATTGCAAGTGAAATAATTTGCTCCACCTGTGGGTCTTATAAAATGTGTGAGTAATGAATACACATGTTCAGCTGCTAGGTGATCTGGAAAATATGAACTGTTGGGGGTACTTGAGGACCGAGGTTGGGAACCACTGCGCTAGGACAATAAAATAAATAATGCAAGAGAAGTAGTTAAGCCAGTCTGATGTTGAAAAAGTCACATACTATAAGTGAATGACTGGATATACCAAAACATGAATGAGATGAAACATAAGGTAACGTGTATTCTGTCAGTGCTCCGGCATAATGAAGATCCAAAATGATCAGTTTGATCATTAAACAACTTGATCTGTCTGCAAACACCCAAAACTGTACAGATCTGATAGGCAAATCACAATACATCCTGAGGGTCATTGTGGCATTCACATTCAATGCTTTGGCATTGCATTTTTAGTCACAAACTATCCAAATTCAGACACGCTGTAACCATTCTTGCACATTATTGAGGTTTTATTTTAAATCTGCATTAAAAACAGCTGACAAATGCACAAATTATGACCACAGCGCCATTCACAATATTGGGGGGGTAATGTTCTTGTCCCTGCAAGAAAGTGCAGCTATATGCCGCACTTACGGTACCGCTGGTTTTGCGGATTTTGGTTTGCAGCCTCATAGGTCTGCGAACAAAACTGTGTGAGTCTAAGCCGCGAAGGCAGCAATTTAACTGAATTCCCCCCATGGTGTGTTGACTACTATAGATTGATAATCCAGTTTATATGTAGCAGACTAGCAGATATGCAGTTAATGTTAACTGAAGTGAACAGTGCACCATCCCATTTACAGAAAAGGTTTCACAGAAAAAATAAGATTTTACACTTACCGGTAAATCTATTTCTCGTAGTCCGTAGAGGATGCTGGGACTCCGTAAGGACCATGGGGAATAGACGGGCTCCGCAGGAGACATGGGCACTTTAAGAAAGACTTAGAATCTGGGTGTGCACTGGCTCCTCCCTCTATGCCCCTCCTCCAGACCTCAGTTAGAGAAACTGTGCCCAGAGGAGATGGACAGTACGAGGAAAGGATTTTTGTTAATCCAAGGGCAAGATTCATACCAGCCACACCAATCACACCGTATAACTTGTGATAAATTACCCAGTTAACAGTATGAACAAACAACATAGTCTCGGGCCAAACCGATGAACTATAATATAACCCTTATGTAAGCAATAACTATATACAAGTCTTGCAGAATAAGTCCGCACTTGGGACGGGCGCCCAGCATCCTCTACGGACTACGAGAAATAGATTTACCGGTAAGTGTAAAATCTTATTTTCTCTAACGTCCTAGAGGATGCTGGGACTCCGAAAGGACCATGGGGATTATACCAAAGCTCCCAAACGGGCGGGAGAGTGCGGATGACTCTGCAGCACCGATTGAGCAAACAGGAGGTCCTCCTCAGCTAGGGTATCAAACTTATAGAACCTTGCAAAGGTGTTTGATCCCGACCAAGTAGCTGCTCGGCACAACTGTAATGCCGAGACCCCTCGGGCAGCCGCCCAAGAAGAGCCCACCTTCCTAGTGGAATGGGTCTTAACCGATTTTGGCAATGGCAATCCTGCCGAAGAATGTGCTTGCTGAATCGTGTTACAGATCCAGCGAGCAATAGTCTGCTTTGAAGCAGGGCCGCCAACCTTGTTGGCTGCATACAGGACAAACAGTGCTTCTGTTTTTCTGATCCTAGCCGTTCTGGCCACGTAAATTTTCAAAGCCCTGACCACATCAAGGGACTCGGAATCCTCCAAGTCACGTGTAGCCACAGGCACAACAACAGGTTGGTTCATATGAAAGGATGAGACCACCTTAGGTAGGAATTGAGGACGGGTCCGCAACTCCGCTCTATCCATATGGAAAACCAGATAGGGGCTTTAATGTGATAAAGCCGCCAATTCCGAAACTCGCCAAGCCGAAGCCAAGGCTAACAACATGACCACCTTCCAAGTGAGATATTTCAACTCCACTGTTTTAAGTGGTTCAAACCAATGTGACTTAAGGAAACTTAACACCACGTTAAGGTCCCAAGGCGCCACCGGAGGTACAAAAGGAGGCTGAATATGCAGTACTCCCTTCCCAAAAGTCTGTACTTCAGGTAAAGAGGCCAATTACTTTTGAAAGAAAATGGATAAGGCCAAAATCTGAACTTTAATAGAGCCTAATTTTAGGCCCAAATTCACTCCAGTTTGTAGGAAGTGAAGAAAACGGCCTAAATGGAATTCTTCCGTAGGAGCATTCCTGGCCTCACACCAAGAAACATATTTTCGCCATATTCGGTGATAATGTTTAGACGTCACGTCCTTCCTAGCCTTTATTAGCGTAGGAATGACCTCATCTGGAATACCTTTTTCCGCTAGGATCCGGCGTTCAACCGTCATGCCGTCAAACGCAGTCTTGGAACAGACAGGGACCTTGTTGTAACGGGTCCTGCCTTAGAGGAAGAGGCCACGGATCTTCTGTGAGCATTTCTTGCAGATCCGGATACCAGGTCCTTCGTGGCCAATCTGGAACAATGAGAATTGTTCTCACTCCTCTTTTTCTTATTATCCTCAACACCTAGGGTATGAGAGGAAGAGGAGGAAACACATATACCGACTGGAACACCCACGGTGTCACTAGGGCGTCCGCAGCTACCGCCTGAGGGTTTCTTGACCTGGCGCAATACCTTTGTAGCTTTTTGTTGAGACGGGATGCCATCATGTCTATTTGGGGTAGTCCCCACCGACTTGCAATGTGCGCGAAGACTTCCTGATGAAGTCCCCACTCTCCCGGATGCAGATCGTGTCTGCTGAGGAAGTCTGCTTCCCAGTTGTCCACTCCCGGAATGAACACTGCTGACAGAGCGCTTACATGATTCTCCGCCCAGCGAAGAATTCTGGTGGCTTCCGCCATTGCCACTCTGCTCCTTGTGCCGCCTTGGCGGTTTACATGAGCTGCTGCGGTGAAGTTGTCTGACTGGATCAGAACTGGTCGATTGCGAAGTAAGATCTCCGCTTGACGTAGGGCGTTGTATATGGCCCTTAGTTTCTGTTCTGTGTCCAAAATTAGGCCCAAAAAGGTCAGACGCGTTGTAGGAACCAGCTGGGACTTCGGAATATTGAGAATCCAGCCGTGCTGTTGCAACGTCCTCACTGACAGTGGCACGCTGTCCAGTAACTTCTCTCGAGATCTCGCCTTTATGAGGAGATCGCCCAAGTATGGGATAATTGTGACACCCTGCTTGCGCAGGAGCACCATCATTTCCGCCATTACCTTGGTGAAAATTCTCGGGGCCGTGGAAAGCCCAAACGGCAACGTCTGAAATTGGTAATGACAGTCCTGTACCGCAAATCTCAGGAACGCCTGGTGAGGAAGAAAAATCGGAACATGAAAGTAAGCATCCTTCATGTCCAGGGAAACCATCCAATTTCCCCCTCCAGGCTGACGATGACCGCTCTGAGCGATTCCATCTTGAACTTTTTCAAGTACAGGTTCAGGGATTTCAGATTCAAAATGGGTCTGACCGAACCGTCCGGTTTCGGAACCACAAACAGGGTTGAGTAATACCCCTTTCCTTGCTGGAGAAGAGGAACCTTGACTATCACCTGTTGCAGGTACAATTTTTGAATTGCAGTTAACACTAACTCCCTTTCTGACGGAGAAGCTGGCATCTCTTCGAATTCCAGCCTGTATCCCTGAGAAACAATCTCTATTGCCCAGGGATCCACCTGTGAGTGAACCCACACTTGGCTGAAAAGTCGAAGACGTGTCCCCACTTGAGCGGACTCCCCCAGGGAAGCCCCAGCGTCATGCGGTGGATTTTGCAGACGTAGGGGAGGACTTCTGCTCCTGGGAACTAGCTGTGTGCAGCTTTTTTCCCTTGCCTCTACCTCTGAGCTCTGACAAGAAATGACGATCCCCGTACCTTCTTGCTTTTATTTGAACGAAAGGACTGCATTTGATAATGAGGTGCCTTCTTAGTATGTTGCAGGGGAACATAAGGTAAGAAATTCGATTTACCGGCCGTAGCAGTAGAGACAAGGTCCGAGAGGCCTTCTCCAAACAACTCCTCCCCCTTGTAAGGCAACGACTCCATATGCCGCTTTGAGTCGGCATCCCCCGTCTACTGTTGGGTCCACAAGAGTCGCCTAGCAGAAATAGACATAGCATTTATTCTGGAGCTTAGTAAACAAAGGTCTCTGAGCATCCCGCATATATAAAGCTGCATCTTTGATATGCTCTAGGGTCATTAGAATGGTATCCTTCTCTAGGGTGTCAATCTCCATAGATAAGGAATCTGTCCATGCTGCGACAACACAACAAACCCAGGCCGATGCCATAGCTGGCCTAACAATAGTACCGGAATGTGTGTAAATGTACTTCATGGTAACCTCCTGCTTACGATCAGCAGGATCCTTGAGGGTAGCTGTATCCTGGGAAGGCAGTGCCACCTTCTTGGACAAGCGTGTCAGCGCCTTGTCTACTTTAGGCGAAGATTCCCATCGTATCCTGTCCTTTTGTGGAAAGGGATACGCCATAAGAATCCTTTTGGGAACTTGTAGTCTCCTATCTGGAGATTCCCAAGCCTTTTCGCACAATTCGCTTAGCTCAAATGAGGACGGAAAAGCGACCTCAGGCTTTTTCCCTTTATACATGTGTACCCTCGTGTCAGGGACAGGGGGTTCTTCAGTGATATGCAAAACCTCTTTAATGGCAATAATCATGTAACGAATACCTTTTGCCACCTTTGGCTGTAATTTTGCATCCTCATAGTCGACACTAGAATCTCAGTCCGTGTCGGTATCTGTGTCAGGAATCTCTTATCTGAAGACAGGTTCCCCCCTAGGCCCTTTGGAGAGACAGAGACAGAGTATGCCAGCACACACCACAGCGCTATATGACCCAGGAAAAAACACAGTATGTTTACCCAGTAGCGCTGCTGTAATGTATAATCGCCAAATATGTGCCCCCCCCCCCCTCTACTTTAAAACCCTCTGTCACCATGTGTCAAGCAGGGGAGAGTCTGGAGAGCTTCCTCTCAGCGGTGCTGTGGAGAGAAAATGGCGCTGGTGAGTGCTGAGGGAGAAGCCCCGCCCCCTCGGCGGCGGGCTTCTGTCCCGCTCAAACTTAATAAAATATGGCGGGGGCTCTTTTATATACATGTACAGTGCCCACCTGTACATGTATATAGTCATTTGCCACAGGAGAGGTATTCTATTGCTGCCCAGGGCGCCCCCCCTGCGCCCTGCACCCTGCACCCTTACAGTGACCGGAGTGTGTGAGGTGTATGGGAGCAATGACGCACAGCTGCAGTGCTGTGCGTTACCTCAGTGAAGCACCTGAAGGCTTCTGCCGCCTCAGTAGTCTTCTTTCTTCGTTTCTTCCGGCTCTGTGAGAACGGCGGCGCGGCTCTGAGATGAACGCCCAGGACGAACCTGTGTTCCACTCCCTCTGGAGCTAATGGTGTCCAGTAGCCGAGAAGCAGAGCCTACCATTTAAGTAGGTCTGCTCCTCTCTCCTCAGTCCCTCGATGCAGGGAGTCTGTTGCCAGCAGAGCTCCCTGAAAATAAGAAAAAAACCTAACAAAATGCTTTCTTAGCAGGAAACTCAGGAGAGCTCCCTGCAGTGCACCCATCTTCCTCTGGGCACAGTCTAAAACTGAGGTCTGGAGGAGGGGCATAGAGGGAGGAGCCAGTGCACACCCAGAGTCTAAAGTCTTTCTTAAAGTGCCCATGTCTCCTGCGGAGCCCGTCTATTCCCCATGGTCCTTACAGAGTCCCAGCATCCTCTAGGACGTTAGAGAAAATTGGATTTTAAATACCTACCTGGGATCCAGTGATCATCAAGCAGTATGGTTTAGTATAAAGACAGGATCCAACTCCTGTCACACAAAAACAAAGGTGTTGAATTTTAGAAATGCTGACTTTGCAAAAATGGGAAGATGTTTAAGTGATTCATTGGCGGACTGGAGGAACTTGGAAGGAGTGCAGGAGAGATGGGGGAAACTGAAAAGTGCAATAGTAAGGGCAACAGACCTTTGTATCAAAAGAGTTAGGAAAAGCACCAGGAAAAGGAAGCCAACGTGGTTCACAAAAGAAGTATCAACTAGTGTGAAAGCAAAAAAGATGGCTTTTAGGAAATACAAACATACTCAAAATAATAATGACAAAGAGGTGTATCTTGACAGACAGAAGGATGCTAAGAAAGTGATCAGACGTGCAAAGTCAGAAGCTGAGGAGACAATGGCCCAGTCGGTAGATAAAAGGGGCAAAACTTTTTTTAAGTATATAAATGAAAGGAGAAAATCAAATGGAGGAATAATAAGACTTAAGACAGAGAGTGAGAATTTGGTGGAGGGAGACAAGGCAATAGCAGATAACCTAAATAATTATTTTTGCTCAGTTTTTACTACAGAAGAAGGGAAGGGGCCACAGTTATGTTGCAAGGACATTCATAAAAATAAGGTAGATGAAAGTACATTTACAGAGGAGAAGGTCCTAACTGAACTTTCAAAACTAAAAGTGGATAAAATCAATGGGGCCAGATGGGATACAGCCAAGGATACTAAAAGAGCTAAAAGATGTGCTGGTGGCACCATTAACATAATTATTTAACCAGTCACTAAATACAGGTGCCATTCCAGAGGACTGGAAAAGAGCAAATGTAGTTCCATTGTACAAAAGTGGAAGCAAGGAAGAAGCAAGTAACTACAGACCAGTAAGCCTTACATCAGTAGTAGGGAAAGTAATGGAAAAACTACTAAAAGAAAGAGTTGCGGAATATCTTAAATCAAACAACTTACAGGATCCAAAACAGCATGGATTTACTGGTGGGAGATCATGCCAAACAAATCTTATTGACTTTTTTGACTCTGTGATGAAAATAATAGATCAAGGGGGAGCTGTAGATGTAGCATATCTAGACTTTAGTAAGGCATTTGACACTGTCCCACATCGCAGACATCTAAATAAACTTGAAAGTGTGGGGGTGGATTATAGAATAGTTAAATGGATAAGAACCTGGTTGCAGGATAGGAAACAGACAGTTGTAGTAAATGGAGTGCAATCTATGGAGGGAAATGTTACCAGTGGAGTACCCCAGGGATCTGTACTCGGACCAGTTCTCTTTAATATCTTTGTTGGTGACATTGCAAATGGTATTGAAGGGAAAGTATGCCTTTTTGCAGATGATACAAAGATATGCAACAGGGTAGACACACCAGGAGGGGTAAAACAAATGATTGATGACCTAGCTAGGCTTGAAAAATGGTCAAGAACATGGCAACTACAGTTTAATGCTAAAAAATGCAAAATCATGCACTTGGGTCTCAAAAACCCAAAGGCTAAATATAGTATCAAGGGTACTATAATGGAAACTACTGAGGAGGAATGGTATTTAGGAGTCACTATTTCAAGTGACTTAAAGGCAGGAAAGCAATGCAACAAAGCAATGAGAAAGGCAAGTCAGATGCTTGGTTGCACAGGGAGAGGAATCAGTAGCAGGAAAAGAGAAGTAATAATGCCACTGTATAGGTCATTGGTGCAGCCTCATCTGGAATACTGTGTCCAGTTCTGGAGACCATATCTCCAGAAGGATATAAATACATTAGAGAGTGTACAAAGATGGGCAACTAAAATGGTGCATGGCCTACATCACAAAACTTACCCGGAAAGGCTAAAAGATCTTAACATGTATAGTATGGAGGAGAGAAGGGAAAGGGGAGACATGATAGAAACTTTCAAATATACCAAAGGTTTTAACAAAGTTCAGGAGGGAAACATTTTTCAAAGGAAGAAAAGTATTAGAACTCGAGGACATACACTGAAACTGGAGGGAGGCAGGTTCAGGGGAAATTTAAGGAAAAATTATTTCACAGAAAGGATAGTGGATAAGTGGAATAGCATCCCATCAGAGGTGGTAGAGGCCAAGACTGTAGAGCAAATTAAACATGCTTGGGATAGGCATATGAATATCCTTACAAAGAATTAAGGTTCAAAAAGGGTTGCGATTACCTAAAGGATAAAAAAAATGGGCAGACTAGATGGGCCAAGTGGTTCTTATCTGCCGTCAAATTCTATGTTTCTATGTTTAAATCCTTTTCTCGTAGTCCATAAGGGAAATTGAGGACAGAATTAGTACGATGGGTATAGACGGGTCCAAATGAGCCAGTGCACTTTAAAATTTCTTCAACTAGGTGTGCTGGCTCCTCCCATCTATACCTCCTCCTACAGGTCAGTTATAGGTAAAACAGTGCCGAAGGAGAATGACATACTTGAGAGAAGGAACATTACAACAATAATGGTGGTGAGAATTATACACCAGCACACCAAAACATAACCAGGCCAGCAACGTCTAGCAACAGTAACAACTGAACAGGTAACACAGAACAGAGAACCTGCAGAAAGTAACTGCACAGAGGCGGGCGCCCAATATCCCTTATGGACTACGAGAAAAGGATTTACCGGTAGGTATTTAAAATCCTATTTTCTCTAGCATCCATATGGGATATTGGGGACAGAATTAGTACGATGGGGATGTACCAAAGCTTCCAGAACGGGTGGGAACGTGCAGAGACTGCTGCAGCACCGCCTGCCCAAACTGGGTATCCTCCTTGGCCACGGTATCAAATTTTTTGAATTTCACAAAAGTGTTCTTCCCAGACCAGGTAGCAGCTCAGCATAGCGGTAAGGTCGAGACTCCACGGGCAGCCGCCCAGGAAGAGCCCACTGATCTTGTAGAGTGGGCCTTTAGAGACTTAGGAACAGGTAAGGCTGCAGACACATAGGCCTGTTGGATAGTAAGCCTAATCCAGCGAGCAATGGATTGCTTTGAAGCAAGACCACTCTTTATGCGCATCATAGAGCACGAACAAGGAATCAGTCTTCCTGACCCGAGCTGTGTGTTTGACATAGATCTTCAAAGCGCGCACCACAACCCAAGACTCCGGGGGAGCAAAAGCGTCAGAACAAGACAGAACCACAATAGGTTGATTCAGATGGAATGCGGAGACAACCTTCGGTAGGAACTGCTGTCTAGTCCGGAGCTCCGCTCTGTCCTCGTAAAAGACAGAGTAAGGACTTTTACATGATAAGTCCCCCAATTCTGAAACGCGTCTAGCAGAAGCTAGGGCCAACAACATCACTGTCTTCCACGTGAGGTCCTTGTCTTCTACTGTCATCAGAGGCTCAAACCAGGAGGACTGTAGAAATTGCAACACTACATCCAAAGCCCAGGGTGCCGTAGGCGGCACAAAGGGAGTTTGTATGTGGAGCACCCATTGTAAGAAGGTCTGAACTTCTGGCAACATAGCCAATTTCTTCTGAAAGAAAATTGAAAGAGCTGAAATCTGGACCTTAACGGAACCCAGACGTAAGCCTTTATACACACCAGCGTGCAGGAAACGTCCCAAGTGAAACTCCGCAGGCGGATACGTGCGTTCCTCGCATCAGAAGACATATCTCCTCCAGATATGATGATAATGTTTTGACGTGACAGATTTTCTGGCTTGCACCATAGTGGCAATGAACTTTTTGGAAAACCCTTTCAGAGCTAGAATATTTCGCTCAACTTCCATGTCGTCAAACGAAGCCCCCGTAAGTCCGGGTAGACAAGCGGCCCTTGCTGAAGAAGATCCTTTCTTAGCGGCAGAGCCGCTTTGACCCCTGCATGAGACTGGCTTATTACATGGTACCAAGCATTTATGTGAGGTTACTAACATTTAGGAGACCTGGCCAGTATAAAATTTACACAGTAGCTCCGGTGCCATAGTGGGGGCGGAGCTACATCAGAGCTGGCTCAGCTGCATTTTGGTGCTTTCTTCTGCATAAGCAGCAGCAGCCTCAAACAGCTCCTCCTTAATTGTCACACGCTGGATCACTGGTACAGTGTGTAGAGGGGAAGAGCCGCTATTTTGTGCACAAATATCATCCCTCTGAGGGATTTTTCATTAGACAGACTCACTGTTTAGATGTTTGTATAAAACGCTGACAGCCTCACTGGGGCTGTGCAGCGCTGGATGCACTGGTGTGCTCTCTCCTGTCTCTCCTCTCACATGCAGTAGGGCAGGCTTGTATTGTGTTTCAGGCTGTGTTGTATATGTATTGTACCTGTTTTTCTTTTCACAATGGTAAAACAGAAGTTATGCAGTGTGTGTAATGCTAGATTTTCCCCTAGCTCATCTGACTCAATATCATGTGAGCAATGTAGTCAGTTATCACAAAATGCTGGTACAATGTGGGGGAGAGTCCAGAGCCTTCCTGGCTGGGGGCTATCAAAACTATGATGTCTGATATGTCATCTCAACTCACTGCAAATGCCAATAAAACTCAGGAACTGCAACAAGCAGTGGCAAATCTAGCTGCTAAACATGGCCCCCTGTCAACTACAAGTGCACAAAAACGTGCTCTACCTGCACTTCTATCAGATACTGATGATGATATACAGGATGATGTGGACCCCATAAGCGGGGACTCCACCCGTACACAGGGTATTGAACCCCTTATATTTGTTATACGGGATGTGTTAAAGCACCCCCTGGAGGATGCTACTAATCAGCAGTCATTTGTCCTCCCACAAGACAAACTGACTGTCACCTTCCCTGAGTCTAAAGAATTGGATGATTTATTTAAATTAGCCTGGAAAAATCCAGATAAAAAATATCAGGTGTCCAAAAGGTTTTTAAATACCTTCCCATTTGCCTCTGCAGGCAGTAAATTCTGGGAAGAATCTCTCTCTTTTTTAAAAAAACACTTCAATCCCCAACACATTGCGTTAAGGGAAAAATTATACAGACGGACCTTAATACATCTCATGGTTTTGGCTGAGGCCATTTATTAAAGAATACACACACTCTCCAAACATATTTTCGTCTATGATCACACATTTATTAATGAATTCACACAGGTTTTTGTAGAATTCGAATGTGTATATATATATATATATATATATATATATATATATATATATATATATATATATATATACACATAAAATAGTAATTTTAAGGCATACCAATAAAAATTGTTATTTTATGATTGTTCCATGATAAAATAAATCCTTGTGTTACCTCAGATAAGAGTGCTCCCTCCCAGGGTCATCTTTGTCTTCTCTGTAAGCCCCCCCTTCTTTCGATACATGTTTCTATACCCTTGGGAGCACCACTGACCGTCAAAATCCTTGTTACCAATAATACCAATTTGGTGTAGGTACACTATTGACCAATCAAGGGAAAGAATATCCCGAGAGTGTCAGTTTATTCTGGGGTAACGATATACTGTACAGTTTTTTCCTGTGCGGCCTTCCTCAAACTTCTTTCTTTTTTGCCAAGAATCTCTCCCTAGCGGGGTACCCGGTGTGTACTCACCACAGATGATCACCTTCAGGCAGTGTTAATGGTGTGCAGCATGCTGCGACAGCCAAGGCGCCATGCCCCGCTGAACAACCGTCCTGCAGCGGGGAAGCGGATCTGCACCTCAAGAGGCCGGTGACCGCTTCCCTCAACTCCCACGGCGCAGGCATTCTGTTGCCCAAACAGCATATCGAAAGAAATAAAAGTTTAAAAGAAATTGAAAAAAAACTCTGGAGCTTGCAGTATGTGCATCCTCTCCTGAGGGCACTTTTTTCTAAACGGACCTGTAGGAGGAGGCATAGAGGGGAGGAGCCAGCACACCCAGTTGAAGAAATTCAAAGTGCACTGGCTCCTTTGGACCCGTCTATACCCATCGTACTAATTCTGTCCCCAATATACCTTATGGATGCTAGAGAAATTCTGATTTATGAACTATATTTTAATTTTAAATGACTTAAAATAGCTGTAGTGGTGCCCAAGTAATGAAAAAATGGGAACCACTATATTAAAACAAGCATTACTAGAAATTCATTATTAGGCTTTTAACATCAGGAAGCTTGGCAACATGCATCACTAACCAGAACTCAATTATAGATAGCTCATAATACCAGTGCCCCTGTCAGCATGCAGGTTTAAAGAACCACTAAAACCCCAAATTAATCTACAGCACACATTGTTCAGCTTATATTGAACTCCATTACAGACACCAGAAGCTCCTCCCACATCTTTTGACAATGGGCTGATGGAATCTGATATCTGGTCAAAATGATGAATACCAGATAAGTCTATGGTGTATGAATAAACGAATACACACTGTGCCCTTATGCAAAGAAAGTTTGCTTAGTTATCAGTCAGTATTTGTTCAGACCTGATCGTTATTGGCCAAAATCGCACAGCGGCCGATTATCGAATGACTGCGCATGCACTGCAATGTACAGGCGCGTCGCAAAACAGCATCAGGATGGCGCAAAAATTTTGATTGCACGGGCGTTTGCAAGGTGACTGACAAGAAGCGGGTATTTGTGGGTTGTAACTGGCCGTTTTCTGGGAGTGTCAAGAAAAACACAGGCGTTCCCAAGCGTTTTCAGGGAGGGAGTGTGAGGTCAGCTCCTGTAGGATTAAGTCCTAGGCTACGCACAGACAAGAAAAATCATTCAATAGTGAGTAAGCTGCGAACGGATTTGTAGCTGTCCGCTGTCTGGTGGAATTTTCGCATGCCATGCACATGTATTCGCACAGTTGCATGGGGCGGGTTTTCACTCTCTACGGGTGGTGACTATCTGATCGCAGACTGCTGCAAAAACGCAAAGCAGTGATCAGGTCTGAATCGAGCCCTTAATTAGAAAAGCACCTACATCCTAACAAGTCAACCTTCTAGAAAGGACATATTAGTGAAGTATTAAGACATCTGCCATTCCATGTATATTAATCATCTCAGTAATACAGTCAGTGACATATATTAATGTGAATAATGGCTTTACTTCCCTTAAAAACACTATCACAGGAAAGGATATGGAGAAGGACTCCACCCTGGTGAAGAATGCTTCTTTATTTCTAGCCTCACAGGAGTCTGGATTGTGTGAAGCGTCCAAATCATCATTCTGTTCTGACAAAATACTATTCTCCTTTCTGATGAGACAAAATAATAGTTACCAAGTACCACTGAAGTGCACCTGAAGAAACAAACGCAAGGGCAAGAAGAATTCAATGCAAACTCACACCTGAAGCCCTGGTGCCAACTGGCCTAGGGCTCGTGGAATCATGGAGGATCCATACACTTCAGGTATCATCTATGGTTCATAGTACCTTGGCAGGTCAATCTTTGAACTGGTAACGAAAAAACCGTGGGGACCCCACACTCTTTGTCTCCCAATTTTTCCAGTACCAGACTAAGCAGAAGTGCAAGTGCTGGTTACGTTTAGATGGGGAGATCCTATGCTTTTTTCCCCCCTTTTCTTTTAATTATTAGCATGTTTCCAGCAAACATGCTGAAAACAATTTGGAATTCCAGCGAGTGTGGCTTCACACATTGTGGGAAGGTTGCGGAGTCGGTCAGAAACTTACATTATATCAGGTGAGTTGCTATGTAGACTAGTAGGTAACTCACTGCGGGTCCCAATATGTTTAACTTGGCAAACTACTACATTTATACCAAAGTCTCCTAAAACAGGCCACAATCCTCAAAGTGGTTTCCATTTTGGAATGCTTTAAATGCAAATTGTCTAATGCTGATTTTATAAGAGCTATGTAACCACCTACTATAAGGTAGGGACGGACTTTGGAAGCCCAGCATCAAATTATGGCTGGGCTTCAGCCATCTAAACTTTTGATGCGATGGTGACTAACTATCGCATCAAAAGAATTTGATGGAAAAAGTATTCATATGACTTGCGCATGTGTAAAAATAAAATCCTGTTTGCACATGCGCAAAAGCAACCCATGGCAGTTCCCGATGTTAAACAGCTGAATTCAGCTGTATTTTTACATTGGATGGCCATCACATCCACACCATTCGATGGGGGTTACCACCGGAAAGCCACCATTGAATGGTGAAAACACTAACATCAGAAGAAAAACACTGATGGTTGCAAACCATCGGAAAATGATGTTCATCCCTACTATGAGGTGATCTTGCGCAACAGAGAGACCTGCCCTTGATTGCCTTGGAGAATAAGGTGCCTGTCAGTATCAGACAATGATCTGCTAAGTATATTCCTGGAAACTATTTTATTAGTGTAAAGTTAATTTGGTCATGCACTGTATTAAAACCGCTATGCCTTTGCTTTAGCTTATTAAACAAAATTGTGTTAGTAAAGTGTGATTAGGTATATACCAGTTGTTCTCAAATGCGGTCCAGGTTTTAGGTATATACATGGCACAGCATAGATGGTTAAATCAAATTGACTAAGGTCATAGGTTCCCAAACGCGGTCCTCAAGGCACCCCAACGGTCCAGGTTTTAAATGTATCCATGCTTGGCCACAGGTGACTTAATTAGCGCCTCAGTCAATTTGTTTAACCATCTGTACCGAGCCATGGCTATACCTAAATCCTGGACTGTTGGGGTGCCTTGAGGACCGCATTTGGAAACCTCTGACTTAGGTGCTAATTAAGTCACCTGTGGCCAAACATGGATACACCTGGACTGTTTTGGTGCCTTTAGGGCCGCGTTTGAGAACCTCTGCACTAGACAGAAAACCTATGTCTCTATCCCAGTGGTTTTCAAATGCAGTCCTAAGGACCCCAAACAGTTCATGTTTTCAAGGTCACCTAGAAGGTGCACAGGTGTATTCAATACTCACTGAAAACATCCACATGTGGAGCTACTTCACTTCTGATTCTGGGAGGTGACCATGAAAACATGAACTGTATGGGGTCCAGAGTTTAAGAACCTATGCTCTATCCCAGAGGTTCTCAAACTCGGTCCTCGGGGGCACACACAGTGCATGTTTTGCAGGTAACCCAGCAGGTGCACAGGTGTATTAATTACTCACTGACACATTGTAAAAGGTCCACAGGTGGAACTAATTATTTCACTTGCGATTCTGTGAGGAGACCTGCAAAACATGCACCGTGTGGGGTCCTGAGGACCGAGTTTGAGAACCTGTGCTCTATCCTTTTCTTTTTCTCCTGTTATTACAAGCAAGTCTTCATCAGAGTTCTGATAGGCCCTACACAATGGGCAAATTGAACGATGATCGATATGAACGTTGAACGATATCGTCCAAATTGGCTTGCTATGTTTAACGAAGAATGACTGCGGGCATGCGCATCGGTCATCGTCGGTGCTTCCACAATAAACGATATATCGTTCATATCATACTTAAATATCGCCCAGCGTGTAAGGCCTATTACACTTTACCTTCTAAATTCATGATAACTTTCTCCAAGCATCCAGACACAAAATACATCAAACTACTGATGTATGAACTATAACCAGGCCAGGATTTGTGAATTGTCCAAACAGGTACTGACCTAGAACAGCATTCTATAAAACAGTGGTTCTCAAACTCGGTCCTCAGGACCCCACACAGTGCATGTTTTGCAGGTACCCCAGCAAGTGCACAGGTGTATTCATTATTCACTGACACATTTTAAAAGGTCCACAGGTGGAGCAAATGATTTCACTTGTGATTCTGTGAGGAGACCTGCAAAACATGCACTGTGTGGGGTCCCGAGGACCGAGTTTGAGAACCTGTGCTATAAAAGATAAGATGTTGTAGCAGCTTATGTTAGGTTACTGAGTGATATAGAGGGATGGAAGCATAAAGCAGCATACAAAATATGGTATTGTGTATCAATAGTATACAGCAAGAATGTATAACTACAACAAAAAGACATCATGATCTTTGCAGACCTTCTGGCTGCTATCAAATTAACTTCCCACTGTATGTTTTATTACAGTTATCTATGTAAAATGAATGTAAAACGAAAAGAAAAACAATTAATTCAGCAAGAGTAACTTACACAATAGTATATAAAATTAGTTTAGCTGTACAGCATCTTAAACCTGGTAGAAACTGATTATGGGTGGAGATGTATCAAACCTTAGAGACAAAGTAGAGACGTTACCCATAGCAAGTTGCATACATCTATTAATTTATCTAACACAGTCTATGACAGAACTCTGTTGCTATGGGCAACTTTTCCACTGTATCTCTCTTTAAGGTTTGATACACCTCCACCTAACATACCTTCCAACGGGATCCGGTCTGAAGATCGACAGTGTCTAGGTCGACAATGTTTAGGTCGACCACTTTAGGTCGACATGGATGGAAGGTCGACAGGGTTTCTAGGTCGACATGTGCTAGGTCGACATGAGTTTTTCAAAAAAATTTCTTTTTTTGAATTTTTTCATACTTAACGATCCACGTGGACTACGATTGGAACGGTAAAGTGTGCCGAGCGAAGCGGTAGCGGAGCGAAGGCACCATGCCCGAAGCATGGCGAGCGAAGCGAGTCATGCGAGGGGACGCGGTGCACTAATTTGGGATCCCGGTCACTCTACAAAGAAAACGACACCAAAAAATAAATAAATCCTCATGTCGACCTTTAGACCTGTCGACCTAGCACATGTCGACCTAGAAACCCTGTCGACCTTCCATCCATGTCGACCTAGTGACTGTCGACCTATAGTGGTCGACCTAAACATTGTCGACCTAGACACTGTCGATTTGATGAACCACACCCCCTTCCAACATGACCATCTCCAGGAGGGACAGCATGCTCTGCTCCTACACTTCCCTCTTAACTTATGATTGCAACCACCTGTGCTGAAACACCTTTCTTGTCCATTAACCGGTTCAAAACAGGTGCCAGCAATCATACATTCAGAGGGATGTCTAGGAGCAGCGCATTGTGTATCTCCTGGAGAGAGTCATGTTGGGAGGTATGCTCTAAGACTGTGATTAGCTGGGTCCATGAGAGAGATGCTGCCATTTTATACTCTTCCCCCGTCCCTCCTCACCGCCAGTCACTGCTCCGCTCCTCACTCACTATGCCCTCGTTTATTAGGTCCCTGACTTTTCCAGGAGTCCCTACGGGAGATCTAAGAGGAGTTGTCGTTGATTCAGTACAGGACGCTGCCATCTTGATAACCCCGGAAGTGTCTCCCCAGCATGCACCGGATGTCATCTGGTCACACAATGTGGCCGAGCGCGCTCCCGAGTGCATCCCGACCCGACCCGGGCACTGAGACTGGAGAGACGGCTGCAGCTGCTGATAGTGATCGCGTGGCGAGCAGAGCAACACATGGAAGGAATAGCACAGTGCATAGATAGATGCTGGAATTATGCTGTGTACGCAGCAACCTAGTTCTCTGACTGGGAGAGCCGACATTACCTTATCTTTGGTGCATATATATTTATTTTTATTGTAGTCAGTCCACGAAAATAAATATTTATCGCTGCAATAGGGAATATTTAGTCATCCAGAGGTGTTTAATTTATGCAATATAGGAACAACAATGCCATACCCATTAGCATTATAATAATATACCATACCCATTAGAATTATAATACATGTAATTGTACATCATAATCAAGTTTCTTGACATACATTGGCCAATATATGAGCCTGCCCACCAACCGTCAAGGTGACCTCATCCGACTGGTCTTTAATGGGGCCCACCCACACGGTGTTATTTGTGCTAGGTGCGATCTGAGCCTATACAATGTATGCTATGTGATTTGTACTAGGTGGGGGTATGTTATTTGAACTACATCCGATTTTGAATACACTATACTGTATGCAATGTACAGAAATACCTGCCTGCACATACTATTTTGCCTTGAGATATTGACTAGACGGGAGCGTGCATTGCATCGCAAGGGACAATACACACAGTGCGATTTGAACTAGACGCGATGCTATTCGAACGAAAAAGATCAAATAGCATGCAAGAATCGCACCATGTGTGGGCACCATAACATTATAGGGGTTTGCCTCTGGGGCACATTGCACCCCCAAACCAACCCAGCTATACAACCACAGGGCATCACACAAATAAAAGATAGAGGTGAAAAATCGATGTGTTAGGCTAGTGAAAATAGCTCCTGAGTATTGGAAAGAGGACAGCAGTAAAGTGTCAGAGTGTTAGAAAGTGAGTTTAGCTGATCAGTGTTATAAGTGTAAAAGATGTGTGAGAAATGCTACATAAATTTAAAAAAAATTAAATTGTTGAAAAAAAAATTAAGACGGTGATAGCCCAAAGTGGCTCAGCCAGAGCAATCCATGGAGCCACACACCCTAAAATGTCACCTCTCAACTGACTTACATAATTATAAGGATCTTACCTGTAGCTTTTGTGCAGTCAGCATGTGCTACAGTAGTTCCCTGTTTAAAAGCCAGAGAGGCAGTGGATGGGGTGCTAATCCAGAATGAAGGCATCCCAAGCCTTCAGGTGTGTACAGTATACACACAATATAGAATATATTGGAGGGAGGGGACCTGGACTGCACACCCTAACTTCTTACAATGGAATGTGCAACCTTGCTGGGGCTCAGTACTGCAATATAGGAACAGAAATGCAGGCGCACCATACTCAGAATTATAATAAATTTAATTGTACATCATAATTGAGGTTCGCGTTGTGATCACTTTACTTCTTGTTTTGTCTCCTCAGTTTGGCTACTGTGCGGACGTCGGTACATATGCAAGCGGGAAGGATCTTCAGATCCCTCTTCCAAAAAAAAAGCCCAGGACAGATAGCCCAGGGGTTTACTATAGGCTAACAACACCTAAAAATGGTGTTAGCGGCCAGGACAAAGGGGGTAATTCCAAGTTGATTGCAGCAGGATATTTTTTAGCAGTTGGGCAAAACCATGTGCACTGCAGAGGGGGGCAGATATAACATTTGCAGAGAGAGTTAGATTTGGGTGGGTTATTTTGTTTCTGTGCAGGGTAAAAACTGGCTGCTTTATTTTTACACTGCAATTTAGATTGCAGATTGAACACACCACACCCAAATCTATCTCTCTCTGCACATGTTATATCTGCCTCCCCTGCAGTGCACATGGTTTTGCCCAACTGCTAAAACATTTCCTGCTGCGATCAACTTGGAATTACCCCCAAAGTTTTGGACTGCTTCGCGTTTCGGTAATCTGGCAGCACTCTGAAAAAATTGGATCAGCAGAGAAGCTTAAAAAAGACTGATTCTTACTTGGGGTGCACTTATGATGTTGGATATCGAAATAGTTATAAAATTTAAACAACTTTTATTATTACAGGTTGAGTATCCCATATCCATATATTCCGAAATACAGAATTTTTCGAGTGAGATAGTGAAACTTTGTTTTCTGACGGCACAATGTACACAAACTTTGTTTAATACACAGAGTTATTAAAAATATTGTATTAAATGACCTTCAGGCTGTGTGTATAAGGTGTATATGAAACATAAATGAATTGTGTGAATGTACACACACTTTGTTTAATGCACAAAGTTATTAAAAATAATGGCTAAAATGACCTTCAGGCTGTGTGTATAAGGTGTATATGAAACATAAATGCATTCTGTGCTTAGACTTAGGTCCCATCACTATGATATCTCATTATGGCATGCAAGTATTCCAAAATACGGAAAAATCCGATATCCAAAATACTTCTGGTCCCAAGCATTTTGGATAAGGGAGACTCAACCTGTAATACACTTCTAAGAGAATGGGGTATCCAGTCAAATTAAAGAATTATAAAGAAAAGAGGGGGAGATGTATTATTGCGGCATGGATAATGCCACTATAGCTCTTCCTGCTTTGCCGCATTATCGAGGCGAAGCAGGAAGCAGTATCATCAAGATGCAACATCTCATCTGCTGGAGTGGGGGAGTGAAAAATTCCCTCCAGCAATCCCTAACAGACCACAGCGCATCAGTCTAGTGCTGATGCGTTGTGTCTTACCACCCAGTCAGCTACAGTGGGCATGCGTGAGATCTTGCATGATCTCCCATGGATAGCCTGGCAGCCACCGAACCGCTGTCACTGCTGTAGTGGGGCTGACAAAACTGATAGCTGCAGCTGTCGTAATGGCCACTGACCGTTCATATATGTGCCAGCACATTGGTGCGCTATCTTGTAGATAATGATGGGGCACGCCCCCGGCATTTGTCACAGACCACGGCAATCACACATATGGGGTAGTGGCATCTGTGGCACATAATGTGCGCAGATACCACTAATCCCCATACTACAGGATAACACATCTCTTCCATTGTCTGTAACTGGTGCAGAAAGTTAAATATAACTTTTATTTCTCTAACGTCCTAGTGGATGCTGGGGACTCCGTAAGGACCATGGGGAATAGACGGGCTCCGCAGGAGACTGGGCACTCTAAAGAAAGATTTAGTATTACCTGGTGTGCACTGGCTCCTCCCTCTATGCCCCTCCTCCAGACCTCAGTTAGAATCTGTGCCCGGCCAGAGCTGGGTGCTTTTAGTGAGCTCTCCTGAGCTTGCTAATAAGAAAGTATTTTAGTTAGGTTTTTTATTTTCAGAGAGCTTCTGCTGGCAACAGACTCTGCTACGAGGGACTGAGGGGAGAGAAGCAAACCTACTAACTGCGGCTAGGTTGCGCTTCTTAGGCTACTGGACACCATTAGCTCCAGAGGGTTCGAACACAGGATCTTAACCTTGGTCGTCCGTTCCCGGAGCTGCGCCGCCGTCCCCCTTGCAGAGCCAGAAGACAGAAGCCGGCGGAAGCAAGAAGACATCGAAATCGGCGGCAGAAGACTCCTGTCTTCACATGAGGTAGCGCACAGCACTGCAGCTGTGCGCCATTGCGCCCACACACTCCGGTCACTGTAGGGCGCAGGGGGGGGGGCGCCCTGGGCAGCAATTAGGATACCTCTTGGCAAAAGGACACATATATACAGCTGGGCACTGTATATATGTACGAGCCCCCGCCATTTTATTTACACAGACCCGGGACAGAAGCCCGCCGCTGAGGGGGCGGGGCCTTCTTCCTCAGCACTAACCGGCGCCATTTTCTCTCCACAGCTCCGCTGAGAGGAAGCTCCCCAGGCTCTCCCCTGCAGTATCAAGGTAGAAAAAGGCTAAAAAGAGAGGGGGGGCACATAAATTTAGGCGCAAATTATCATAAACAGCAGCTACTGGGTAAACACTAAGTTACTGTGTAATCCCTGGGTTATATAGCGCTGGGGTGTGTGCTGGCATACTCTCTCTCTGTCTCCCCAAAAGGCCTTGTGGGGTCCTGTCCTCAATTAGAGCATTCCCTGTTTGTGTGCGGTGTGTCGGTACGTTTGTGTCGACATGTTTGACGAGGACGGTTACGTGGAGGCAGAACAAGTGCAAGTGAATGTGGTGTCGCCGCCGACGGCGCCGACACCTGATTGGATGGATATGTGGAAGGTGTTAAATGATAACGTAAGCTCCTTGCATAAAAGGTTGGATAATCAGTCAGGGTCTCAACCCATGTCTGATTCTACAGCTCAGGGGCCGTCTGGGTCTCAAAAGCGCCCACTATCCCAGTTGGTTGACACAGATGTCGACATGGATTCTGACTCCAGTGTCGATGACGATGATGCAAAGTTGCAGCCTAAAATGACTAAAGCCATCCGAAACATGATTATAGCAATGAAGGATGTATTGCACATATCGGAGGAAAACCCTGTCCCTGACAAGAGGGTTTATATGTTTGGGGAGAAAAAGCAAGAAGTGACTTTTCCCCCTTCACATGAATTAAATGAGTTATGTGAAAAAGCGTGGGATTCCCCTGATAGGAAAGTACTGATTTCCAAAAGATTACTTATGGCGTATCCTTTCCCGCCAACGGATAGGTTACGCTGGGAATCCTCCCCTAGGGTAGACAAAGCGTTGACACGCTTATCTAAGAAGGTGGCCCTGCCGTCACAAGATACGGCCGCCCTAAAGGATCCTGCGGATAGGAAGCAGGAAGGTATCCTGAAGTCTGTTTATACACATTCTGGTACTCTTCTGAGGACAGCAATTGCTTCGGCCTGGATGTGTATTGCTGTAGCAGCATGGACAGATACTCTGTCTGAGGAGATATATACCCTGGACAGGGAGACTATTTTACTGACCCTAGGGCATATCAAAGACGCTGTCCTATATATGCGGGATGCCCAGAGGGACATTTGCCTGCTGGGCTCTAGAATAAAAGCAATGTCGATTTCTGCCAGAAGGGTCCTATGGACTCGGCAATGGACAGGTGATGCCGACTCTAAAAAACACATGGAGGTGTTACCTTATAAGGGTGAGGAATTGTTTGGGGACGGTCTCTCGGACCTAGTTTCCACAGCTATGGCTGGGAAGTCATATTTTTTGCCATATATTCCCTCACAGCCAAAGAAAGCACCGTATTACCAAATGCAGTCCTTTCGTTCACAAAAAAGCAAGAAAGTCAGAGGTGCATCCTTTCTTGCCAGAGGCAGGGGTAGAGGAAAAAAGCTGCACCATGCAGCTAGTTCCCAGGAACAAAAGTCCTCCCCGGCTTCCACTAAATCCACCGCATGACGCTGGGGCTCCACAGGCGGAGCCAGGAGCGGTGGGGGCTCGTCTCCGAAATTTCAGCCACCAGTGGGTTCGCTCACGGGTGGATTTTTGGGCTATACAAATTGTGTCTCAGGGATACAAGCTGGAATTCGAGGTGACGCCCCCTCACCGTTACCTAAAATCGGCCTTGCCAGCTTCCCCCATGGAAAGGGAGGTAGTGTTGGCAGCAATTCACAAGCTATATCTCCAGCAGGTGGTAGTGAAGGTTCCCCTCCTTCAACAGGGAAGGGGTTACTATTCCACTATGTTTGTGGTACCGAAACCGGACGGTTCGGTCAGACCCATTTTGAATTTAAAATCCCTGAACATTTATCTGAAGAAATTCAAGTTCAAGATGGAATCGCTCAGAGCGGTCATTGCAAGCCTGGAGGAAGGGGATTTTATGGTGTCTCTGGACATCAAGGATGCGTACTTGCATGTCCCCATTTATCCACCTCATCAGGAGTACCTCAGGTTTGTGGTACAGGACTGTCATTACCAATTCCAGACGCTGCCGTTTGGCCTGTCCACGGCACCGAGAATATTTACCAAGGTGATGGCGGAAATGATGGTGCTCCTTCGGAAGCAAGGGGTTACAATTATCCCATACTTGGACGATCTCCTCATAAAGGCGAGGTCCAGGGAGCGGTTGCTGATCAGCGTAGCACACTCTCAGGAAGTGTTGCGACAGCACGGCTGGATTCTGAATATTCCAAAGTCGCAGCTGTTTCCTACGACGCGTCTGCCCTTCCTGAGCATGATTCTGGACACAAACCAGAAAAAGGTGTTTCTCCCGGAGGAAAAGGCTCAGGAGCTCGTGACTCTGGTCAGAGACCTCCTAAAACCAAAACAGGTATCGGTGCATCACTGCACGCGAGTCCTGGGAAAGATGGTGGCGTCATACGAAGCCATTCCCTTCGGCAGGTTCCATGCGAGGATCTATCAGTGGGATCTGTTGGACAAGTGGTCAGGATCGCATCTTCAGATGCATCGGCTGATCACCCTGTCCCCCAGGGCCAGGGTGTCTCTTCTGTGGTGGCTGCAAAGTGCTCACCTCCTCGAGGGCCGCAGGTTTGGCATACAGGACTGGGTCCTGGTTGTCACGGCGCTGCGGTCTTCTCACTTACCTCTCCGGGCGCGCTGGGTCTCCGTGCGGCCGTCCTCGCTGGCGGGTCCTGGCGCTCCGTCTAGCCGGCGTCCACGTCCGACGTCCTCGGGAGCTGCGGGTGACGTCATCGGCCCGTCCTCCAATCAGGTCCTGGCGGGAAGTTTAAATTCAGACGCCGGGCAGTGCTCCGGCGCCTGAGTATCATCGTGCTACTGTACCTGTGATCTCCAGTGCTCCGTGCCTCCAAGCACCTCCGTGCCTCCAAGCACCTCCGTGCCTCCAGCACCTCCGTGCCTCCAGCACCTCCGTGCCTCCAGCACCTCCGTGCCTCCAAGCACCTCCGTGCCTCCAAGCACCTCCGTGCCTCCAAGCACCTCCGTGACTCCAGCACCTCCGTGCCTCCAAGCACCTCCGTGCCTCCAAGCACCTCCGTGCCTCCAAGCACCTCCGTGCCTCCAAGCACCTCCGTGCCTCCAGCACCTCCGTGCCTCCAGCACCTCCGTGCCTCCAAGCACCTCCGTGCCTCCAGCACCTCCGTGCCTCCAAGCACCTCCGTGCCTCCAGCACCTCCGTGCCTCCATGCACCTCCGTGCCTCCAGCACCTAGTATTTTCTGTGATTCACCAGCACCTGTCAAGTTCTCTCTTTCAGGAGACCTTCAGCGTCCGCACGTGCCTCCTGTCCGCCGATCTGATCCTGCATGAAGAAGACTTACATCCGGCCATCTATGCTGCGGCCCAGTTGCGGTTCCACTTCCAGGTCATCGGAGGAAACCCGAGTCCACAACCTCCTCAAACCAGGTCAGTGATAGTATACTCAGGCCACATGGACCCGGGGAATCGGAACACGGACTCAAGTGCCATCCAGGACCTGGCTTCCCGTGTACAAAGTCAGGAAGCGGCACAAGGTCAGGTGATGCAGTACCTCCAGGAGTTGTCCGGACGTCTGGATCAGATTCAGGCGTCTCTAGCCTCAGTAATTCCGGCACCAGTTCCGGTAGCTACACCACTTGCCACCTCCAGCAATGTCCAACCATCGGGCGGTGCCACTCCGCGCCTTCAGCTGCCTACGCCATCCCGTTATAATGGGAATCCTAAGAATTGTCGTGGTTTCTTAAACCAATGCGAGGTACATTTCGAGCTACTAGCTCACAACTTTCCTACAGACCGGTCCAAGGTAGCATATATTATTTCTCTGCTGAAAGGATCTGCCTTGGATTGGGTGTCTCCATTATGGGAACGTTCTGATTCACTGGTTTCCAATTACTCCGAATTCATCACGTCTTTTCGACGAATTTTTGACGAGCCCGGCAAGATGACCTCGGCCTCTTCTGACTTACTCCGCATCCGCCAAGGCTCCCGATCCGTGGGTCAGTATGTGGTTCATTTCCAAACCATTGCCTCTGAACTTCATTGGAATAATGAGGCTTTGAGAGCTGCTTTCTGGAACGGTCTTTCTGATCGCCTGAAGGACGAGTTGGTCACTCGAGAGCTTCCGGATTCTTTAGAGGAATTGATCTCTCTCTGTGTCAAGGTAGATCTCCGGATGCAGGAACGTGGAGGAGAACGTAGTCGATCGGATCGTTCTAGGTTCCGGCTTCCTCCTGCAAGGCAAGCGGTGGTTCCAAGTCCGGACGAACCCATGCAGATTAACCGATCCCGATTGTCCCCGGAGGAGCGGCAGCGTCGTCATGAGGGTAAGCTCTGCCTGTACTGCGGAGCTGCGGGTCACTTCATCAAGTCCTGCAAATCCCGTCCGGGAAACGAGAAGGCCTAGCTTGTTCCGGAGGAGTCAAGTTGGGGGTTACGACCAAATCTTCTCCCACTTCGGACTGTTTACTTCCTGTAACGTTAATCACCAAGGCTACTTCCAAGTCTTTTGAAGCCCTGTTGGACTCTGGAGCTGCGGGGAATTTCGTTTCTTCCCTCTGTGTCCAAAGCCTGAATTTGGAAGTACGGTCCGTCGAACGGCCTATCTCCTTGACAGCCATCAATGGTACTAGGATATCCAAGGGTATCATAACAGAACGCACGGTTCCAGTTAAACTACAGGTCGGGGCTCTACATCAAGAATATTTGGAGTTCCTGGTGATCCCGGAAATGCATCACGATCTGGTTCTCGGAATACCTTGGCTCAAAAGTCACAATCCCCATATCGATTGGAAGACCGCACAAATTCGGTCTTGGGGTTCTTTTTGTCACGCTAACTGTCTCACCCCTGTCTGTCCGCTTCGTGTTTCTTCTAAGGCGGAGGAGGAACCTATTCCAGAGGCGTACCAAGAATTTAGAGATGTGTTTTCGGAACAAGCAGCCGACCAGTTACCACCCCATAGGGTTTGGGACTGCCCCATTGACCTTATCCCTGGGAAAATGCTGCCTCGGGGTCGCATTTATCCTCTGTCCCTCCCAGAGACACAGGCTATGTCTGACTATATCAAAACCAATCTTCACAAGGGATTCATCCGCCCCTCTACTTCCCCGGCTGGAGCGGGCTTTTTCTTCGTGAAAAAAAAGGACGGAGGGTTAAGACCATGTATCGACTACCGCTGCTTAAATGATATTACCATCAAAAATAAATACCCCTTGCCTCTAATTACAGAGCTATTTGATAGAGTTCGTAGTGCCCATGTTTTTTCCAAGCTCGATTTGAGGGGGGGCCTATAACCTTATACGCATCAGAGAGGGAGATGAATGGAAGACCGCCTTCAATACCCGGGATGGGCATTATGAGTATCTGGTGATGCCGTTCGGTCTTAGCAATGCTCCTGCTGTCTTCCAGGGATTCGTCAACGAAATCTTCCGAGACATGTTATACCTAAGTGTCGTGGTGTATTTGGATGACATCCTGATTTTTTTTGCTGAACACAGAATACAAGTCAAAGAGGTACTCCGCCGTCTATGTGAGAATCATCTCTATGCCAAGATGTCCAAGTGTACCTTCGAAGTAACATCAATACCGTTCCTCCGCTATATTATCTCGGGGAAGGAGCTTCGCATGGATCCGGAGAAACTCTCTGCCATTCGGGACTGGGCACAGCCACTCTCCTTGAAAGCAATACAAAGGTTCCCGGGTTTTGCGAACTATTATAGAAAGTTCATTAGAGGTTTCTCCACCATTGTTGCACCCATTACCTAACGAGAAAGGGTTCCAATCCGGGGTTGTGGCCTCCCGAAGCCATAGAGGCCTTTTCCCACTTGAAATCAGCTTTTATGTCCGCTCCAGTACTCCAACAACCAAATTTCGAGGAACCTTTCTTCCTAGAAGTCGACGCATCCTCGGTCGGAGTTGGGGCCGTTCTCTCTCAGTATGCCTCAGATAAGAAATTACATCCGTGCGGCTTTCACTCTCGTAAATTCTCTCCGGGTGAACGGAATTACACTATTGGAGACCAGGAACTCTTGGCGATTAAATCTGCCTTGGAAGAGTGGAGATATCTCTTAGAGGGGGCCAAACACGTGACTACCATTTACACTGATCACAAAAATTTGTTGTATATCAAAACCGCACAGTGCTTGAATCCTCGCCAAGCTAGATGGGCACTCTTCTTCACTCGATTTTCTTTTGTTATCAAGTACCGAGCCGGAACTTTCAATACCAAAGCGGATGCACTGTCCCGTTCACAAACTCTCACAGATGATGAGGATTCCTTTGAACGGAGTTTAATTCTAAATCCAATTTCTGTCTCTGCTGCCTCGACTACTCCAGGCCCTCTTCCTGGAAGAATGTCCGTACCGGTCAAATTCCGGTCGAGGATACTTCAGTGGGCCCATATCTCCAAATTCTCCGGTCATCCCGGCGCCCAGAAGATGTACAAGTTTCTGCAAAGATCTTACTGGTGGGACTCCATGAGGAAGGATGTACAGGATTACGTTAATTCCTGTCCCCAGTGTACACAGCATAAATCTTCCCGTTTACCCCCTGCTGGGTTGCTTTGTCCTCTGTCCATTCCTATGAAACCCTGGACTCATATTTCCATGGACTTCATCACTGACTTGCCCCGTTCCAAGGGTTGCAACACCATTTGGGTAATCGTCTACCGTTTTTCGAAGATGGCACACTTCGTTCCTTTGACTGGTCTACCGACAGCCCCGAAACTAGCTCTACTGTTCATCCAAGAACATTTTCGGTTGCATGGGTTGCCACAGGAAATAGTCTCTGATCGTGGGGTACAGTTCACCGCAAGGTTTTGGAAAGCCCTCTGTTCGACTCTACAGATTAAACTTAAGTTTTCGTCCGCTTATCATCCCCAAACGAATGGACGAAGGGTCAAGAGACCCTCAGGCAATAGCTGTGGACGCACTTGTAACACCGTGGGTGTTCCAGTCGGTCTATGTGTTTCCTCCTCTTCCTCTCATACCAAAGGTGCTGAGAATTGTGAGAAAAAGAGGAGTGAGAACAATACTCATTGTTCCGGATTGGCCAAGAAGGACTTGGTACCCGGAATTGCAAGAAATGCTCACAGAGGACCCATGGCCTCTGCCTCTCAGACAGGACCTGTTGCAACAAGGGCCCTGTCTGTTCCAAGACTTACCGCGGCTGCGTTTGACGGCATGGCGGTTGAACGCCGGATCCTAGCGGAAAAAGGCATTCCGGATGAAGTTATTCCTACGCTGATAAAGGCTAGGAAGGACGTGACAGCAAAGCATTATCACCGTATATGGCGAAAATATGTTGCTTGGTGTGAGGCCAGGAAGGCTCCTACAGAGGAATTCCAGCTGGGCCGGTTCCTGCACTTCCTACAGTCAGGAGTGACTATGGGCTTAAAATTAGGGTCCATAAAGGTCTAGATTTCGGCCCTATCCATTTTCTTTCAAAAGGAACTGGCTTCGCTTCCTGAAGTTCAGACGTTTGTAAAGGGAGTGCTGCATATTCAGTCCCCTTTTGTGCCACCAGTGGCACCTTGGGATCTTAACGTGGTGTTGAGTTTCCTGAAATCTCACTGGTTTGAGCCACTTAAGACCGTGGAGCTAAAGTATCTCACGTGGAAAGTGGTCATGCTATTGGCCTTCGCTTCGGCTAGGGGTGTGTCAGAATTGGCGGCTTTGTCATGTAAAAGCCCCTATCTGGTTTTCCATATGGACAGGGCAGAATTACGGACTCGTCCGCAATTTCTGCCGAAGGTGGTGTCATTTTTTCATTTGAACCTGTTATGCACACCAGTGCCTGCAGGAAAGTACTAGTGTCAGAACTGTTATGCACTCCAGTGTCTGCAGGAATGTACTGGTGTTTGAACTGTTATGCAAAACAAATGGACTCACAGACAAACTGGGGAATATGACATAACGTACACAGAAGGTGATAGGGTAACAAAATACACACACAGTGAACAGAGAAGCCCAGAGGCTAAGGAACTGGGTATCTCCCTTGTATTAGAACTGCTCAGATGTAAAAAGCAAGATGTTGTGTTTTAATACGTAGAGAACCCGAAATGCTGTTGCTAAGGGCAACAGCAAAACCCTAAAGGGTTACCAACGGGTGTGGCAGTAAACTCCTTGGTCAGAGATGGAATGATAGACACAAGGAGAGCCTCCACAATCCTGATTCTCACTTGCAGTGCACAGGTTTAAGCTTACTGCCACTAAACTGACCCCTGACACCTAGCACAGTGAGACAGGATTAGACAGGCAAGTGTTAGAATACAGCCGCAAACTTGCTAAGTTCACAGAGTAATAACAGAACCCCAGCAAGCTAAACGACTGACTCCAGTCTTACTGCTAGGTCTGGATTGGCAGAGTGTAATACCAAATCCCCAGGCCTATTTGCAGTAAGCAACAAACAAATACAAAGCTACACAGTACTGGCTAACTTTCATGAACTGACTAACCAACAGAGATTCAGCAGCATCTGCTTACCCTGAAAAGAGGCCTTATAAAGCAGGTGCTGTCCACGCCCCACTCAGACCTCACAGACTGTGAGCACAAAAACCAGCACCGGATCCCCTGCCGTGCACAGAGCCTATAACCACTGCACAGCAAAAGACCCGAACCGGAGTATCAGCTGCGCTCAGGTTACTCCACTAGCACTTGTCTCCCGGTTGCCATGACGACGTGGCAGCACAGGGCAGGAGACCCTAACAGTACCCCCCCTCTGACGAGGGGTCAAAGAACCCCTACCACCGGGTTTATCGGGGAACTGCGAGAAGAAAGAGCGTATCAGTCTGGGGGCATGAAGATCACAACTGCGCACCCACGACCGCTCCTCCGGGCCATACCCCTTCCAGTGCACCAAAAATGACAGCCGACCCCGAACCACCTTGGAGTCAAGAATCCTTTCAACAACAAACTCCCTCTGGCCACGTATCAGAAGAGGGGAAGGTCTTCCACTGGAAGAAGGATTACTAATCGCCCGTTTTAAAAGGGAACAATGAAATGTTTTATTGATACCCAAAGAACGGGGCAGATCTAACTGAAATGCCACCGGATTGATAACCCTGGTGATCTTATAAGGGCCGATGAACCGGGGCCCTAACTTATGAGATGGCTGTCTCAACTTCAAATTCTTGGTAGACAACCAGACGAAGTCTCCTAATTTGAAGCTGCAGGGTCTTTTCCGCTTATCAAAAACCCTTTTGGTCACTAATGACACAGACACAAGGGCTTTCTTCACTTTCCGCCAAATACCTCTAAGGACCGAAACCACAGAGGAACCACCAGGCGTGGAGTCCAGGGGGTCAAAAGAATTGGCCTTAGGATGATGCCCATACACACAAAGGAAGGGAGAGATCCCTGTAGCAGAGTGAGCCGCGTTGTTATAGGCAAACTCCGCCATGGACAGATGAGCAACCCAGTCAGTCTGACACTTGGAGACATAACACCTGAGGAACTGCTCCAAGGACTGGTTCACCCTTTCAGTCTGCCCATTAGACTGCGGATGGTAGCCTGACGACAAGCTGACAGAAATCTGGAGATCGGAACAAAATGCCCTCCAGAATTTGGCCACAAACTGGGATCCGCGGTCAGAGACCACATCAAGTGGCAACCCGTGGAGACGCACAACATGCAGCATAAATAATTCAGACAGGCGTCTGGCTGATGGCAGCCCAACCAGTGGAACGAAGTGCGCCATCTTCGAAAACCTGTCAACGACAACCCAGATGGCTGTCATCCCCGAGGATTTGGGCAAGTCCACCACAAAATCCATTGAAATGTGGGTCCATGGCTTAGATGGGATAGAGAGTGGATGTAATGGGCCAACAGGAACCCCTCTAGGAGTCTTATTTCGGGCACAGATGTCACATGCCCGAACCCACTGATCCACATCCTTAGCCACCGAGGGCCACCACACCGCCCTAGATAGCAACTCCCGAGTTCTGGCAATACCCGGGTGACCTGCCGACTTCTTGGCATGGAATTCCAGGAACACTCGCTGTCTTAACCTAGGAGGCACAAACAAAAGACCTACCGGAAGGTCTGGAGGAGCCTGCTCCTGTGCTCTAAGGACTAATGATAAGAGGTCCTGGGTAATGCCCACTTTAATACATGATGGGGAAACAATGGGCAACGGCTCCTCGGTGGTCTCCTGGATTGGAGCAAAACTCAGCGAGAGCGCATCAGCCTTGATGTTTTTTGACCCAGGGCGATATGTTATCAAAAAATTAAAGCGAGCAAAAAACAAAGCCCATCGTGCCTGCCTGGCATTGAGACGCTTCGCTGACTCTAAATATGCCAGATTCTTATGGTCAGTGAGAATTGAGACCACAAACTTAGCCCCCTCAAGCCAGTGTCTCCACTCCTCGAGTGCATCCTTAATAGCCAACAATTCCCGGTTACCCACGTCATAATTCCTCTCGGCAGGCGAAAATTTACGGGAAAAGTAAGCACAGGGATGAAGGCGATTATCAGACACTCCCATCTGAGAAAGCACTGCCCCAATACCCATCTCAGAGGCATCCACCTCCACCACAAAAGGACGCTCTGGATCTGGGTGTCGCAGCACCTTGGCCGAAACAAATGCCCTTTTGAGACGGGCAAAAGCCGCTTTAGCCTCACAAGACCAGTGAGCAACATCCGCCCCTTTCTTAGTGAGTGCCACCAAGGGCGCCACTATAGACGAAAATCCAGCGATAAATCGTCTATAAAAATTCGCAAAGCCCAGGAAACGCTGAAGCGCCTTCAAACTAGTGGGCTGCACCCAATCCAGGACTGCCTGTACCTTGGAACCCTCCATTTGGAAACCTTCTGGGGAGATAATATATCCTAGAAATGCGATTTGCTGAACTTCAAATTCGCACTTCTCCAGCTTCGCCCCAAGCCGGTGGTCTCTGAGTTTCTGGAGGACTAAGCGTACATGCTTCCGATGTTCCTCCAGGGAATGGGAGAAGATTAGGATGTCATCTAAGTATACAACTAAGAATCTATCCAAATATTCCCTGAGCACATCATTCATGAAATCCTGGAAGACTGCCGGGGCATTACAGAGCCCAAAAGGCATCACCAAATATTCATAATGCCCTGAGTGGGTATTAAAGGCAGTCTTCCATTCATCCCCCTCTCTTATTCGGATTAGATTGTACGCACCGCGTAGGTCAATCTTAGAAAAAATGGTGGCAGTACGAAGCTGGTCAAACAAGACCGAAATGAGAGGCAGTGGGTATGAGTTTTTAATCGTGATACGGTTCAATTCCCTGAAGTCGATGCAGGGTCGCAACGAACCGTCCTTTTTACCCACGAAGAAGAACCCCGACCCAACTGGAGACTGTGAAGGTCTGATAAATCCCTTAGCCAAGTTCTCCTGAATGTACTCTGCCATAGCCTGAGTCTCAGGACGTGACAGGGAGTACAACCTGCTCTTGGGAAGCTTAGCATTTGGCAACAAATCAATGGCACAGTCATAGGGGCGATGGGGAGGTAGTACCTCTGCAACTTTTTTGGAGAACACGTCCGCAAAATCTGCATAACACCCTGGCAATCCTGGCAAACTTAGCTGCGAGAGCCTGACTGGAAGGCTCAAGCAACTCCTGAAACAATCAGTACCCCAACTAAGAATCTCCCCAGAGACCCAGTCAAATTGAGGATTGTGGGCCCTTAACCAGGGTAACCCCAACACCAATGGGGCCAAAGTACCGACAGTCACATAAAAGGACAATTTTTCAGAGTGTGTGGCTCCAATAAACAAAGAAATCTGGCTAGTGCAAGAGGTAATTTTACCTTGGGATAATGGTTCCCCGTTTAACCCACAAATCTCAATTTCCGATGCCAAGGGTACTAAGGGAACAGAGTGTTTTAGGGCGAATTGGCGGTCCATAAAAACCCCGTCGGCCCCACTGTCCACAAAGGCCTCAGTCTTGACAGTTTGACCGAGGATCTTCAAGGTCACCGGAATGATAAAAGTCTTCTTGGGAAATTCTGACTTCTGGCCTGACAGGATATTTCCCATCACCCTCAGGCCCTGAAGTTTTCCGGCTTTTCTGGGCATGATACCACCACATGACCTTTATTCCCACAGTACAAACACAACCCCTGCTGTCTCCTCCGCGTCTTCTCACGCGAGGAGAGGCGGGTAGCCCCAATCTGCATAGGCTCCTCAGAAAATTCCTCAGAGTCTGAGGTTCCCTTGGGAAGGAAGGAAATCTCAGTCTCCCTTTCAAGCCTACGCTCTCTCAGCCGTCTATCCACCCGGATGGATAACTGCATGAGCTGATCCAAGCTATCAGGCAAGGGATATTGTACCAGTTGGTCTTTTATCTGGTTAGAAAGACCTCTTCGGTACTGGTGTCTCAGGGCTGGGTCATTCCACTGGGTATCATGGGCCAACCTCCGAAACTCCGTACAGTAAACCTCAACTGGCCTTCGCCCTTGCTTAAGGATCGAAATCTGAGCCTCGGCTGAGGCCGTCTTGTCAGGGTCATCATACAACATGCCCAGTGCCGTAAAAAAAGCATCAACACTTTTAAGCGACGGACAGTCAGGCTGCAACCCATATGCCCAGACCTGTGGGTCTCCTTGTAGCAAGGAAATCACTATGCCCACCCGCTGAATCTCCGACCCAGAAGACTGAGGCCTAAGCCGGAAGTATAGCTTGCAGCTCTCCTTGAAACAAAAGAACTGCGAGCGATCTCCAGAAAAACGATCCGGGAGATTTACTTTCGGCTCCTTAACCCCTGCAGGTGCTGCTGCTGCGGGAGCTCCGCCAGCAGCCTGGGAGGTGTGCATTTTAATGGACAAATCATTAAATTGCCGAGTCAGGACCTGCACCTGATCGACCACCTGTTGCAACGTATTTTGAGGGGTATGCTCCATATTCCCACAAAATTTCAACAGGAGTATTAGGCTGCTGAATATGTTATGCACACCAGTGCCTGCAGGAAAGTACTAGTGTCAGAACTGTTATGCACTCCAGTGTCTGCAGGAATGTACTGGTGTTTGAACTGTTATGCAAAACAAATGGACTCACAGACAAACTGGGGAATATGACATAACGTACACAGAAGGTGATAGGGTAACAAAATACACACACAGTGAACAGAGAAGCCCAGAGGCTAAGGAACTGGGTATCTCCCTTGTATTAGAACTGCTCAGATGTAAAAAGCAAGATGTTGTGTTTTAATACGTAGAGAACCCGAAATGCTGTTGCTAAGGGCAACAGCAAAACCCTAAAGGGTTACCAACGGGTGTGGCAGTAAACTCCTTGGTCAGAGATGGAATGATAGACACAAGGAGAGCCTCCACAATCCTGATTCTCACTTGCAGTGCACAGGTTTAAGCTTACTGCCACTAAACTGACCCCTGACACCTAGCACAGTGAGACAGGATTAGACAGGCAAGTGTTAGAATACAGCCGCAAACTTGCTAAGTTCACAGAGTAATAACAGAACCCCAGCAAGCTAAACGACTGACTCCAGTCTTACTGCTAGGTCTGGATTGGCAGAGTGTAATACCAAATCCCCAGGCCTATTTGCAGTGAGCAAAAAACAAATACAAAGCTACACAGTACTGGCTAACTTTCATGAACTGACTAACCAACAGAGATTCAGCAGCATCTGCTTACCCTGAAAAGAGGCCTTATAAAGCAGGTGCTGTCCACGCCCCACTCAGACCTCACAGACTGTGAGCACAAAAACCAGCACCGGATCCCCTGCCGTGCACAGAGCCTATAACCACTGCACAGCAAAAGACCCGAACCGGAGTATCAGCTGCGCTCAGGTTACTCCACTAGCACTTGTCTCCCGGTTGCCATGACGACGTGGCAGCACAGGGCAGGAGACCCTAACAGAACCAACCTATTGTGGTGCCTGCGGCTACTCGGGACTTGGAGGACTCCAAGTTGCTTGATGTAGTCAGGGCTTTGAAGATTTATGTAGCCAGGACGGATGGAGTCAGGAAAACTGACTCGCTGTTTATCCTGTATGCATCCAACAAGCTGGGTGCTCCTGCTTCAAAGCAGACTATTGCTCACTGGATCTGTAACACGATTCAGCAGGCTCATTCTGCGGCTGGTTTGCCGCATCCAAAATCAGTGAAAGCCCATTCCACAAGGAAAGTGGGCTCTTCTTGGGCGGCTGCCCGAGGGGTCTCGGCATTACAACTTTGCCGAGCAGCTACTTGGTCGGGTTCAAACACCTTTGCAACGTTCTAGAAGTTTGATACCCTGGCTGAGGAGGACCTTGTGTTTGCCCATTCGGTGCTGCAGAGTCATCCGCACTCTCCCGCCCGTTTGGGAGCTTTGGTATAATCCCCATGGTCCTTACGGAGTCCCCAGCATCCCCTAGGACGTTAGAGAAAATAAGATTTTACTCACCGGTAAATCTATTTCTCGTAGTCCGTAGTGGATGCTGGGCGCCCGTCCCAAGTGCGAACTTTCTGCAATACGTGTATATAGTTATTGCTTAATAAAAGGGTTATGTTATGTTGGCATCTGTTGTTTGATGCTCTGTTGTTGTTCATACTGTTAACTGGGTAAGTTTATCACGAGTTATACGGTGTGATTGGTGTGGCTGGTATGAGTCTTACCCTGGATTCCAAAATCTTTTCCTTGTAATGTCAGCTCTTCCGGGCACAGTTTCCTTAACTGAGGTCTGGAGGAGGGGCATAGAGGGAGGAGCCAGTGCACACCAGGTAGTACTAAATCTTTCTTTAGAGTGCCCAGTCTCCTGCGGAGCCCGTCTATTCCCCATGGTCCTTACGGAGTCCCCAGCATCCACTACGGACTACGAGAAATAGATTTACCGGTGAGTAAAATCTTATTTTCTATTTGATCCACTAGGGGACAGTGGAGGCTTATGACAGCGAGGTATAGATGGGTGGTTAAGGCATACAGTTGGAATAATATTTTATTTCTCTGAGGGATACTGGGGTTTATTTAATACGATGGGGTATAGATGGGGTCCAAATGAGCCGGAGCACTTTAAATTTCTTCCACTGGGTGTGCTGGCTCATCCCCTCTATGCCCCCTCCCACATGCAGTTTAGAAAACAGTGCCCTCAAGAGAGGATGCACACTCTGGGAGCTCCAGAGGTTTTTTCTACAGTTTCATTTAAGCTTTATTATTTTCGGTATACTGTCTGGGCAACAGTATACCTGCACCGTGGGAGTTGGGGACGGTTACCGGCATCTGTAAGGCGCTTCCCCACTGCAAGACCACTGTCCTGAGGTTATTTGTTCCGCGGGGCACTGCACCTTGGTGGTCACAATCGCAGCACCCCTCACACTCCTAACGCAGCCTGAAGGTGAGAAGAGTGGTGAGTACAAACCGGGGGGCCCGCTAGGGTGGGGTCCCCCGGTTCTTGGTGTGGTGCAATGCAGAGGTGGCATTCAGGACCCTCCACGGGGTTCCCGCTATAGCCCCCTGTGAAAACTATCAGCGGTAGTGCAAACTAGCAGCCTTTGTGATGTTTGTACATGTGTAGGAAACATTGCCAGTATAAAAAAATCTATGTAGCTTCGGCGCCATTACAGGGGGCGGAGTTTGCTCAGAGCAGGACCAGCGGCATTTTGGCGCCTTCCTCTACCTTCCCCAGCAGCAGCAAGGACACACAACTCCTTCAAGACTCCGGGATTCACTGGAAACTGGTACAAGGCTGTACTAATGGGGAGAGCCGTTATTGCACACAATATAGTGTCCTGAAATGGACATATAATCCGGTTTTACTGTGATATACAAATATTCAGCATGCAGTTACTGTCTGCAGGCGGGGGTGTGCTGTCCTCCTCTCACTCTGGGTCTCCATCTCACACGCAGGGTGGCATGCTGGTTATTATACTTGTCTGTGAATGTGTGTGGGTGAGTGTTGTTTTTACTGGCAATATGGTATAAACACATTATGTACAGTTTGTCACACCAGATTCTCCCCTTCTACAACTGGTTCCCTACCGTGACCAATGCAGTCAGTCTTCTCAAGTTAGTGTGGAGACTGGGGGGGAGGGTCAGGAGCCATCCTAGCTTGGAGCCATAAAGACTAAGATGGCAGACATGTCAACTCAGCTTAATGCTAATAAACAACACTACAGCTGCAACAGGCTGTTGCAGACCTGGCAGCCAAGGCTGATGAAAGACAGCCTTCCCTACCTAGTTCAGGGCCACTTAAACATGGACTGCCTGCCCTACTCTCAGAATCTGATGAGGAAATTCAGGAGGAGGGGGAGGAATTGGAACCTGAGAGAAGATTCCACTCCTGCAGAGGGTATTGAGCCACTCATTCCTGCTTTCATGGATGTACTGAAAGTCCTTTTGGAAGAGGCTGCTTCTACGCAGTCATTTTTTCTTGCACAAAAAAAAATAAAATCAGCATCACCTTCCCTGATTCTCCAGAATTGTATGAGGTTTTTAAACAAGCCTGGAAAAATCCTGATAAAAGATATCAGGTTACTAGGAAGTTTTTACATTCTTTCCCATTTACACTGGAGGGTAGGAATCATTGGGAAGAACCCCCCCGAGCTGTAGATGTCTCAGTCTCCTGCCTCTCTAAGAAGGCAGTGTTACCGGCCCCTGGGTCTTTTCAGCTCAAGGACCCTGGGGATAGGAAAATAGAAACTACATTGAAGTGTATTTACACAGCGCCTGGTGTATCACAAAGATCTGTGATAGCGGGTTGCTGGATAACACATGCCATTCACACATGGGTGACTCAAATTCAAGAGGGCCTTGCGGGGGATATGCCCCTGGTCACTACGGTGACCCTCCTTAAGCACATTCAGGACACTGCATGAGTACTGTGTGACTCTCTCAAGGAAATAGGCACTATTAATGCTAGAACTACTATCATGGCAGTGTCGGCGCGTAGAGCTTTGTGGCTCCGTCTGGATTGCCGACGCGGATTCCAAGCGCAGTGTGGAGTCTCTCCCTTTTGGCTTTTTGGAGTTGAGTTGGAAACATGGATTTCTAAAATTACTGCGGGGAAGTCCACGTTTCTCCCCTGTGGGGCCCCACCGGCTAGGTGTTTCTACCCGGGGCCGTCTACTCATTCCTTTCGGAACTTTAGTTTCATGTCTAGAGCCAGGGGTGCCTCCAATGTGGCACGAGGCACCAGAGGTAAGACTAGAAAACCAGCTGCTACCGCTGTTTCCCAGGAACCAAGCACCAGTACAGCTTCCACAAAAGCCTCAGCATGAAGGTGCCTCCCCACCCCGAGGGGTCCTCAAGGTGGGAGCTCATCTGCGTCACTTCAGCCACATCTGGGCAGACTCCTGCCAGGGTACCTGGGTACGGGACCTCATTTCCCAGGGCTACAAGATGCAGTTCGACAGTGCTCCTCCCCAACGATTTTTCAAATTGGGCTTACCAGTTTTGGAAGATACGAGAGTTACGTTAAAACAGGCTGTCCTAAAATTGGTCCAGTCCCAGGTCATTGTTTCAGTACCACTGCTGCAACAAGGAAAAGGTTACTACTCCAACCTGTTCATGGTACCGAAACCGGACGGTTCGTTAAGGCCCATTCTGAATCTCAAATTCTTGAACCCTTACCTCAAGGTTTTCAAGTTCAAGATGGAATCCCTGCGAGCAGTGATTGCGGGCCTGGAAGAACGGGAGTTCGTGGTCTCTCTGGACGCTTATCTCCATATGCCGATTTGGCCTCCTCACCAAGCTTACCTGAGGTTTGCCCTACTGAATGATTACAACCAGTTTAAGGCATTGTCCTTCGGCCTTCCACAGCTCCGGGGGTCTTCACGAAGGTGATGGCGGAGATGATGTTCCAACTCAGAGTCCAGGGGGTCAATGTTGTCCCTTATCTGGACGATCTTTTGATAAAAGTGAGATCCAAGGAGCTTTTATTGCTCCATATAGACCGCACTATCCAAATTCTGTCACGCCATGGGTGGTTCCTCAATTTACAGAAGTCTCAACTGGAACCGACTCAGCAACTACTGTTTTCGTGAATGTTACTGGATACGGCGGCCCAAAAAGTGTTCCTCCCAGAGGACAAAGCGAGAACTCTTCAGGAAATGGTCCGAATGATCCTCCGGCCTACGCGAATATCCATCCATCTTTGCATAAAATTGTTGGGGAAGATGGTAGCCTCATGAGGGGATTCAGTATGGACAGTTCCATGCCAGAACGATTCAATTGGATCTCCTGAGCAAGTGATCCGGATCACATCTTCAGATGCACCGGATAATACGTCTGTCACCTCAGACCAGGATTTCCCTCCTGTGGTGGCTGCGGTCCTCCAACCTACTGGAGGATCGAAGTTTTGGGATCCAGCATTGGATCCTCACAACGGATGCGAATCTGAGGGGATGGGGAGCTGTCACCCAAGGGGCTTATTTCCAGGGCAGATGGTCAACCCACGAAGCCCTACTTCCAATCAACATTTTGGAACTTCGGGTGATCTACAGTGCTCTGCTGCAGGCTTCTCCTTTGATCAGGGATCGGGCGATCCAAGTTCAGTCAGACAACGCCACGGCAGTGGCTTACATAAATCAACAAGGCGAGACAAAAAGCAGAGCCTGCATGCGAGAGGTGTCAAGGATACTCTTCTGGGCAGAAAGAAATGCAAGAGCAATGTCTGCCATCTTCATTCTGGGGGTGGACAACTGGGAATCAGACTTCCTGAGTCGTCACAATCTCCACCCGGGAGAGTGGGGTCTCCACCAACAGGTGTTTCAACAGATCATCGACTTGTGGGGTTGCCCACAGATAGACTTGATGGCTTCTCGACTCAACAAGAATCTTCCCCGGTATTGCTCACGAACCAGGGACCCTCAGGCGAGGGCAATAGGCTCGCTGATGTCTCCTTAGCCTTATCGGTCAGTTTACCTGTTTCCTCCGATTCCGTTGCTCCCAGGAGTGCTCAAACGAATCAGGATTCAGGGAGTCCAGGCAGTTCTGATTGCCCCGGATTGGCCTCGGAGGACGTGGTACGCAGATCTTCTGGACATGTCTGTGACAGACCCTTGGCCCCTGCCACTGTGAAAAGATCTTTTACAACAAGGACCGTTCGTCTACCCAGACTTACGGCGCCTTCGGTTGACAGCTTGGAAGTTGAGCGGAACATCCTAGCTCGAAAGAGCCTTTCCAAGAAGGTAATTGCAACCATGGTTCAGGCCAGAAAACCGGTAACGTCAAAACACTACCATCATATCTGGAGGAGATGTCTCTTGGTGCGAGGAACGCACATATCCGCCTGCAGAGTTTCACTTAGGATGTCTCTTACGCTTCCTACAGGCTGGGGTGGATAAGGGCTTACGTCTGGGATCCCTTAAGGTCCAGATTTCAGCTCTCTCAATTTTCTTCCAGAAGAAGTTGACAATTTTGCCAGAGGTTCAGACCTTCCTGCAGGGAGTTCTCCACATACAACCTCCGTTTGTGCCGCCTACGGCACCCTGGGACTTGAATGTGATGTTGGAATTTCTACAGTCCTCCTGGTTTGTACCCTTGATGACGGTAGAAGACAAGTATCTCACGTGGAAGACGGTGATGTTGCTGGCCCTGACGTGTCTCAGAATTGGGGGCCTTATCATGTAAAAGTCCCTACTTGGTCTTTTACGAGGACAGAGCTGAGTTCAGGACTAGACAGCAAGCAGTTCCTGTTGAAGGTTGTCTCTGCATTCCACTTGAATCTACCGATTGTAGTCCCGTCAAGTTCTGGTACATCTGCTCCACCGGAGTCGTTAGATGCTGTGAGAGCCTTAAAGATCTATGTCAAGAGAACGGCTCGGATCAAAAAGACGGATTCTTTGTTTGTGCTATATGCACAGAAAAAGGGTTGCCCTGCTCCTAAGCAGTCCATTGCTCGTTGGATTAGGTTGACTATCCAACAGGCCTTTGTGTCGGCAGCCTTACGCATTCCACAATCTCGGAAGGCCCACTCTACAAGATCTGTGGGGTCTTCCTGAGCCGCTGGCCATGGAGTCTTGTCCTTGCAACTATGCCGAGCTGCTACCTGGTCGGGGTAGAACACCTTTGTGAAGTTCTATAAGTTTGATACCCTGGCCAAAGAGGATACCCAGTTTGGGCAGGCGGTACTGCAGGCGTCTCCGCACGTTCCCGCCCGTTCTGGATGCTTTGGGCCGTCCCGATCGTATTAAGAAAAACCCAGTATCCCTTATGGATGCCAGACAAAACAGGATTTTAATACCTACCGGTAAATCCCTTTCTCGTAGTCCACAAGGGATACTGGGTGCCCACCTCAGTGCGTTGACTTCTCTGCAGGTTTTATCTTTTCCAAAAGTTACCTGTTCAGCTGTTGCTATTTTGTTCCAGCCATTAATGGTTGTTTTATGCTATGGTGTGCTGGTGTGTTAATCTCACCACTCGTTATGTTCCTTCTCTCAAGTATGTCCTTTCTCCTTCGGGCACTATTTTGCTTAACTGCCTGTGGGAGGGGGCATAAAGGGGAGGAGCCAGCACACCCAGTGGAAGAAAGTTAAAGTGCATCGGCTTTTTTGGACCCCCTTCTATACCCCATCATATTAAGTAAACCCCAGTATCCCTTTTGAACTACGAGAGAGGGATTTACCGGTAGGTATTAAAATCCCGTTTTGTGACTGATTCTACTAAACATGCTTTTCTATCAGTTTTTAATAGTTTTATGTTTGTTATGAAACAATTGTACGTAATGTTTAATTTATCTTTTATTGTTAAAACGGGATTATAGGATATTGGTACTTATGATAAATCCATTTCCTAGCTCTTAGCAGTCTTTCTCCCAGCGACCCCTGCGCTCGCTGTACAGCAAGGAGATCACATGGCATTGGCCATTTTACATAAGAAATAAACGCAGCTGCTGCTACCAACCGTGCTGTATCCAATCAGCGATGACACCCTGCATCCAGCATAAACAGGAATCGTGAGTTACTATAGGGTCTACAGGTGGTGCGAGAGAGATTGTATAGCACTATATATATATATATATATATATATACTGCTCAAAAAAATAAAGGGAACACTTAAACAACACAATAACACAATGTAACTCCAAGTCAATCACACTTCTGTGAAATCAATCTGTCCACTCAGGAAGCAACACTGATTGACAATCAATTTCACATGCTGTTGTGCAAATGGAATAGACAACAGGTGGAAATTATAGGCAATTAGCAAGACACCCCCCAATAAAGGAGTTGTTCTGCAGGTAGTGACCACAGACCACTTCTCAGCTCCTATGCTTTCTGGCTGATGTTTTGGTCTCTTTTGAAAGCTGGCGGTGCTTTCACTCTAGTGGTAGCATGAGACGGAGTCTCCAACCCACACAAGTGGCTCAGGTAGCGCAGCTCATCCAGGATGGCACATCAATGCGAGCTGTGGCAAGAAGGTTTGCTGTGTCTGTCAGCATAGTGTCCAGAGCATGGAGGCGCTACCAGGAGACAGGCCAGTACATCAGGAGACGTGGAGGAGGCCGTAGGAGGGCAACAACCCATCAGCAGGACCGATATCTCCGCCTTTGTGCAAGTAGGAACAGGAGGAGCACTGCCAGAGCCCTGCAAAATGACCTCCAGCAAGCCACAAATGTGCATGTGTTTACTCAAACGATCAGAAACAGACTCCATGAGGGTGGTATGAGGGTCCGACATCCACAGGTGGGGGTTGTGCTTACAGCCCAACACCATGCAGGACGTTTGGCATTTGCCAGAGAACACCAAGATTGGCAAATTCGCCACTGGCGTCCTGTGCTCGTCACAGATGAAAGCAGGTTCTCACTGAGCACATGTGACAGACGTGACAGAGTCTGGAGACGCCAAGGAGAACGTTCTGCTGCCTGCAACATCCTCCAGCATGACCGGTTTGGCAGTGGGTCAGTAATGGTGTGGGGTGGCATTTCTTTGGGGGGCCGCACAGCCCTCCATGTGCTCGCCAGAGGTAGCCTGACCACCATTAGGTACCGAGATGAGATCCTCAGACCCTTTGTGAGACCATATGCTGGTGCGGTTGGCCCTGGGTTCCTCCTAATGCAAGACAATGCTAGACCTCATGTGGCTGGAGTGTGTCAGCAGTTCCTGCAAGACGAAGGCATTGATGCTATGGACTGGCCCGCCCGTTCCCCAGACCTGAATCCAATTGAGCACATCTGGGACATCATGTCTCGCTCCATCCACCAACGCCACGTTGCACCACAGACTGTCCAGGAGTTGGCGGATGCTTTAGTCCAGGTCTGGAAGGAGATCCCTCAGGAGACCATCCGCCACCTCATCAGGAGCATGCCCAGGCGTTGTAGGGAGGTCATACAGGCACGTGGAGGCCACACACACTACTGAACCTCATTTTGACTTGTTTTAAGGACATTACATCAAAGTTGGATCAGCCTGTAGTGTGTTTTTCCACTTTAATTTTGAGTGTGACTCCAAATCCAGACCTCCATGGGTTAATAAATTTGATTTCCATTGATAATTTTTGTGTGATTTTGTTGTCAGCACATTCAACTATGTAAAGAACAAAGTATTTAATAAGAATAATTCATTCATTCAGATCTAGGATGTGTTATTTTAGTGTTCCCTTTATTTTTTTGAGCAGTGTATGTGTGTATATATATATATATATATATATAGTGGCAGAGACAGCATTTTTCCATGTGAAAGTAATGTGGAGGATCCAGACCAGGTTTTGGAAGCAGTGGCAGACTCCCAGGTGTGTGATCAGCAGCACCTGGGATTTCCTCATATAAGGGTTTCTAGGGCAGAGTCACCTTGCTCTCGATGGTGAAATAGCTATTCAAGTGATAGGCTGGGTTGTGTGGGTTAGACTAGGGACCACTGGAGCCTATCAAGAGTCTGCTATGCTGCGAGTGCCTGTATGCTACTGCCTGTAATACCGACTGTATATGGAACCAACTTGCTATGTGGTGACCTGCTGTGCAAAATAAACACCGAAAGTGTTCATCTAAGTCCCCGTGTGTGTGATCCTTGTCACAAGTGGTGGAGTTTGCGAGCAAGGACACAGTGTACAGCAGAAACTGTTGATAAGCATACTGGTGTTTAAACTGCAAGTTTTTCTCTTTTCTTCCTCTCTGGTTATGCAGGGCAAGTAGCAGCCTTAAAGGGCCATAGCATTATAGGCAGACTGTTTGCTGTTATGTGTTAAACAGCCAGCAAAACAGGTGGGTGTCTGCTTGGACTGTTTGATAAGCCTGGCACATTATATTAAACCTCCAAGGTTTGTCCTTAAAGGTGCCTGAAAAAGGCTATACTGAATAGGATTAGAGTGACTGGGCCCAGCAAAGCCCAAGAATTCCATGACTGGCGGCTGGAGGGCTCTGAGCCTCCCAGGGTTCAGCTGGCCAAACTAGCCTGACTGGCCATACCGGCAGTGAGCTCACTATTGTCGCGGGCAACGTGGTTCCCCTGGGAGCTGACAAGGTCCAGCCTCCTGTCAGGGTGTTGTGCGTCCATGGCGATGTGGAGGAGTGCCCATGTGTCTACTTACCCCTGATCATTCAAGGTCGGTTGTTAGTGGTGGTGACCTCCAGACCCCTGTATCCGCTGATCCTGGACCGGGACTTTCCATTGCTGCAGGAGCTGGTAACCTGGCATGCTACGAACAAACCGGCAACAATCGAAACAACTCCGAAGCCTGAGACTACCACAGTTTAGCATCCGGGAGAGAGGCTGCCGGTCCCAGACCACCCCAAGAGACTGAGTCCGAGCCCCATTGGAACCCAGTTGGTGAGAAGATATCACTGCAGGACTTTGGGAGAGATCAACGCGATGACAGCAATTTGGCACACGCCTTTGAGACTGTTAAAGTAGTTAACGGCAGGGTAGTTGATGCTTTACCATCAGAGGGTGTACCATATTTTGTGTTGAAACATGATTTGCTATATCGTGTCGCTACTTTACAAGGGAAATGGGTAGATCAGCTCTTGGTTCCCCGAAAACTGGAGCGGTTGGTGTTAGAAGCTGCCCATACGCATTTGTTGGGTGGCCATCTAGGGGAGGAGAAAACACTCCAATGCATCCAGTTAAGGTTCTTTTGGCCCGGCATCTATGCTTCCGTTAAGAGGTATTGTCAGGAATGCCCAGTCTGCCAGAGGACAGCCCCTCGGCCAGAGCTTAGAGCTCTACTGGTACCCCTCCCTATCATTTCCGTACCTTTTGAGTGGATTGGTATGGATCTGATAGGTCCAGTGGAAAAATCTGCTCGAGGGCACCAATAAATATTGGCGGTAGTTGATTATGCCACCAGGTACCCAGATGCTATACCAGTGCGCAATATGAAATCTGGCACTATTTCCAGAGAACCACTAACCACGTATACCCATTTAGGAATACCAAAACAGGTCTTAACGGACCAAGGTACACCTTTTGTGTCTAAACTCATGAAAGATTTATGTCGGTTGCTTAACGTAAACAGGTGTACCACCCGCAGACAGATGGCCTGGTAGAAAGGTTTAATAAAACCCTTAAGCAAATTATAAAGAGGGCAGTGTCACAAGAAAAACGAGATTAGGATCTACTCCTACCTTACTTGATGTTTGCAGTTTAGAGAGGTACCCCAATCCTCTACAGGGTTTAGTCCCTTCAAGCTCCTCTATGGGAGACAGCCCAGAGGAATTTTAGATCTCTTAAAAGAAGGGTGGGATGAACAACCCTGCCAGGACCCTAACGTCGTTCAGTTTGTGGCCCAGTTATACGGCCGTTTAAGGCAGATTGCGCCACTACTGAACGAACACATGGAAAGGGCCCAACAATGTCAGAAACAGAGGTATGACGTCACCTCAGTCAACCGGTCCTTTAATCCAGGAGACAAAGTGTTAGTGCTGGTGCCCACCACACAAAGCAAGATATATGCACAATGGCGGGGCCCTTATGAGATCATCGAGGCATTGGGACCGGTCAATTACAGTGTCCGACAGGAGGGTAGAAGGAGGGAGGTGCAAATCTACCATGTAAACCTGTTAAAACCCTGGAAGGAAGTTGCCAATCGGCCCACTTTGGTAGCTAAAAAGATTTCAGAATGCTAGGTACCCATTGAAGTCACACTTATTCCTGAACAGAAACAAGAAGTGGTGAACTTGGTGAAACGCTACAAAGATGTGTTTTCTGCCATTCCGGGAAAGACACAGATCATCCAACATGATTTGACTCCACCCGGGGTGGTCATTAAACAGAGGCCATATCGCATACCCGAAGTGAAGCAGGCAGCGGTAAAGCAGGAGGTGGAAGAGATGTTACACCTAGGGGTTATCGAGGAATCCACCTGTGAGTGGAATAATCCAACTGTCCTAGTACCGAAGCCTTCAGGTGCCTTACGGGTCTGCAATGACTTCTGTAAATTAAATCAAGTGTCCCGGTTTGATTCCTACCCTATGCCCCTGGTTGATGAGTTGGTAGAAAATTTAGCCAATAGTCAATATCTCACTACACTTGATTTGACAAAAGGTTATTGGCAGATTCCGTTAACAGAAGCTGCTAAGGCAAAAACGGCCTTCTCTACCCCAGAAGGCTTATTCCAATATAAAATGCTCCCATTTGGTTTACATGGTGCCCCAGCAACCTACCAGAGAGCTATGAATAAGTTGCTGCGGCCCCACAGGGAATATGCGACTGCATATTTAGATGACATCGTTATTTTCAGTCTGTACGGGCATATGGGTTTACCGTTAACCCCGAGAAATGTGCCATTGGTATGATTGAGGCAAAGTATTTGGGGTACATTGTGGGCAGAGGACAGGTTAAACCTCAGCCTAGTAAGGTAGAAGCAGTACTCACCTGGTCCAGACCTAAATGTAAATCACAACTTAGGACATTTCTCAGTTTGGTCGGATATTATCGCAGGTTCATTTGAGATTTTGCTGCTAGAGCGGCTCCACTAACCGAATGTCTTAAAAAACAATTTCCAGACAAGATAACGTGGTCTGGACCAGTGGAAACTGCTTGGCAGGGTTTAAGACGAGCTTTGTGTGTCACGATCCGGGTATCTGGACGCCATTTCTTACCCATCAGATGCCTCCTAAGGCTGGCTCAGCGCTCCAGCACCGGATCCCATCTGTTATCCTAATGTTCACATTCCTGCATCCTCTCCTGTCTCTCTGAGACGCTGTCACAGTAACGCCATAATACATCTGGCATGGCGTCTCCCGCGGCCTCCGCCGCCGTCCCTGAGCTTCTGCATGCAGAGTGTCAGAGTGGATTACGTCAGCCGCGGCCTCCGCTGTGTCCGCGTGGTTGGATGTGCACTTGTCTGCCTGGCGTCTCCTGTCTCCAGTGGCCGGCGCCGCCATTACTGTTTTCATTACCACATGGATTACAAACCAAACTTCCCTCCAAGTGTCTGCATGGGCGCAGCCATCTTGGATTCTGTCAGCTGATCATTTCCTCCAATCTGTTGTCAGTATTGTTAATCTGCATAATTGCCTAGCCAATCCCTTCCTTGCTGCAGGTATAAATACACTGTGCCTGAGCAAGGAAGGCGTCAGTGCTTTGGTTGTCAAACCTAGTTCCTGTTTGTCTCTCTCCTGTGATTGTCTTCCAGGTTCCAGCTCCTGTCTCAAGACTTCCACCATAGAGACCCGCACCAGCATTCCACCTGCGGTGTAGCCTGACTCTCCGATCCATTTTGGATTCATCTGTTTCCAGCTACAACATTACCTGCTTCCAGCCCAGCTTCCAGCAGAGTACAGCTTCTCTTAAAGGGCCGGTGTCCTTTCTACAGTTTACCACTCTCCACCGGTATTATAATTTCACCGCTCTCAAACTCCTAACTTCAGCTCATATTTCATCGCTCCCAAGTTCATTTATTATTTAACTGGTTCCAGCCAGTATCCACTCCGTGCCAACAACAGTCTGGTTCCAGCCAGTATCCACAGCAGCCGTTTTATCTACAGCAGCCCAGCTTTTCCTGGAACACCAGCTGGTACAATCCTGGGTTATCTCCATTGCTACAGTCGGGCCTGGTAAGGACTTTCCATCTAGAAGATTATAAGAACTATCTCACACTACCAGTGCCCTGTGGCTCCTGCCACCCTGTAGTTCCCAGGAACTGTATTTATTCTTTGCTGACTTTTATGTTTCTTTTACTGCTACTGTGATGCATGGAGTTTGTCATAAATAAACATCATTGACTTTTATTCAAGTTGTCGTGGTCACGCCTTCGGGCGGTTCTTCTTCATGTTACTTACATGTCCAGGGGTCTGATACAACCTCCCAGGTTCCGGTACATCTCAGCCCCTACAACTGAGGCTGCCTCCCGTCAGCTCAGGCCCTCAGTTGTGACATTGTGTACTGAGCCTGTCTTGCAAGCTCCTGACTTTAAAAAGCAATTTGTGTTACAAACGGATGCCTCTTAGACAGGATTAGAAGCAGTCCTATCCCAAGAGGTAGATGGAGAGGAGAAGCCCAGGGAGCGCAGGTACTCAACTGTGGAGCAGGAGTGCTTGGCCATTAAGTGGGCAGCTGAGTCTTTAAGATATTATTTATTGGGACGAGAGTTTTTGTTGGTCACACACCATGCACCCTTACAGTGGATGCATAAAACAAAGAGGTGAATGCTCGTGTCACCCGTTGGTTTTTGGCTTTGCAGCCATTTAAGTTTGAGGTGAGGCATCGTCTGGGAAAACAACACCTCAATGCTGATGCCCTCTCCAGGAGGTTTGTAGGTCCTGTTCCTCCAAGCAACCCTATGGTGAAGCTATGGGAGGATGAAGAAGGCGAGGTGGGTGACCTCTGTAAGGTAGTGGAAGGCTGTGTACCTGGGCGGATTACACAGGTAGGGGTGGGCGAGGCAGAAAGCTCACCTGAAAATAGTGTAGCTTCACCAGGGTGGTTGAAGCTAAGGGGGGAGGAGTGTGGCAGAGACAGCATTTTTCCATGTGAAAGTAATGTGTCACGATCCGGGTATCTGGACGCCATTTCTTACCCATCAGATGCCTCCTAAGGCTGGCTCAGCGCTCCAGGACCGGATCCCATCTGTTATCCTGATGTGTACATTCCTGTATCCTCTCCTGTCACTCTGGGACGCTGTCACAGTAAACGCCATATTACACCTGGCATGGCGTCTCCCGCGGCCTCCGCCGCCGTCCCTGAACTTCTGCATGCAGAGTGTCTGAGTGGCGATTACGTCAGCCGCGGCCTCCGCTGTGTCCGCGTGGTTGGATGTGCATCTGTCAGCCTGGCGCCTCCTGTCTCCGGTGGCCGGCGCCGCCATTACTGTTTTCATTACCACATGGATTACAAACCAAACTTCCCTCCAAGTGTCTGCATGGGCGCAGCCATCTTGGATTCTGTCAGCTGATCATTTCCACCAATCTGTTCTCAGTATTGATAATCTGCATAATTGCCTAGCCAATCCCTTCCTTGCTGCAGGTATAAATACACTGTGCCTGAGCAAGGAAGGCGTCAGTGCTTTGGTTGTCAAACCTAGTTCCTGTTTGTCTCTCTCCTGTGATTGTCTTCCAGGTTCCAGCTCCTGTCTCAAGACTTCCACCATAGAGACCCGCACCAGCATTCCACCTGCGGTGTAGCCTGACTCTCCAATCCATTGTGGATTCATCTGTTTCCAGCTACAACATTACCTGCTTCCAGCTCAGCTTCCAGCAGAGTACAGCTTCCCTTAAAGGGCCGGTGTCCTTTCTACACTTTACCACTCTCCACCGATATTATTATTTCTCCGCTCTCAAGTTCTACATTTCAGTTCATATTTCATCGCTCCCAAGTTCATTTATTATTTAACTGGTTCCAGCCAGTATCCACTCCGTGCTAACAACAGTCTGGTTCCAGCCAGTATCCACAGCAGCTGTTTTATCTTCAGCAACCCAGATTTTCCTGGAACACCAGCTGGCACAATCCTGGGTTATCTCCATTGCTACAGTCGGGCCTGGTAAGGACTTTCCATCTAGAAGATCATAAGAACTATCTCACACTACCAGTGCCCTGTGGCTCCTGCCATCCTGTAGTACCCAGGAACTGTATTTATTCTTTGCTGACTTTTACGTTTTCTTTTACTGCTGCTGTGTTGCGGAGTTGTCATAATAAACATCATTGACTTTTATCCAAGTTGTCGTGGTCACGCCTTCGGGCAGTTATTATTCATGTTACTTACATGTCCAGGGGTCTGATACAACCTCCCAGGTTCCGGTACATCTCAGCCCCTACAACTGAGGCTGCCTCCCGTCAGCTCAGGCCCTCAGTTGTGACAGTAAGCACTGACCTAATGAATCCAGCCGGAGACCAGGATCAAGCGGCCAGGCCGATGCAAGAACTGGCAGCCCGACTAGAACATCAGGAGGCTGCACAGGGCCACATCATCCGCTGTCTCCAGGATCTCTCTACTCGGCTGGATGGGATTCAGACAACTCTCCGTGGATCAGGCGCGTCTGGTGCGTCAACCACAGTGACTCCAGCTATAACCCCACCCACCTTACCCATTTCTGCTCCACGTCTTCATCTTCCAACGCCAGCAAAATTTGACGGATCTCCAAGATTCTGCAGGGGATTTCTCAACCAGTGTGAGATTCAGTTTGAGCTACAACCTGGCAATTTTCCCAGTGACCGTACAAAAATTGCCTACATTATTTCTCTTCTCAGTGGCTCAGCCCTTGATTGGGCATCACCGTTATGGGAGAGGTCCGACACCCTGCTATCTTCATACACTGCCTTCGTGTCAACATTCAGGCGCATCTTCGACGAGCCAGGCCGGGTAACCTCAGCTTCATCCGAGATTCTCCGTTTACGCCAGGGGTCACGTACTGTAGGACAATATCTGATACAGTTCCAGATCCTGGCATCCGAACTGGCATGGAACGACGAGGCCCTGTATGCTGCATTCTGGCATGGCTTATCTGAGCGTATTAAAGATGAGTTAGCTACCAGAGATGATTTACGTTTCAGAGAGAGAGCAACTGAGAGTGGAAGATCATCTGCTCCAAAATCTTCTGCTCCTCCTCCTCGTCAACTGTCACCATCTAAAGATGAGCCCATGCAACTTGGCCGTTCCCGTTTAACTCCTGCTGAGCGCCGAAGACGCCTCTCCGAGTCTCTCTGTCTCTATTGTGCAGCTCCGTCTCACACCATTAATGCTTGTCCCAAACGTCCGGGAAACTCCAAATCCTAGCTCGCCAAGGAGAGGGCCGGCTAGGAGTAATGATCTCCTCTCCATCTCCTCAAGATTGTAATCTCCCAGTCTCGCTTCAAGTTGCTCAACGTTATCGGAACGTCATTGCCCTCCTTGATTCCGGAGCAGCTGGGAACTTTATTACCGAAGCCTATGTTAAACGGTGGTCCCTACCCACCGAGAGACTTCCTTCGTCCATTTCTTTAACTGCCGTGGATGGCAGCAAAATTTTTGATGCAGTTATTTCTTTAAGGACTCTACCAGTTCGTCTGAGAGTGGGAGTTCTTCATTCCGAACTTATTTCTTTTTTAGTGATTCCAAGAGCCACACATCCTGTGGTCCTGGGCCTTCCATGGCTCCGTCTTCACAATCCTACAATTGATTGGACGACTACGCAAATCCTGGCATGGGGTTCCTCCTGTGCTGAGACATGTTTGTTTAAAGTATTGCCTGTCTGTTCTTCCTCCCCCAGGTCGTCTGATGTTCCACCTCCTCCATATCAAGATTTCACGGATGTGTTCAGTAAAGCTTCTGCTGATATCCTTCCTCCTCATAGAGAATGGGACTGTCCGATTGATCTCGTTCCAGGGAAGGTTCCACCTCGAGGCCGAACTTATCCGTTGTCTCTGCCTGAGACGCATTCTATGGAGGAATATATTAAAGAGAACCTAGCAAAGGGGTTCATTCGACCTTCTTCTTCTCCAGCCGGCGCAGGCTTCTTTTTTGTAAAAAAGAAAGATGGTGGTCTGCGGCCGTGCATCGACTACAGAGGTTTGAACGACATTACCATCAAGAACCGTTATCCTTTACCCCTGATTACTGAGCTCTTTGACAGAGTTAGCGGAGCTACCATCTTTACAAAGCTGGACTTGCGAGGTGCATACAATCTCATCCGGATCCGTGAGGGTGACGAGTGGAAGACCGCCTTTAACACCCGTGACGGACATTATGAGTACCTCGTCATGCCCTTCGGATTGAGCAATGCTCCAGCTGTCTTCCAGCATTTTGTCAATGAGATCTTCAGAGACATTCTATACCGTCATGTCGTGGTCTATCTAGACGATATCCTCATTTTTGCCAACGATTTAGAGGAACATCGTTTTTGGGTTAAAGAGGTTCTGTCCCGTCTCCGTGTCAATCATCTCTATTGCAAATTAGAAAAATGCGTCTTTGAAGTCAAGTCCATTCCGTTTCTAGGGTACATTGTGTCCGGTTCCGGACTAGAGATGGATCCTGAGAAACTACAAGCAATCCAAAATTGGCCGGTACCCTTAACCCTCAAAGGGGTCCAGAGGTTCTTAGGGTTCGCCAACTATTACCGAAAGTTTATACGAGACTTTTCCACCATTGTGGCGCCTATTACTGCTTTCACTAAGAAGGGTGCTAACCCGTCCAAGTGGTCTGAAGAAGCCATGCAAGCATTTCATCTTTTAAAACAAAGGTTCATCTCTGCGCCTGTTCTGAAACAGCCTGACATCGACTCTCCTTTCATCTTAGAGGTGGATGCCTCCTCCGTTGGAGTAGGAGCGGTGTTATCTCAGAGGGCTAAAGATGGCCATTTACACCCTTGCAGTTTCTTCTCCCGGAAGTTCTCCCCAGCTGAGCGCAACTATGCCATTGGCGACCAGGAGTTGCTAGCCATCAAGCTCGCTCTAGAAGAGTGGAGGTATCTGTTGGAGGGAGCTTCTCATTCAATCACCATACTTACAGACCACAAGAACCTTTTATACCTGAAGGGCGCACAATGTCTCAACCCTCGTCAGGCCAGATGGGCACTTTTCTTTTCCAGGTTCGACTTTAAACTCCAGTTCTGTCCGGGCTCTCAGAATCGCAAGGCCGATGCCCTTTCCCGCTCATGGGAGCAAGAAAATGAGTCAGAGTCTTCAGACAAGCATCCTATTATAAATCCGTTGGCATTCTCCACGGTAGGGATGGACTCTACGCCCCCATCAGGGAAAAGTTTTGTGAAGCCGATGCTAAGGAAGAAGCTCATGCATTGGGCCCATGCTTCCCGTTTTGCCGGACATACAGGTATCCAAAAAACCCTGGAGTTTATCTCTAGGTCCTATTGGTGGCCAACTCTGAAAAAGGACGTCTTGGAGTTTATTGCATCTTGCCCAAAGTGTGCCCAACATAAAGTATCCCGCCAGTCGCCTGCGGGGCAACTGGTTCCACTATCCGTTCCCCGTCGACCATGGACCCACTTGTCGATTGGATTTCATTACAGACTTACCCATGTGCAACAAGTTCAATACCATCTGGGTGGTAGTTGACCGGTTCACCAAGATGGCACACTTCATTCCTCTCACCGGTCTTCCGTCAGCTTCCAAGTTGGCTCAAGTATTCATACAAGAGATCTTCCGACTCCACGGTCTTCCTGAAGAAATTATCTCAGATCGAGGAGTTCAATTCACAGCCAAATTCTGGCGAAGTTTATGTCAAGTCCTCCAAGTCAAGCTAAAGTTTTCCACGGCTTACCATCCTCAGACCAATGGTCAAACCGAGAGGGTGAATCAGGACTTGGAGGCCTTCCTCCGCATCTATGTGTCCTCCTCTCAAGTTCAATTACTTCCCTGGGCCGAGTTCTGTCATAACAACCAGTATCATTCTTCATCTGCTTCAACACCATTCTTCACTAACTTTGGATTCCACCCTAAAGTCCCTGAGTTCCAACCGCTTCCAGCAACTTCTGTTCCCGCAGTGGATATCACCTTGCATCAGTTTGCCAATATCTGGAAGAGCGTACGATCAGCTCTGCTCAAGGCATCGTTCAGGTACAAGAAGTTTGCGGATAAGAAGCGTCGAGCAGTTCCTGCTCTCAAGGTGGGTGATCGGGTATGGTTATCCACGAAGAATTTGAGGTTAAGAGTTCCCAGTATGAAGTTTGCACCTCGCTATATCGGTCCTTTCAAGATTGAACAAGTCATCAATCCTGTTGCTTACAGACTCCAGTTGCCTCCCTTCTTAAAAATACCCAGGACATTCCATGTTTCCCTGTTGAAACCGCTGATCTTGAATCGGTTTCATTCCTCACTTCCTCCAACTCCGAAAGTCCAAACTCAACGAGGCGTTGAGTATGAAGTGGCCAAGATCCTGGACTCACGTCACCGTTACGGTCAACTACAATATCTTATTGACTGGAAGGGTTATGGTCCTGAGGAACGTTCATGGACCAATGCTTCTGATGTCCATGCTCCTGCCTTGGTCCGGAGATTCCATTCCAAGTTTCCTCAAAAGCCAAAGAAGTGTCCTGGGGCCACTCCTAAAGGGGGGGGGTGCTGTCACGATCCGGGTATCTGGACGCCATTTCTTACCCATCAGATGCCTCCTAAGGCTGGCTCAGCGCTCCAGGACCGGATCCCATCTGTTATCCTGATGTGTACATTCCTGTATCCTCTCCTGTCACTCTGGGACGCTGTCACAGTAAACGCCATATTACACCTGGCATGGCATCTCCCGCGGCCTCCGCCGCCGTCCCTGAACTTCTGCATGCAGAGTGTCTGAGTGGCGATTACGTCAGCCGCGGCCTCCGCTGTGTCCGCGTGGTTGGATGTGCATCTGTCAGCCTGGCGCCTCCTGTCTCCGGTGGCCGGCGCCGCCATTACTGTTTTCATTACCACATGGATTACAAACCAAACTTCCCTCCAAGTGTCTGCATGGGCGCAGCCATCTTGGATTCTGTCAGCTGATCATTTCCACCAATCTGTTCTCAGTATTGATAATCTGCATAATTGCCTAGCCAATCCCTTCCTTGCTGCAGGTATAAATACACTGTGCCTGAGCAAGGAAGGCGTCAGTGCTTTGGTTGTCAAACCTAGTTCCTGTTTGTCTCTCTCCTGTGATTGTCTTCCAGGTTCCAGCTCCTGTCTCAAGACTTCCACCATAGAGACCCGCACCAGCATTCTACCTGCGGTGTAGCCTGACTCTCCAATCCATTGTGGATTCATCTGTTTCCAGCTACAACATTACCTGCTTCCAGCTCAGCTTCCAGCAGAGTACAGCTTCCCTTAAAGGGCCGGTGTCCTTTCTACACTTTACCACTCTCCACCGATATTATTATTTCTCCGCTCTCAAGTTCTACATTTCAGTTCATATTTCATCGCTCCCAAGTTCATTTATTATTTAACTGGTTCCAGCCAGTATCCACTCCGTGCTAACAACAGTCTGGTTCCAGCCAGTATCCACAGCAGCTGTTTTATCTTCAGCAACCCAGCTTTTCCTGGAACACCAGCTGGCACAATCCTGGGTTATCTCCATTGCTACAGTCGGGCCTGGTAAGGACTTTCCATCTAGAAGATCATAAGAACTATCTCACACTACCAGTGCCCTGTGGCTCCTGCCATCCTGTAGTACCCAGGAACTGTATTTATTCTTTGCTGACTTTTACGTTTTCTTTTACTGCTGCTGTGTTGCGGAGTTGTCATAATAAACATCATTGACTTTTATCCAAGTTGTCGTGGTCACGCCTTCGGGCAGTTATTATTCATGTTACTTACATGTCCAGGGGTCTGATACAACCTCCCAGGTTCCGGTACATCTCAGCCCCTACAACTGAGGCTGCCTCCCGTCAGCTCAGGCCCTCAGTTGTGACATAATGTGGAGGATCCAGACCAGGTTTTGGAAGCAGTAACAGACTCCCAGGTGTGTGATCAGCAGCACCTGGGATTTCCGCAGAGTGACCTTGCTCTCGACGGTGGAATAGCTATCCAAGTAATAGGCCGGGTTGTGTGGGTTAGACTAGGGACCACTGGAACCTATCAAGAGTCTGCTATGCTGCGAGTGCCTGTATGTTACTGCCTGTAATACCGACTGTATATGGAACCAACTTGCTATGTGGTGACCTGCTGTGCAAAGTAAACACCGAAAGTGTTCATCTATATCAGGTGTCTGAGCTCGATATTCATATATATTTTGCTCAATAGGGTGGGTGTGACTGCTACTCCCTTCCCTGTTGCCTTTTCTCCCACATTAGTGTCTTTTACTAAGCCCCTGTCTGTGTGTGTGTGTGTGTGTGTGTGTGTGTGTGTGTACTTGTTACTGTATTTCAGGGTAATCATGGCAGGCAAGGGGGGATGGAAACATTGTGATAAAAAATATCAGGTCTCTATGAGGCTCGCCTTGCCTCTTATCCTTTTCTAGTAGCCATCAGAATCCAGTGGGAGACTCCGCCTACAATGGACCTTTCGGTGTCCAGACTGTCAAAAAAGACCATTCTTCCTATACTGGGCGCTACCTCTCTAAAGGAACCGTAGAACCACAAAATGGAGACGATGCTCAAATCTATTTACATTGCAGCGGGAGTACTTATTTGTCCAGCGCTGGTTGGCTCCTGGCTTATAAACTGGTCTTCCGAGGGATGAGCTGGTCACACTGGTAGAACACATCCGGGAGTCAGCAGTCTACTTAGGAGAGGCCTCCAGAGACGTGGGTACGCTGGGCTACACTTAGGCTCTACTTAAGTCTTAGCTCGCAGAGTGCTCTAGCTTTGTCAGTGGCAAGCGGACATAAAATCTAAACAAGCAGTAGAGGCTCTCCGGTTTAACAGTGAGGCGCTTTTTGGGCCTGAGCTTGATAAATGGATCTCCCAAGCTAGAGCGGGGAAGTCTACGTTGCCGCCATCGGCCACACCTGCATCACGTAGGGCTTACTCCGGACCATCCTTTCGGTGCATTTGCATGCCGTCAAAGTTCAGAGGGCGTCCCAGAGGTGGTTGCTAAAGGTGCCAGAGGACGAGGACAGGCCACAGCAGACTGAGCTCATCAGGACCCTAAGCCCGCCAGTAAGCCTGCTGCATGTCTTGCTTCCTCTCACCTGGGGTTCCCAGATTGGGAGATCATCTGTGGGACAGAGCCGGATTTAGTAGGGGAGCACTGAGGGTTAGTAACCCCTTTAAGGGGGCCCCCCTGTCCAGAGCCGCTCCTACCCAGCTGTGGCATTCATTGGCAGATCCCGCCCCCCCCGACCCCCTTAACACACAGCCACAGTGACTGTGTACCTATGGGCACAGGGATGAACAGCGATGCAACCATATAACGTCAGATGGAGCCTGAGCGGCATCCGAGCGGAACACTGGCTAGCGACAGCCATGATCACCACAGTTCCGCTCTGCCCTGCAATGCAATCTGGAGGCGGACCCTACAGCAGCCCTGACCCCCGCAGTGCCCGCACTGGCTCTGGGTGACCGAGAGCATCTGAGTGGCTGAGACCCACCATCGGTAAGCCCCGGCCCATCTGTCAGCAGTGAGGGGTCAGAGGATCAGAAAAGGGAACAGCCACAAAGGGAGGAGAGGGAGAGAGATCGATGTACAACAGTAGTAAGCAGCCTGCCTACATGGCAAGGAGTCAAAGGCAGCAAAAGGTAAGCGGCGCCGGCGGGATACGTTTTATTTGCTTACACATATTTAATGTTTCTATCTTTCTTTATTACTTGGAGCTACAGTGATGTAAGAGCGGCGTATGGCTGCATTTACTTTTGTCTATGGACTGTTGGATTTTTATGTTTTCTGTAATCTTTCTGCATCTCGCTCTCCAATCCTTTCTGTCTCTTTCTCTGCCTCTATCTCTTTCACCCACTGCCCCCCCAGCCTCTCTCTCTCTCTTCTCTGCCTTTCTCTTTCTCTGACGTCCTAGTGGATGCTGGGGACTCCGTAAGGACCATGGGGAATAGCGGGCTCCGCAGGAGACTGGGCACTCTAAAGAAAGATTTAGTACTATCTGGTGTGCACTGGCTCCTCCCTCTATGCCCCTCCTCCAGACCTCAGTTAGAATCTGTGCCCGGACAGAGCTGGGTGCTTTTAGTGAGCTCTCCTGAGCTTGCTAATAAGAAAGTATTTTAGTTAGGTTTTTTATTTTCAGAGAGCTTCTGCTGGCAACAAACTCTTTGCTATGAGGGACTGAGGGGAGAGAAGCAAACCTACTAACTGCGGCTAGGTTGCGCTTCTTAGGCTACTGGACACCATTAGCTCCAGAGGGATCGAACACAGGACCTGACTTTGTCGTTCGTTCCCGGAGCCGCGCCGCCGTCCCCCTCGCAGAGCCAGAAGACAGAAGCCAGCAGAAGCGGAGAAGACATCGAAATCGGCGGCAGAATACTCCTGTCTTCACATGAGGTAGCGCACAGCACTGCAGCTGTGCGCCATTGCGCCCACACTAACCCACACACTCCGGTCACTGTGGGGCGCAGGGGGGAGCGCCCTTGGCAGCAATTGTTACCTCCTGGCGAATGCTGCATATAAACAGTGGCACACTGTTATATGTATGAGCCCCCGCCATTTATTTTACGAGAAATCGCGGGACAGAAGCCCGCCGCTGAGGGGGCGGGGCCTTCTTCCTCAGCACTCACCAGCGCCATTTTCCTTCCACAGCTCCGCTGAGAGGAAGCTCCCCAGGCTCTCCCCTGCAGAATCACGGTAGAAGGGTAAAAAAGAGAGGGGGGGCACATAAATTTAGGCGCAAATAATCATAATACAGCAGATACTGGGTAAGCACTAAGTAACTGTGTAATCCCTGGGTTATATAGCGCTGGGGTGTGTGCTGGCAAACTCTCTCTCTGTCTCTCCAAAAGGCCTTGTGGGGGTCCTGTCCTCATTTAGAGCTTCCCCTGTGTGTGTGGTGTGTCGGTACGCATGTGTCGACATGTTTGACGAAGAGGGCTATGTGGAGGCAGAGCAAGTGCAGTTGACTGACGTGTCGCCGCCGACGGTGCCGACACCTGATTGGATGGATATGTGGAAGGTGTTAAATGATAATGTAAACTCCTTACATAAAAGGTTGGATAAAGCTGATACCTCGGGCCAGTCAGGGTCTCAACTAGGGAGGCCAATCCCGGGGCATTTTTTCAATCCCGGGATTCGGGATTGAAAAATGCTCGATCCCGGGATTGCAGTAGGGATCAGTGTAGGGAGCAGTGTAAGGAGCAGGGAAAGTATATGTGGAGGGCAGCAAGGCAGGGTGGATGTAGGGAGCAAAGGAGGGTGGGTGTAGGGAGCATATAAGGAACTGGGAGGGTGGGTGTAGGGAGCAGCGGGAGAGTGAGAGTAGGGAGCAGCGGGAGAGTGGGAGTATGGAGCAGCGGGAGTGGGAGTATGTAGCAGCGGGAGAGTGGGAGTATGGAGCAGCGGGAGAGTGGGAGTATGGAGCAGCGGGAGAGTGCGAGTATGGAGCAGTGGGAGTAGGGAGCAGCGGGAGAGTGGGTGTAGCGAGCAGAGAGTGTGGGTGTAGGTAGTGATAGTACTTACTACTTGCGGGCACCAGCTAAGGACACACGTACTACTACTGACCGCGCTGGCAGCATTTCAAACGTAGCGCCGGCCGCCAGCCAGTCAGAACTGGCAGTCCGGCAGCCAATCAGGGGCCGCGGCTGCTGCCGCTTCCCTGATTGGCTGCCGGTGTCTGCCAGCTCTGATTGGCTGGCGGCCGGCGCTACGTTTGAAATGCCGCCAGCGCGGTCAGTACGTGTGTCCTTAGCTGGTGCCCGCAAGTAGTAAGTACTATCACTACCTTAGCTGACAGCCGGGCAGCGCTGAGCTATAGTGCTCAGCGCTGTCCGGCAAAACTGCGCATGCGCACTGTAATCCCGTGAATCCCGGGATTGGAGGCTCCAATCCCAGGATTCAAATCCCGGCATTTTTGGGCCCAAATCCCGGGATCCCGCCGATCCCGGGATTGGCCTCCCTAGTCTCAACCCATGCCTGATCCTACAGCGCAGAGGCCCTCAGGGTCTCAAAAGCGCCCACTATCCAAAATGGTTGACACAGATTTCGACACGGATTCTGACTCCAGTGTCGACGACGATGATGCAAAATTGCAACCTAAAATGACAAAAGCTATACGTTACATGATTATAGCGATGAAGGATATTTTACACATATCAGATGTAAACCCTGTCCCTGACAAGAGGGTTTATATGTATGGGGAGAAAAAGCAAGAGGTGACTTTTCCCCCTTCACATGAGTTAAATGAGTTATGTGAAAGAGCGTGGGATTCCCCAGATAAGAAAGTCCTGATTTCCAAAAGGTTACTTATGGCGTACCCTTTCCCGCCAGAGGACAGGGTGCGCTGGGAATCCTCCCCTAGGGTAGATAAAGCTCTGACACGCTTATCTAAGAAGGTGGCCCTGCCGTCGCAGGATACGGCCACCCTAAAGGATCCTGCAGATAGAAAGCAGGAAAGTATCCTGAAATCTGTTTATACACATTCAGGGACTCTACTGAGGCCGGCAATTGCGTCGGCGTGGATGTGTAGTGCTGTAGCAGCGTGGACAGATAATCTGTCTGAGGAAATGGATACCTTAGACAGGGATACCATTATGCTGACCCTGGGGCATATAAAAGACACTGTCCTATATATGAGGGATGCCCAGAGGGACATTTGCCTACTGGGCTCTAGAATTAATGCAATGTCAATTTCTGCCAGGAGGGTCCTGTGGACTCGGCAGTGGACAGGTGATGCCGACTCCAAAAAAACACATGGAGGTGTTACCTTACAAGGGTGAGGAATTGTTTGGGGACGGTCTCTCGGACCTGGTTTCCACAGCTACTGCTGGGAAGTCAAACTTTTTGCCATATATTCCCTCACAACCGAAGAAAGCACCGTATTACCAAATGCAGTCCTTTCGCGCACAAAGAAGCAAGAAGGTCAGAGGTGCTTCCTTTCTTGCTAGAGGCAGGGGCAGAGGAAAAAAGCTGCACCTTACAGCTAGTTCCCAGGAACAGAAGTCATCCCCGGCTTCCACTAAATCCACCGCATGACGCTGGGGCTCCACGGGTGGAGCCAGGAGCGGCGGGGGCGCGTCTCCGACATTTCAGCCACCAGTGGGTTCGCTCACAGGTGGATCCCTGGGCTATACAGATTGTGTCTCAGGGATACAAGTTGGAATTCGCGGTGATGCCCCCTCAACGTTACCTAAAATCGGCCCTGCCAGCTTCCCCCATAGAAAGGGAAGTAGTGCTAGCGGCAATTCACAAGCTATTACTCCAGCAGGTGGTGGTAAAGGTTCCCCTTCATCAACAGGGGAAGGGATACTATTCCACAATGTTTGTGGTACCGAAACCGGACGGTTCGGTCAGACCTATATTAAATTTAAAGTCCCTGAACATTTATCTGAAAAGATTCAAGTTCAAATGTGAATCGCTCAGAGTGGTCATTGCAAGCCTGGAAGAGGGGGATTTTATGGTGTCTCTGGACATCAAGGATGCTTACTTGCATGTCCCCATTTATCCGCCTCATCAGGAATACCTCAGATTTGTGGTACAGGACTGTCATTACCAATTCCAGACGTTGCTGTTTGGTCTGTCCACGGAACCGAGAATATTTACCAAGGTAATGGCAGAAATGATGGTGATCCTGAGAAAGCAAGGAGTCACAGTTATCCCATACTTGGACGATCTCCTCATAAAGGCGAGGTCGAGGGAGCAGTTGCAGATCAGCGTAGCGCACTCACAGGAAGTGTTGCAACAGCATGGCTGGATTCTGAATATTCGAAAGTCGCAGCTGATTCCTACGACGCGTCTGCCCTTTCTGGGCATGATTCTGGACACAGACCAGAAGAAGGTGTTTCTCCCGACGGAGAAGGCTCAAGAGCTTGTGACTCTAGTCAGAGACCTCTTAAAACTGAAACAGGTGTCGGTGCATCACTGCACGCGAGTCCTGGGAAAGATGGTGGCATTGTACGAAGCCATTCTCTTCGGCAGGTTCCATGCGAGGATCTTTCAATGGGATCTGTTGGACAAATGGTCCGGATCGCATCTTCAGATGCATCGGCTGATCACCCTGTCCACCAGGGCCATGGTGTCTCTTCTGTGGTGGCTACAGAGTGCTCACCTTCTCGAGGGCCGCAGATTCGGCACACAGGACTGGGTCCTGGTGACCACGGATGCGAGCCTCCGAGGGTGGGGGGCAGTCACTCAGGGAAGAAACTTCCAAGGGTTGCGGTCAAGTCAGGAAACTTGTCTGCACATAAATATCCTGGAACTAAGGGCCATATTCAACGCCCTGAGTCAAGCGGAGCCCCTGCTTCGCAACCAATCGGTGCTGATTCAGTCAGACAACATCACCGCGGTGGCTCATGTAAACCGCCAGGGCGGCACAAGAAGCAGAGTCGCGATGGCGGAAGCCACCAGGATTCTTCGGTGGGCGGAGAATCACGTACAAGCACTGTCAGCAGTGTTCATTCTGGGAGTGGACAACTGGGAAGCAGACTTCCTCAGCAGGCACGACCTCCACCCGGGAGAGTGGGGACTTCATCAAGAAGTCTTCATTCAGATTACAAGTCGATGGGAACTGCCACAGGTAGACATGATGGCGTCCCGTCTCAACAAAAAGCTACAACGGTATTGCGCCAGGTCAAGAGACCCTCAGGCGATAGCTGTGGACGCCCTGGTAACACCGTGGGTGTTCCAGTCGGTCTATGTGTTCCCTCCTCTTCCTCTCATACCCAGGGTACTGAGAATCGTAAGAAGAAGAGGAGTGAGAACAATACTCATTGTTCCGGATTGGCCAAGAAGACCTTGGTACCCAGAATTGCAAGAAATGCTCACAGAGGACCCATGGCCTCTGCCTCTCAGACAGGACCTGTTGCAACAGGGGCCCTGCCTGTTCCAAGACTTACCGCGGCTGCGTTTGACGGCATGGCGGTTGAACGCCGGATCCTAGCGGAAAAAGGCATTCCGGAGGATGTTATTCCTACGCTGATAAAGGCTAGGAAGGACGTGACAGCAAAGCATTATCCCCGCATATGGCGAAAATATGTTGCTTGGTGTGAGGCCAGGAAGGCCCCTACAGAGGAATTCCAACTGGGCAGATTTCTGCACTTTCTACAGTCTGGAGTGACTATGGGCTTGAAGTTGGGATCCATAAAGGTCCAGATTTCGTCCCTATCCATTTTCTTTCAAAAGGAACTGGCGTCTCTTCCTGAAGTTCAGACGTTTGTTAAGGGAGTGCTGCATATTCAGCCCCCTTTTGTGCCACCAGTGGCACCTTGGGATCTCAACGTTGTGTTGGGTTTCCTAAAATTCCACTGGTTTGAGCCACTTAAAACCGTGGAGTTATAATATCTCACGTGGAAGGTGGTCATGCTATTAGCCTTGGCTTCGGCTAGGCGTGTGTCAGAATTGGCGGCTTTGTCACATAAAAGCCCCTATCTGGTTTTCCATATGGACAGGGCAGAATTGCGGACTCGACCGCAATTTCTGCCAAAAGTGGTGTCATCTTTTCATATGAACCAACCTATTGTGGTTCCTGTGGCTACTCGTGACTTGGAGGATTCCGAGTTACTAGATGTAGTCAGGGCTTTGAAGGTTTATGTAGCCAGAACGGCTAGAGTCAGGAAAACTGAGTCGCTGTTTATCCTGTATGCATCCAACAAGCTGGGTGCTTCTGTTTCAAAGCAAACTATTGCTCGCTGGGCAGATTTCTGCACTTTCTACAGTCTGGAGTGACTATGGGCTTGAAGTTGGGATCCATAAAGGTCCAGATTTCGGCCCTATCCATTTTCTTTCAAAAGGAACTGGCGTCTCTTCCTGAAGTTCAGACGTTTGTTAAGGGAGTGCTGCATATTCAGCCCCCTTTTGTGCCACCAGTGGCACCTTGGGATCTCAACGTGGTGTTGGGTTTCCTAAAATCCCACTGGTTTGAACCACTTAAGACCGTGGAGCTGAAGTATCTCACGTGGAAGGTGCTCATGCTATTGGCGTTAGCTTCGGCTAGGCGTGTGTCAGAATTGGCGGCTTTGTCATGTAAAAGCCCCTATCTGGTTTTTCACATGGACAGGGCAGAATTGCGGACTCATCCCCAATTTCTGCCAAAGGTGGTGTCATCTTTTCATTTGAACCAACCTATTGTAGTGCCTGCGGCTACTCGTGACTTGGAGGATTCCAGGTTACTAGATGTAGTCAGGGCTTTGAAGATTTATGTAGCCCGAACGGCTGGAGTCCGGAAAACTGACTCGCTGTTTATCCTATATGCCCCCAACAAGTTGGGTGCTCCTGCTTCAAAGCAAACCGTTGCCCGCTGGATCTGTAACACGATTCAGCAGGCTCATTCTGCGGCTGGATTGCCGCATCCAAAATCAGTGAAAGCCCATTCCACAAGGAAGGTGGGCTCTTCTTGGGCGGCTGCCCGAGGGGTCTCGGCATTACAGCTTTGCCGAGCTGCTACTTGGTCGGGTTCAAACACATTTGCAAAATTCTACAAGTTTGATACCCTGACTGAGGAGGACCTTGAGTTTGCCCATTCGGTGCTGCAGAGTCATCCGCACTCTCTCGCCCGTTTGGGAGCTTTGGTATAATCCCCATGGTCCTTACGGAGTCCCCAGCATTCACTAGGACGTCAGAGAAAATAAGATTTTACTTACCGGTAAATCTATTTCTCGTAGTCCGTAGCGGATGCTGGGCGTCCGTCCCAAGTGCGGACTTTCTGTAATATGTGTACATAGTTATTGCTTAATAATGGGTTATGTTATGTTGGCATCCATTGTTGATGCCCTGTTGTTGTTCATACTGTTGACTGGATAAGTGTATCACAAGTTATACGGTGTGATTGGTGTGGCTGGTATGAGTCTTACCCGAGATTCCAAAATCCTTTCCTTATAATGTCTGCTCTTCCGGGCACAGTTTCCTTAACTGAGGTCTGGAGGAGGGGCATAGAGGGAGGAGCCAGTGCACACCAGATAGTACTAAATCTTTCTTTACGGAGTCCCCAGCATCCACTACGGACTACGAGAAATAGATTTACCGGTAAGTAAAATCTTAATTTTTCCACTCTGCCACCTCTCTACTAGAGATGAGCGGGTTCGGTTTCTCTGAATCCGAACCCGCCAGAACTTCATGTTTTTTTTCACGGGTCCGAGCGACTCGGATCTACCCGCCTTGCTCGGTTAACCCGAGCGCGCCCGAACGTCATCATGACGCTGTCGGATTCTCGCGAGGCTCGGATTCTATCGCGAGACTCGGATTCTATATAAGGAGCCGCGCGTCGCCGCCATTTTCACACGTGCATTGAGATTGATAGGGAGAGGACGTGGCTGGCGTCCTCTCCATTTAGATTATAAGAGACTGAGAGAGATTTACTGGAGCTGACTAGGAGGAGTACTGTTACTGTAGAAGTGTAGAGACTGAGTGGAGAGAGTTTACTAGTGAGGACAGTGCAGTTTACTTTATAATCCGTTCTCTGCCTGAAAAAAGCGATACACAGCACACAGTGACTCAGTCACATACCATATCTGTGTGCACTGCTCAGGCTCAGGCCAGTGTGCTGCATCATCTATTATCTATATATAATATTATATATATCTGTCTGACTGCTCAGCTCACACAGCTTATAATTGTGGGGGAGACTGGGGAGCACTACTGCAGTGCCAGTTATAGGTTATAGCAGGAGCCAGGAGTACATAATATATTATATAGTGAGTGACCACCAGACACACAGTGCAGTTTATTTAATATATCCGTTCTCTGCCTGAAAAAAGCGATACACACAGTGACTCAGTCAGTCACATACCATATCTGTGTGCACTGCTCAGGCTCAGGCCAGTGTGCTGCATCATCTATATATATTATATATCTGTCTGACTGCTCAGCTCACACAGCTTATAATTGTGGGGGAGACTGGGGAGCACTACTGCAGTGCCAGTTATAGGTTATAGCAGGAGCCAGGAGTACATATTATATTAAAATTAAACAGTGCACACTTTTGCTGCAGGAGTGCCACTGCCAGTGTGACTGACCAGTGACCTGACCACACTGACCACCAGTATAGTTAGTAGTATACTTATATTGTGATTGCCTGAAAAAGTTAAACACTCGTCGTGTGACTTCACTTGTGTGTTTTTTTTTTTTTTATTCTATAAAAATAAAACTCATTCTGCTGACAGACAGTGTCCAGCAGGTCCGTCATTATATAATATATAATATATACCTGTCCGGCTGCAGTAGTGATATATATATATTTTTTATATCATTTATCATCCAGTCGCAGCAGACACAGTACGGTAGTTCACGGCTGTGGCTACCTCTGTGTCTCTGCACTCGGCAGGCAGTCCGTCCATAATTGTAATACCACCTAACCGTGGATTTTTTTCATTCTTCTTTATACATACATAGTTACATAGACATCTTCTCTTTATCAACCAGTCTATATTAGCTGCAGACACAGTACAGTACGGTAGTTCACGGCTGTGGCTACCTCTGTGTCTGCACTCGGCAGGCAGTCCGTCCATAATTGTATACCACCTAACCGTGGTTTTTTTTCATTCTTCTTTATACATACATAGTTACATAGACATCTTCTCTTTATCAACCAGTCTATGTTAGCTGCAGACACAGTACAGTACGGTAGTTCACGGCTGTGGCTACCTCTGTGTCTGCACTCGGCAGGCAGTCCGTCCATAATTGTATACCACCTAACCGTGGATTTTTTTCAGTCTTCTTTATACATACATAGTTACATAGACATCTTCTCTTTATCAACCAGTCTATATTAGCTGCAGACACAGTACAGTACGGTAGTTCACGGCTGTGGCTACCTCTGTGTCTGCAGTCGGCAGGCAGTCCATAATTGTATACTAGTATCCATCTCCATTGTTTACCTGAGGTGCCTTTTAGTTGTGCCTATTAAAATATGGAGAACAAAAATGTTGAGGTTCCAAAATTAGGGAAAGATCAAGATCCACTTCCACCTCGTGCTGAAGCTGCTGCCACTAGTCATGGCCGAGACGATGAAATGCCAGCAACGTCGTCTGCCAAGGCCGATGCCCAATGTCATAGTACAGAGCATGTCAAATCCAAAACACCAAATATCAGAAAAAAAAGGACTCCAAAACCTAAAATAAAATTGTCGGAGGAGAAGCGTAAACTTGCCAATATGCCATTTACCACACGGAGTGGCAAGGAACGGCTGAGGCCCTGGCCTATGTTCATGGCTAGTGGTTCAGCTTCACATGAGGATGGAAGCACTCAGCCTCTCGCTAGAAAAATGAAAAGACTCAAGCTGGCAAAAGCAGCACAGCAAAGAACTGTGCATTCTTCGAAATCCCAAATCCACAAGGAGAGTCCAATTGTGTCGGTTGCGATGCCTGACCTTCCCAACACTGGACGTGAAGAGCATGCACCTTCCACCATTTGCACGCCCCCTGCAAGTGCTGGAAGGAGCACCCGCAGTCCAGTTCCTGATAGTCAGATTGAAGATGTCAGTGTTGAAGTACACCAGGATGAGGAGGATATGGGTGTTGCTGGCGCTGGGGAGGAAATTGACCAGGAGGATTCTGATGGTGAGGTGGTTTGTTTAAGTCAGGCACCCGGGGAGACACCTGTTGTCCGTGGGAGGAATATGGCCGTTGACATGCCAGGTGAAAATACCAAAAAAATCAGCTCTTCGGTGTGGAGGTATTTCACCAGAAATGCGGACAACAGGTGTCAAGCCGTGTGTTCCCTTTGTCAAGCTGTAATAAGTAGGGGTAAGGACGTTAACCACCTCGGAACATCCTCCCTTATACGTCACCTGCAGCGCATTCATAATAAGTCAGTGACAAGTTCAAAAACTTTGGGTGACAGCGGAAGCAGTCCACTGACCAGTAAATCCCTTCCTCTTGTAACCAAGCTCACGCAAACCACCCCACCAACTCCCTCAGTGTCAATTTCCTCCTTCCCCAGGAATGCCAATAGTCCTGCAGGCCATGTCACTGGCAATTCTGACGAGTCCTCTCCTGCCTGGGATTCCTCCGATGCATCCTTGCGTGTAACGCCTACTGCTGCTGGCGCTGCTGTTGTTGCCGCTGGGAGTCGATGGTCATCCCAGAGGGGAAGTCGTAAGCCCACTTGTACTACTTCCAGTAAGCAATTGACTGTTCAACAGTCCTTTGCGAGGAAGATGAAATATCACAGCAGTCATCCTACTGCAAAGCGGATAACTGAGGCCTTGACAACTATGTTGGTGTTAGACGTGCATCCGGTATCCGCCGTTAGTTCACAGGGAACTAGACAATTTATTGAGGCAGTGTGCCCCCGTTACCAAATACCATCTAGGTTCCACTTCTCTAGGCAGGCGATACCGAGAATGTACACGGACGTCAGAAAAAGACTCACCAGTGTCCTAAAAAATGCAGTTGTACCCAATGTCCACTTAACCACGGACATGTGGACAAGTGGAGCAGGGCAGGGTCAGGACTATATGACTGTGACAGCCCACTGGGTAGATGTATGGACTCCCGCCGCAAGAACAGCAGCGGCGGCACCAGTAGCAGCATCTCGCAAACGCCAACTCTTTCCTAGGCAGGCTACGCTTTGTATCACCGCTTTCCAGAATACGCACACAGCTGAAAACCTCTTACGGCAACTGAGGAAGATCATCGCGGAATGGCTTACCCCAATTGGACTCTCCTGTGGATTTGTGGCATCGGACAACGCCAGCAATATTGTGTGTGCATTAAATATGGGCAAATTCCAGCACGTCCCATGTTTTGCACATACCTTGAATTTGGTGGTGCAGAATTTTTTAAAAAACGACAGGGGCGTGCAAGAGATGCTGTCGGTGGCCAGAAGAATTGCGGGACACTTTCGGCGTACAGGCACCACGTACAGAAGACTGGAGCACCACCAAAAACTACTGAACCTGCCCTGCCATCATCTGAAGCAAGAAGTGGTAACGAGGTGGAATTCAACCCTCTATATGCTTCAGAGGTTGGAGGAGCAGCAAAAGGCCATTCAAGCCTATACAATTGAGCACGATATAGGAGGTGGAATGCACCTGTCTCAAGTGCAGTGGAGAATGATTTCAACGTTGTGCAAGGTTCTGATGCCCTTTGAACTTGCCACACGTGAAGTCAGTTCAGACACTGCCAGCCTGAGTCAGGTCATTCCCCTCATCAGGCTTTTGCAGAAGAAGCTGGAGGCATTGAAGAAGGAGCTAAAAGGGAGCGATTCCGCTAGGCATGTGGGACTTGTGGATGCAGCCCTTAATTCGCTTAACAAGGATTCACGGGTGGTCAATCTGTTGAAATCAGAGCACTACATTTTGGCCACCGTGCTCGATCCTAGATTTAAAGCCTACCTTGGATCTCTCTTTCCGGCAGACACAAGTCTGCTGGGGTTGAAAGACCTGCTGGTGACAAAATTGTCAAGTCAAGCGGAACGCGACCTGTCAACATCTCCTCCTTCACATTCTCCCGCAACTGGGGGTGCGAGGAAAAGGCTCAGAATTCCGAGCCCACCCGCTGGCGGTGATGCAGGGCAGTCTGGAGCGACTGCTGATGCTGACATCTGGTCCGGACTGAAGGACCTGACAACGATTACGGACATGTCGTCTACTGTCACTGCATATGATTCTCTCAACATTGATAGAATGGTGGAGGATTATATGAGTGACCGCATCCAAGTAGGCACGTCACACAGTCCGTACTTGTACTGGCAGGAAAAAGAGGCAATTTGGAGGCCCTTGCACAAACTGGCTTTATTCTACCTAAGTTGCCCTCCCACAAGTGTGTACTCCGAAAGAGTGTTTAGTGCCGCCGCTCACCTTGTCAGCAATCGACGTACGAGGTTACATCCAGAAAATGTGGAGAAGATGATGTTCATTAAAATGAATTATAATCAATTCCTCCGCGGAGACATTGACCAGCAGCAATTGCCTCCACAAAGTACACAGGGAGCTGAGATGGTGGATTCCAGTGGGGACGAATTGATAATCTGTGAGGAGGGGGATGTACACGGTGATATATCGGAGGGTGAAGATGAGGTGGACATCTTGCCTCTGTAGAGCCAGTTTGTGCAAGGAGAGATTAATTGCTTCTTTTTTGGGGGGGGTCCAAACCAACCCGTCATATCAGTCACAGTCGTGTGGCAGACCCTGTCACTGAAATGATGGGTTGGTTAAAGTGTGCATGTCCTGTTTTGTTTATACAACATAAGGGTGGGTGGGAGGGCCCAAGGACAATTCCATCTTGCACCTCTTTTTTCTTTTCTTTTTCTTTGCATCATGTGCTGATTGGGGAGGGTTTTTTGGAAGGGACATCCTGCGTGACACTGCAGTGCCACTCCTAGATGGGCCCGGTGTTTGTGTCGGCCACTAGGGTCGCTAATCTTACTCACACAGCTACCTCATTGCGCCTCTTTTTTTCTTTGCGTCATGTGCTGTTTGGGGAGGGTTTTTTGGAAGGGACATCCTGCGTGACACTGCAGTGCCACTCCTAGATGGGCCCGGTGTTTGTGTCGGCCACTAGGGTCGCTAATCTTACTCACACAGCTACCTCATTGCGCCTCTTTTTTTCTTTGCGTCATGTGCTGTTTGGGGAGGGTTTTTTGGAAGGGCCATCCTGCGTGACACTGCAGTGCCACTCCTAGATGGGCCCGGTGTTTGTGTCGGCCACTAGGGTCGCTAATCTTACTCACACAGCTACCTCATTGCGCCTCTTTTTTTCTTTGCGTCATGTGCTGTTTGGGGAGGGTTTTTTGGAAGGGACATCCTGCGTGACACTGCAGTGCCACTCCTAGATGGGCCCGGTGTTTGTGTCGGCCACTAGGGTCGCTTATCTTACTCACACAGCGACCTCGGTGCAAATTTTAGGACTAAAAATAATATTGTGAGGTGTGAGGTATTCAGAATAGACTGAAAATGAGTGTAAATTATGGTTTTTGAGGTTAATAATACTTTGGGATCAAAATGACCCCCAAATTCTATGATTTAAGCTGTTTTTTAGTGTTTTTTGAAAAAAACACCCGAATCCAAAACACACCCGAATCCGACAAAAAAAATTCGGTGAGGTTTTGCCAAAACGCGTTCGAACCCAAAACACGGCCGCGGAACCGAACCCAAAACCAAAACACAAAACCCGAAAAATTTCAGGCGCTCATCTCTACTCTCTACCCCCTGCCCCTCTCTGCCGCCTTCTCTTCTCTCTCTGTCCCCCTCTCACCTCTGTGCCCCTCTCTGCCCCCTCCTGTACTCTCTCTGCCCCCTCCACCTCTCTTGCTCTCTCTCCTTTTAAACATCTACGCCAGTTCCCATCTCGCTTTTTGCACTATCCGCGGTCTCTCTCCCTTATTGGCACCCTACTCTTTCTGAAACACAAACACAAACCTCTCACAGTGGGGAGATGTCCACTGCCAGCTCCCCTTAAAAGAAAAGTGTAGTACTGCCCCTGCTGGCGCTGCTACTATTCACGGACAATTTTGCTCACCTCTAGTCTCTGCCGCAGGATTAGTCGCCCAGGGCTACAGAAAAGACTTCCAAATCAAACCACCTCATCGGTTTGCCTGCTTCAGAAGAAAGGCAGGTTGTCTTGCAAGAAGCAATCAACACACTCCTGACAGCAAGGGTATTAGTTCCTGTTCACCAACAAAAACAGGGCTTTTACTCCAGTTTGTAGTTCCAAAGCCGGACCGATCTGTCAGACTGATCCTGAATTTTAAATCCTAAATCCATTCCTAAGGGTTTTCAAGTTCAAGATGTTAGAGGTAGAATTCTTGGTATTGATGGATATCAATGACGCCTATCTTCATTTCCCAATCTGGCCACCTCACCAAGCATTCCTCAGATCCGCAATACGAGAGTCACATTACCAATTCCAGGACCTACTGTTCGGACTGTCATCAGCTCCAAGAGTGTTGATAAAGGTGATGGCGGTTATGTGGATCCAACTTCGTACCCAGGGGGTGACTATAATCCCTTACTTGGACGATTTTCTCAAATGGCACAGTCCGGTGAACAGCTGATAAGGGACATTGTCCTGACCCATCAAGTCCGCACCAACAGGGATGAATTAACAACTTACCAAAATCACACCTGGTGCCAACTCAGAGGCTTTCATTTCTAGGGATGATCCTCGATATGGTGGTGATATGGTTTGTCTGGACAAAGCCCAGTCCATTCAGGAGTTGCTGATTTTGATTATCCAGCATTGCATGGTGTCAGAACACCTCTCCATCCGTGTGCTGGGTAAGATGGTGGCAGCTTTTCGAAGTTATCGAGTATGGTCGATTCCACTACAGGTAATTCCAGCTGGACCTCCTCTCCCAATTAACGGGATTTCACCTGTTCTTACATCAGATTGTACGTTTGTCTCCCAGGACTCGTGTCTCGCTTCTCTGGTGATTGAACACCTCTGATCTTCTAGCGGGAAGGCAGTTCGGAGTGTGGGATTGGGTGCTTCTCACCGCCGATGCAAGTCTGCGAGGTTGGGGTGCAGTGATGTTGGACAGTCACTACCAAGGCTGTTTCTCTCCATAGGCGTGCCCTTCAACTTGCATTTCTTCTGCTGGGGGGTTGTGCAACCAGAGTACAATTGGACAACACCACGACTGTGGCGTACATCAACCGACAGCAGCATTTGCAGCAAAGGAGCAATATGTGAGGTAAGCCGCATTCTTCTGTAGGCACTTCATCAGTTCCAACAGTTCTTTAATGAGGGCTTCCTCAGATAGACCTGATGGCAACCAGACGCAACACAAGCTCCCTCGATACTGCTCCAGAAGAGGGATCCGGAAGCAGTAGACTCTCTGACAACTCCCTGGCAGTTCCAGCTGGGTTACATGTTCCCACTGTTTCCGCTACTGCCTTATCTTCTTAAAAGAATGAAACGCGAAGACGCCAGTTATATTGGTGATTCCGGATTGGCCTCACAGAGCATGGTACTTAGATCTACGGCTTCCCATAGACGACCCATGGCCGCTTCCTCTGAGAGAGGTTCTGGTTCAACAGAGCCCATTTGTCTATCCATCGTCAGAGCCAGAAATGAAGTCACCTCCAAACAATACTACCGTATTTGGAGATTGTATGTGGCTTGGGGCCAAATTCCGATCTGATAGCTAATAGGCAAAACCATGTGCACTGCAGGGGGGTGGGGGGCAGATATAACATGTGCAGAGAGAGGATTTGGGTGGGGTGTGTTCAAACTGAAATCTAAATTGCAGTGTAAAAATAAAGCAGCCAGTATTTACCCTGCACAGAGACAATATAACCCACCCAAATCGAACTCTCTCTGCACGTGTTATATCTGCCCCACCTGCAGTGCACATGGGTGGTCATTCCGAGTTGTTCGCTCGGTAAATTTCTTCGCATCGCTGCGAATTTCCGCTTAGCGCATGCGCAATGTTCGCACTGCGACTGCGCCAAGTAAATTTGCTATGCAGTTAGGAATTTTACTCACGGTTTTTTCATCGTTCTGGTGATCGTAATGTGATTGACAGGAAGTGGGTGTTTCTGGGCGGAAACAGGCCGTTTTATGGGTGTGTGTGAAAAACGCGGGAGTGGCTGGAGAAACGGAGGAGTGTCTGGGCGAACGCTGGGTGTGTTTGTGACGTCAAACCAGGAACGACAAGCACTGAACTGATCGCAGATGCCGAGTAAGTTTGAAGCTACTCAGAAACTGCTAAGAGGTGTGTAATCGCAATTTTGAGAATCTTTCGTTCGCAATTTTAAGATGCTAAGATTCACTCCCAGTAGGCGGCGGCTTAGCGTATGTAAAGCTGCTAAAAACAGCTTGCGAGCGAACAACTCGGAATGACCCCCATGGTTTTGTCAATTAGAGGAAGATTTTACTTTTGCAATCAACCTTGAACTAGGCCCATAGGGTGATAAAACACAAAATACAAAACATACTTAAAATAGTTGTTCCACCAATGTAAACACAGCAAAACTGAATGTAAAAATAGAGTACATATAATAATCCACAGATAAATAAAAAATGAGACACTGAATTTATGTCAAAAGGTTTCAATGGGAACTCCGGATAATAACCAGAGAGATTCTATATTGAAGAATGTGGATTTAATGAACTCCAAATTGGGTTGCAATAATAATCAGAGTTTCCACGTCAATAAGCCGTTCCCATTGTTTAAAACAGTATAATAACTGTAGCAGCAGTCACCAGTGTTAATTTTGCAGACGAAAATTTTGACTATAAGAAATCGTCGACTGCAGTTTTATTTCAATAATAAAATCAATAAAACTAGACTAAATGAAAATGGAGATCCACTGACTAAATCTTGACTTGAACAAAGCAAAAAAAATTAACACTAAATTGGGTTTCAACTTTTTAAAAAGAATTGTGTTCTAGATATTTGCAGAAAATAAGTATGAGCTGCTGTGAAGGATATATGATTGTGTATTGCGCTTGTTTGTTCTAAGAAACTTAAGGCATTAATGTGTATATGATATATGGGAGTATTACAGTAAGTCAGGCTCAGTATGTAACACATTCTCAGCCTACTGAGCCTAGATTACTAATAAACACATAAAGGTGAGCAAATATCTAGGGGAATTTGAAAGAAATGTTCTTCAGCAAAATCTGTTAGTGTCATTTGCAAAAGTTATGACTAAAACACTGACTAAAATTAGACTGAAATAAAAACTGAGATGCACTGACTAAATCGTGACTAAAATAAAACAAAAAAAAGGAAACTAAATTGTGATTTTAACTACAATTTTACTAAGTGACTAAGACTAAAACTAAATGTAAAATCCTTGTCAAAATTAACACTGGCAGTTGCTTGAAATAATAGTCTTATAAATCCAACTGCAATGGTAAAATCAATGCCAATTACGTAACTCTAGAATTCTCCCTGTAATCTAGTAATCTTCACGTTTCCCTGTAATTCAGTAATCTTCCAAGGAGCGCTGAAGCTATGTCAGTAAATGGCCTGGAGATGAGGTTATATCAGATTATACAGGGCCATGGTCCTATAACATCACGATGGGGCCAGCTGACATCTTCTGGCATATTCATGTTTTGTGATTTTTTTCTTACATGAAGCCTTTATATTGTATCGTCTTTGTTAAAATGAAAAAATAATGGGTTGACTAATGATGTTGAGTTATATTTTGTCCCTCTATAAATAATATATAGTGGGGCAAAAAGGTATTTGGACAGCCACCGATTGTGCAATTTGACCCACTTAAAAAAGATGAAAGAGGTCTAATTTCCATCATAGGTACACTTCAACTGTGAGAGACAGAATCTGAAAAAAAAAACCTAGGAAATCATGTATGATTTTTAAACAATTTATTTGTATATTCTTGCGGAAAATAAATATTTGGACAATCAAAAAGTTTAACTCAATACTTTGTAATATAACCTCGGTTGGCAATTACAGAGGTCAAACGTTTCCTGTAGTTTTTGACCAGGTTTGCACACACTGTAGTAGGTATTTTGGCCCACTCTTCAATGCAGATCTTCTCTAGATCTGTCATATTTGGGGCTGTAGCCGGGCAACACGGACTTTCAACTCCCTCCACAGATTTTCTATTGGGTTGAGGTCTGGAGACTGGCTAGGCCACTCCAGGACCTTGAAATGCTACTTACGGAGCCACTCCTTTGTTGCCCGGGCGATGTGTCATGCTGGAAGACCCAGCCATGTTCCATCTTCAATGCTCTTACTGAGGGAAGGAGGTTTTTGGCCAAAATCTCACGATACATGGCCCCATTCATCCTCTCCTTAATAAGGATCAGTCGTCCTGTCCCCTTTGCAGAAAAGCAGCCCCAAAGCATGATGTTTCCATCCCCATTGTCACGATCCGGGTATCTGGACGCCATTTCTTACCCATCAGATGCCTCCTAAGGCTGGCTCAGCGCTCCAGGACCGGATCCCATCTGTTATCCTAATGTTCACATTCCTGCATCCTCTCCTGTCTCTCTGAGACGCTGTCACAGTAACGCCTTATTACATCTGGCATGGCGTCTCCCGCGGCCTCCGCCGCCGTCCCTGAGCTTCTGCATGCAGAGTGTCAGAGTGGCGATTACGTCAGCCGCGGCCTCCGCTGTGTCCGCGTGGTTGGATGTGCACTTGTCAGCCTGGCGTCTCCTGTCTCCAGTGGCCGGCGCCGCCATTACTGTTTTCATTACCACATGGATTACAAACCAAACTTCCCTCCAAGTGTCTGCATGGGCGCAGCCATCTTGGATTCTGTCAGCTGATCATTTCCTCCAATCTGTTGTCAGTATTGTTAATCTGCATAATTGCCTAGCCAATCCCTTCCTTGCTGCAGGTATAAATACACTGTGCCTGAGCAAGGAAGGCGTCAGTGCTTTGGTTGTCAAACCTAGTTCCTGTTTGTCTCTCTCCTGTGATTGTCTTCCAGGTTCCAGCTCCTGTCTCAAGACTTCCACCATAGAGACCCGCACCAGCATTCCACCTGCGGTGTAGCCTGACTCTCCAATCCATTGTGGATTCATCTGTTTCCAGCTACAACATTACCTGCTTCCAGCTCAGCTTCCAGCAGAGTACAGCTTCCCTTAAAGGGCCGGTGTCCTTTCTACACTTTACCACTCTCCACCGGTATTATTATTTCTCCGCTCTCAAGTTCTACATTTCAGTTCATATTTCATCGCTCCCAAGTTCATTTATTATTTAACTGGTTCCAGCCAGTATCCACTCCGTGCTAACAACAGTCTGGTTCCAGCCAGTATCCACAGCAGCTGTTTTACCTTCAGCAACCCAGCTTTTCCTGGAACACCAGCTGGCACAATCCTGGGTTATCTCCATTGCTACAGTCGGGCCTGGTAAGGACTTTCCATCTAGAAGATCATAAGAACTATCTCACACTACCAGTGCCCTGTGGCTCCTGCCATCCTGTAGTACCCAGGAACTGTATTTATTATTTGCTGACTTTTACGTTTTCTTTTACTGCTGCTGTGTTGCGGAGTTGTCATAATAAACATCATTGACTTTTATCCAAGTTGTCGTGGTCACGCCTTCGGGCAGTTATTATTCATGTTACTTACATGTCCAGGGGTCTGATACAACCTCCCAGGTTCCGGTACATCTCAGCCCCTACAACTGAGGCTGCCTCCCGTCAGCTCAGGCCCTCAGTTGTGACAGTAAGCACTGACCTAATGAATCCAGCCGGAGACCAGGATCAAGCGGCCAGGCCGATGCAAGAACTGGCAGCCCGACTAGAACATCAGGAGGCTGCACAGGGCCACATCATCCGCTGTCTCCAGGATCTCTCTACTCGGCTGGATGGGATTCAGACAACTCTCCGAGGATCAGGCGCATCTGGTGCGTCAACCACAGTGACTCCAGCTATAACCCCACCCACCTTACCCATTTCTGCTCCACGTCTTCATCTTCCAACGCCAGCAAAATTTGACGGATCTCCAAGATTCTGCAGGGGATTTCTCAACCAGTGTGAGATTCAGTTTGAGCTACAACCTGGCAATTTTCCCAGTGACCGTACAAAAATTGCCTACATCATCTCTCTTCTCAGTGGCTCCGCCCTTGACTGGGCATCACCGTTATGGGAGAGGTCCGACACCCTGCTATCTTCTTACACTGCATTCGTGTCAACATTCAGGCGCATCTTCGACGAGCCAGGCCGGGTAACCTCAGCTTCATCCGAGATTCTCCGTTTACGCCAGGGGTCACGTACTGTAGGACAATATCTGATACAGTTCCAGATCCTGGCATCCGAACTGGCATGGAACGACGAGGCCCTGTATGCTGCATTCTGGCATGGCTTATCTGAGCTTATTAAAGATGAGTTAGCTACCAGAGACTTACCTTCTAAGTTAGATGAGCTAATCTCACTCTGCACGAAAGTTGATTTACGTTTCAGAGAGAGAGCAACTGAGCGTGGAAGATCATCTGCTCCAAAATCTTCTGCTCCTCCTCCTCGTCAACTGTCACCATCTAAAGATGAGCCCATGCAAATTGGCCGTTCCCGTTTAACTCCTGCTGAGCGCCGAAGACGTCTCTCTGAGTCTCTTTGTCTTTACTGTGCAGCTCCGTCTCACACCATTAATGCCTGTCCCGAACGTCCGGGAAAACTCCAAACCCTAGCTCGCCCAGGAGAGGGCCGGCTAGGAGTAATGATCTCCTCTCCATCTCCTCATGATTGTAATCTCCCAGTCTCGCTTCAAGTTGCTCAACGTTATCGGAACGTCATTGCTCTCCTTGATTCCGGAGCAGCTGGGAACTTTATTACTGAAGCCTATGTTAAACGGTGGTCCCTACCCACCGAGAGACTTCCTTCCTCCTTTTCCTTAACTGCCGTGGATGGCAGTAAAATTTTTGATACTGTTATTGCTCTAAGGACTCTACCAGTTCGTCTGAGAGTGGGAGTTCTTCATTCCGAACTTATTTCACTTTTAGTGATTCCAAGAGCCACACATCCTGTGGTCCTGGGCCTTCCATGGCTCCGTCTTCACAATCCTACAATTGATTGGACGACTACGCAAATCCTGGCATGGGGTTCCTCCTGTGCAGAGACATGTTTGTTTAAAGTATTGCCTGTCTGTTCTTCCTCCCCCAGGTCGTCTGATGTTCCACCTCCTCCATATCAAGATTTCACGGATGTGTTCAGTAAAGCTTCTGCTGATATCCTTCCTCCTCATAGAGAATGGGACTGCCCGATTGATCTCGTTCCAGGGAAGGTTCCACCTCGAGGCCGAACTTATCCGTTGTCTCTGCCTGAGACGCATTCTATGGAGGAATACATTAAAGAGAACCTAGCAAAGGGGTTCATTCGACCTTCTTCTTCCCCAGCCGGCGCAGGCTTCTTTTTTGTAAAAAAGAAAGATGGTGGTCTGCGGCCGTGCATCGACTACAGAGGTTTGAACGACATTACCATCAAGAACCGTTATCCTTTACCCCTGATTACTGAGCTCTTTGACAGAGTTAGCGGAGCTACCATCTTTACAAAGCTGGACTTGCGAGGTGCATACAATCTCATCCGGATCCGTGAGGGTGACGAGTGGAAGACCGCCTTTAACACCCGTGACGGACATTATGAGTACCTCGTCATGCCCTTCGGATTGAGCAATGCTCCAGCTGTCTTCCAGCATTTTGTCAATGAGATTTTCAGAGACATTCTATACCGTCATGTCGTGGTCTATCTAGACGATATCCTCATTTTTGCCAACGATTTAGAGGAACATCGTTTTTGGGTTAAAGAGGTTCTGTCCCGTCTCCGTGTCAATCATCTCTATTGCAAATTAGAAAAATGCGTCTTTGAAGTCAAGTCCATTCCGTTTCTAGGGTACATTGTGTCCGGTTCCGGACTAGAGATGGATCCTGAGAAACTACAAGCAATTCAGAATTGGCCGGTACCCTTAACCCTCAAAGGGGTCCAGAGGTTCTTAGGGTTCGCCAATTATTACCGAAAGTTTATACGAGACTTTTCCACCATTGTGGCGCCTATTACTGCTTTCACCAAGAAGGGTGCTAACCCGTCCAAGTGGTCTGAAGAAGCCATGCAAGCTTTTCATCTTTTAAAACAGAGGTTCATCTCTGCGCCTGTCCTGAAACAGCCTGACATCGACTCTCCTTTCATCCTAGAGGTGGATGCCTCCTCCGTTGGAGTAGGAGCGGTGTTATCTCAGAGGGCTAAAGATGGCCATTTACATCCTTGCAGTTTCTTCTCCCGGAAGTTCTCCCCAGCTGAGCGCAACTATGCCATTGGCGACCAGGAGTTGCTAGCCATCAAGCTCGCTCTAGAAGAGTGGAGGTATCTGTTGGAGGGAGCTTCTCATTTAATCACCATACTTACAGACCACAAGAACCTTTTATACCTGAAGGGCGCACAATGTCTCAACCCTCGTCAGGCCAGATGGGCACTTTTCTTTTCCAGGTTCGACTTTAAACTCCAGTTCTGTCCGGGCTCTCAGAATCGCAAGGCCGATGCCCTTTCCCGCTCATGGGAGCAAGAAAATGAGTCAGAGTCTTCAGACAAGCATCCTATTATAAATCCGTTGGCATTCTCCACGGTAGGGATGGACTCTACGCCCCCATCAGGGAAAAGTTTTGTGAAGCCGATGCTAAGGAAGAAGCTCATGCATTGGGCCCATGCTTCCCGTTTTGCCGGACATACAGGTATCCAAAAAACCCTGGAGTTTATCTCTAGGTCCTATTGGTGGCCAACTCTGAAAAAGGACGTCTTGGAGTTTATTGCATCTTGCCCAAAGTGTGCCCAACATAAAGTATCCCGCCAGTCGCCTGCGGGGCAACTGGTTCCACTATCCGTTCCCCGTCGACCATGGACCCACTTGTCGATGGATTTCATTACAGACTTACCCATGTGCAACAAGTTCAATACCATCTGGGTGGTAGTTGACCGGTTCACCAAGATGGCACACTTCATTCCTCTCACCGGTCTTCCGTCAGCTTCCAAGTTGGCTCAAGTATTCATACAAGAGATCTTCCGACTCCACGGTCTTCCTGAAGAAATTATCTCAGATCGAGGAGTTCAATTCACAGCCAAATTCTGGCGAAGTTTATGTCAAGTCCTCCAAGTCAAGCTAAAGTTTTCCACGGCTTACCATCCTCAGACCAATGGTCAAACCGAGAGGGTGAATCAGGACTTGGAGGCCTTCCTCCGCATCTATGTGTCCTCCTCTCAAGATGACTGGGTTCAATTACTTCCCTGGGCCGAGTTCTGTCATAACAACCAGTATCATTCTTCATCTGCTTCAACACCATTCTTCACTAACTTTGGATTCCACCCTAAAGTTCCTGAGTTCCAACCGCTTTCAGCAACTTCTGTTCCCACAGTGGATATCACCTTGCATCAGTTTGCCAATATCTGGAAGAGCGTACGATCAGCTCTGCTCAAGGCATCGTTCAGGTACAAGAAGTTTGCGGATAAGAAGCGTCGAGCAGTTCCTGCTCTCAAGGTGGGTGATCGGGTATGGTTATCCACGAAGAATTTGAGGTTAAGAGTTCCCAGTATGAAGTTTGCACCTCGCTATATCGGTCCTTTCAAGATTGAACAAGTCATCAATCCTGTTGCTTACAGACTCCAGTTGCCTCCCTTCTTAAAAATACCCAGGACATTCCATGTTTCCCTGTTGAAACCGCTGATCTTGAATCGGTTTCATTCCTCACTTCCTCCAACTCCGAAAGTCCAAACTCAACGAGGCGTTGAGTATGAAGTGGCCAAGATCCTGGACTCACGTCACCGTTACGGTCAACTACAATATCTTATTGACTGGAAGGGTTATGGTCCTGAGGAACGTTCATGGACCAATGCTTCTGATGTCCATGCTCCTGCCTTGGTCCGGAGATTCCATTCCAAGTTTCCTCAAAAGCCAAAGAAGTGTCCTGGGGCCACTCCTAAAGGGGGGGGTGCTGTCACGATCCGGGTATCTGGACGCCATTTCTTACCCATCAGATGCCTCCTAAGGCTGGCTCAGCGCTCCAGGACCGGATCCCATCTGTTATCCTAATGTTCACATTCCTGCATCCTCTCCTGTCTCTCTGAGACGCTGTCACAGTAACGCCTTATTACATCTGGCATGGCGTCTCCCGCGGCCTCCGCCGCCGTCCCTGAGCTTCTGCATGCAGAGTGTCAGAGTGGCGATTACGTCAGCCGCGGCCTCCGCTGTGTCCGCGTGGTTGGATGTGCACTTGTCAGCCTGGCGTCTCCTGTCTCCAGTGGCCGGCGCCGCCATTACTGTTTTCATTACCACATGGATTACAAACCAAACTTCCCTCCAAGTGTCTGCATGGGCGCAGCCATCTTGGATTCTGTCAGCTGATCATTTCCTCCAATCTGTTGTCAGTATTGTTAATCTGCATAATTGCCTAGCCAATCCCTTCCTTGCTGCAGGTATAAATACACTGTGCCTGAGCAAGGAAGGCGTCAGTGCTTTGGTTGTCAAACCTAGTTCCTGTTTGTCTCTCTCCTGTGATTGTCTTCCAGGTTCCAGCTCCTGTCTCAAGACTTCCACCATAGAGACCCGCACCAGCATTCCACCTGCGGTGTAGCCTGACTCTCCAATCCATTGTGGATTCATCTGTTTCCAGCTACAACATTACCTGCTTCCAGCTCAGCTTCCAGCAGAGTACAGCTTCCCTTAAAGGGCCGGTGTCCTTTCTACACTTTACCACTCTCCACCGGTATTATTATTTCTCCGCTCTCAAGTTCTACATTTCAGTTCATATTTCATCGCTCCCAAGTTCATTTATTATTTAACTGGTTCCAGCCAGTATCCACTCCGTGCTAACAACAGTCTGGTTCCAGCCAGTATCCACAGCAGCTGTTTTACCTTCAGCAACCCAGCTTTTCCTGGAACACCAGCTGGCACAATCCTGGGTTATCTCCATTGCTACAGTCGGGCCTGGTAAGGACTTTCCATCTAGAAGATCATAAGAACTATCTCACACTACCAGTGCCCTGTGGCTCCTGCCATCCTGTAGTACCCAGGAACTGTATTTATTATTTGCTGACTTTTACGTTTTCTTTTACTGCTGCTGTGTTGCAGAGTTGTCATAATAAACATCATTGACTTTTATCCAAGTTGTCGTGGTCACGCCTTCGGGCAGTTATTATTCATGTTACTTACATGTCCAGGGGTCTGATACAACCTCCCAGGTTCCGGTACATCTCAGCCACTACAACTGAGGCTGCCTCCCGTCAGCTCAGGCCCTCAGTTGTGACACCCATGCTTCACAGTGAGTATGGTGTTCTTGGGATGCAATTCATCATTCTTCTCCTTCCAAACACGGCGAGTGGAGTTTATACCAGAAAGTTCAATTTTGCTCTCATCTGACCACATTACATTCTCCCAATCCTCCTCTGTATCATCCAGATGGTCACTGGCAAACTTTAGATGGGCCTGGACATGTGCTGGCTTAAGCAGGGGAACCTTTCGTGCGCTGCAAGATTTCAATCCATGACGACGCAGTGTGTTACTAATGGTAACCTTTGTGACTGTGGTCCCAGCTCTCTTGAGGTCATTGACCAGGTCCCCCCTGTGTAGTTCTGGGCTGATTCCTCACCGTTCTCAAGATCATTGATACCCCATGAGGTGAGATCTTGCATGGAGCCCCAGGTCGAGGGAGATTGTCAGTTAGTGTTCCACCTAGGAATTTTTGAGGGCAGGGCGCCGGTCTGTGAGGGCACTTGTGCGCGCGTCTAAAAACTTGGTGTCGCTATGCAAATTGGGGGCGTGGCTCCAAGACGTCTTTAGAGTGGGCAGTGCGGACCCAATAGACGTCACTAAAGGGGGCGTGGGTGGCCGGCGGCGTCACTAAAGGGGGCGTGGGCGGCCGGCAGTGTCACTAAAGGGGGCGTGCCTAGCACCTACAGAGGTGCTGGGCTTCCTCCAAGCGCTCTCCAGTAACGTGAATGGATGCTGTGCGCATGCGCACAGCATCTATACACGCTGGGAGAGCAGGAAGCGGGGAGGCTGTTTAGCAGGGCGCTGCGGAAAAGGCAGGGCGGAGCAGCAGCAGCAGGAACAGCAGCAGGAGATCCGTCTCTCCTCTCTCTGTCCTCTCCACGTGCAGCCTCTTTTTCTCTTCTCCTGCGCCGTGCCTTTAAAACCCCGCTGCGGGGGCTCCTGGGCCGGATGATGCGCCACACCACGTGGGCGCGCGCGGTGATGCGGGGACCACCACCAGCTTTCGGCCTGACGGCCCGGGGGAGGGGGTGTCCGGCAGCGGCTTCCGGCCTGAGTGCCCAGGGGAGGGGGTGCCCAGCAGCAGCTTCAGGCCTGACTACCTGGGAGTGGGGTTGCCCAGCGGTGGCTTGTCGCCCCATGGCATCCCACATATACACGGCCGAGTCACATTATTATGGCCACCAGCTAATAGCCAGGGTAATCGCCGTGTGCAGCATAGACAGCATCTAGACATTCGCTGAACTGTCTTTTAGATACACGTCTGGAAGCCCCCAGGTTAATTTTGACGGTGAGCTGCTCCACTATCAGTCAGCCCTCACGCACCTTTGTAGCCTCTCACATCAATGGCACGTGGTGCTCCGCAGTTTCCTTGTCAGTTATTCGCTATGGTGCTAATTGTCCAGTCACGATACACCTTCACCACAGCAGCACGCGAACAGTTCCCAAACTGCGTTGTTTAATGTGTGCAGACGGCTTATTGCACCTTATAAACCCACCAAGCCAGCGCACAACACGTGACGTACTTCATGGTCTACACGCTGCCGACATCAAATGCAGGAGGTAGTCATAATAATGTGACTCAACTGTGTAATAACTAACAGAACTCTCTCTTAAATTAACATTTCCAATACATATCTGAGAACGTGAGTCTCAACCGCTAATGCAATTTTGCAACTTGGCTAAACCGTCTCTATTTGAGACTGAGGAGGCATAAGTGGGCTGTAATCATGCGATCTCACATAGCAAAGTTTCAGTGAAAGCATGTCCACATAAATGCGAGCTGTGCAGAGTTGGAAGTAAGTGTAAATACACAATTTTAACATTTGTCGTTCAGGCGTGCTCAGTACAATATAGTCATCCTCTATAGGAGCACTTACTATGTGTATAGTATACTATCATAAAGGAAATCTGGGAGAACACACTTTGAACATTCTGTTAAAAGTGAATACAAGGTACAAAGTTTTCTTTACATTTTCAGATAGCATTTACACACTTGAGTAAATGAGTTCTTGGAGGTGTAGGTATAAGCTTGGCTAGAAGGTGGCACCCCAGTGTACATACTTATATTTAAATATTTTTTTGTTTTTATCAAGTAAGACATGCAACATAACAAATATTCCAGGCACAGAATATAACATAATGGAGTTCAAGTACAGTAAAATATATGTGATACGGTTACAATCCCAGTGATCGGGATTCTGGCACACAAAATACCGGCACCGGAATCCCGAAACATGATGGAATGCCAATGCCAGAACCCCAAAAGGGGACATGACACAGACGCCGGAATCCCGACCGTCAGGATCCCGATTGTAGAGACAGGGGAGCGGATAAGTACTATGCCAGAAATGGGGGGTGGGGGGTAACTTTAGGCAACCTCCAGGGAACTTAAGGTTTGGCTGCGGGGAAGGGGGTGAGGTTAGGGTTAGACACCTATAAGGGAGGATTAGGGTAGGGTAGGGGAAAGGTTAGACTACTTGCCGCCCCCTGTTGGGATTTTGACTGTCGGAATGCCACTGACGATCTCCTGACCACCGGCATCCCAACAGCCGGCATTTCATACCCAACCCAATATATATATAAGAAATGTAGCAGAAAGAGAATATTGTGCAAGTATGCATTAGAAGAAAAACAAAAAAAGACACCACCCAAACTTACCCGATCCCATAATGCGTATTTATTTTACCATTGGATAATAGTATTTTAAGATTCATTTTGTTATATGAAATATATTGTTACTAATGTAAGCTATATGTTATATACTTTTTTTTGCTCAGGTTTTAAAGTTATCTTATCCTGCAGATAAGATACAAAAGCAACTCGTACAGATAAGGACAGACATTTTAAACTGTTCAGAGCTTCACTGAGATAGATAATGACAAACACAGTCTTGGCTTGTGCAGTGACATACTTTATATATGCCGTTTAAAGCCACAATCACATGCATATAAATGATAAATTCAAAGAAAACTGTGCAAATAGTTGTTAAAGCAATACTCTAATGGGCCCTACACACTTGTCAACATCGATGGTAAATATGAATGATATCATTAAAAAATGAACGATAAATCGGTCATATCGTCCAGTGTGGATGTACCAATGATGAACGATGTGCATCCACGCAGTCGTTCATCTTTGGTCTATCCTCGTTTATACTGCAAACCATGTACTGTCATATCATCCAAATCGGCCATAGATATCGTCCAGTGTGTATGCAAAAATCATAATAATAATGTCGTTGGTCATTAAAATCACTCAGTGTGTAGGGCCCTTAAGGGCCATTCAGACAAATCCTTTATAAGAATCTCCATTACCACCTGTATGCAGACACCCAAATCTTTCTTCCTCTTTCCCACCACTGACCTCTTCTCTTTAATCCATTGTGCCCAACTACTTCTATGGCATGTCCACCTGGATATTCCAACAGTACCTAAAGCTCAATGCGTCCAACTTCAAGCTTTTCATAATCCCCTTTCCAAGAGTCACTAGTCCCTCCTCCTAGTCTTATTCAACACTGCATGCCAGCAAATGTTTATTCATCCAAGTACAAAGGCGATGTTTCTGTGTTAACACTTTCTAACAGAATGTGTCAGCACTTTATATTAGTGCTTTACCATACAGTTCTATTAAGTATCAAGCACTGCAACGTTTTCTCAAAACAGGTGGTACAAGATCAGGGGCGGATTAAGAGTTTGAAGTAACCCTGGAAAAAATTATGAACGGGACCTCATCCTAAAGGGGGGTACACACGGAGTGATAATCTAAGCAATCTGACTAGATTGTTTACATTTTCAGCAAGATCGCTCTGTGTCTAGCCATAACAGCGATAGCGATGCGCAGCCCCGCGCATCGCTATCGCTGGTGCTAGATTGGCCTATCTAGCGGCTAGATTGGCCAATCTAGCGGGTCGCTCACTTCACCCGCTGGGTGAAATTAGCACCCCCCCCCCCCCGTCTCCCCCCGCACGCTCAGCACAGATCGCGCTGTGCTGAGCGGCGGGAGAGATGTGTGCTGAGCGGTTCGCATCGGCCCGTCTATATGGGCCTTTACTAATGCTGGGCATTTATTGTAAGATGGAAACAGAAAGAATTTGTGAATAGTCCCAAGGCCAAACAATGAAAAATGCAGCTGCCTGTAAATAAAGGGCTACTTTACCCTATTGTATGTAATCTATGAAAAAAAAGTTTTTACAGGAAATAGCGCATAATCCTGTTAAATAGCACGGGCGCTTCTGTTCTCGATCGAAAACCCACCCCCCATGGGCTTAATCACGAATTTAAACTGCATTAGTTCCTCAGATAATTTTAATAAGTTTTCTTAGTGTTATTGTTTTCTAGAGTTTGTTATTTTACAGGCAGGCTGCTGGCAACAGCCTCCCTGCTTCGTGGGACTATGGGGGGGGGGGGGGGGGGGGGAGAGTAGGATCCAACCCTTGAGGTTAATGGCCCCTATCTCCGCTGACAGGACACTGAGCTCCTGAGGGTGGTGATCGTTAGCCGCCCGAGGCGACCGCTCACTCCCGCAGCATGCCACCACCCCCTAACTGAGCCAGAAGAAAGAAGAGTGATGAATCTGACGCCGGAGTCCTCGGCGGGAATGGCGGCACAGGGGTGGGACCGCAGCTCTGACAGGCTGCGCTCCGGAAGGCTCAGCGGCACACTGTGCACGGCGCTGTGAGGGGCGTCCTGGGCCAGCGCGATACCCTACACTGGTCAGACATAGCTTTCAAGGTCTAACCCACTGTTTGCTGCAAAAATTACCTCAGGCCAGTATAATCTCTAAGTGTGGGAAGAGGCGCCTTTACAGGGGGCGGAGCTTCTCAGAGCGGATCCAGCACTAACCAGCGCCATTTTCTCCCTGCAGACACACGCTGACGGGGAACGCTGTCCTCCACATAACTACACTGAGGTAAAAGGTGTTATAAAGTGGGGAGTGATATTATGTACTAGCTACCCTATTAAGGTTACGCTAGTCAGCTTGGTTTTTATCTTTATAAAAGCCTATAAGGCCGCGCTGTGGCTGGCTTCTTGTGCTCTGGGACTCTCTGAAGATATTCTGGCTTCGGTGGCAGATCCCCCTGGGGTGGCCTCCATAAGGTGTGCTTTAAGAATATATCGCTTCTAATATATCCCATACTGGGTAGAAGCCGCGGTTTTGAAAAAAGTGGAGTTTCAAATCCCACTGCTGTGCCTCTCACCCCATCTCCGTACCCTAGAAAGCGTACACTTGCCCATATAATGCATATATATGAGGGGTCCAACATATGTTTGAGGCTATTAGGGATGAGGAATGTTATTATATGTATATAATAAATGCCTTTCCTCTGTGTAGGGCGTTGAACTCCTTATTTGGGAAAACCTGAGTACACCCAGAGTTATTATCCACATCCCTATAGAGCAGGCATGTCCAAACTGCGGCCCTCCAGCTGTTGAGAAACTACACATCCCAGCATGCCCTGACACAGCTTTAGCATTCTCTGACAGCAAATCGGTGTCAGGGCATGCTGGGATATGTAGTTTCACAGCAGCTGGAGGGCCGCAGTTTGGACATGCATGCTATAGAGTGTCTAAATTGTCAAATATGGTTGTCTTACCTGTCCCTGGTACAACTTCCATAAAGGCTGATCACCTATTAATACTAATCTCTAATACTGTACACTGCTGCAGGTGTGACTCGGAGACCCAGTTTTGCGTACATCTCTGGGGCTATTGTAACGTGGTCAGGCTCCTTACTTGATGAGACAAACTGACATCCAACAGCGCTAATAAAGAAGTGTGTACATTTTAATAAAAAACAATTAATACGTAATGTACAGGTACCGGACAATTTTTAAAAAACAAATTAATACACATATGAAGTGATATAAGTATAACAATTCCAACTGTTGGTTATAGTAACTGATTAGTAATCATGCACAAATGGTATTGTTAGTCCAAATGATTGGGAACTTCATGCAGTTGAGATTAGCTGAAATTGTAACTTTTTCAGTGCACTGAAGTAAATAAATTCCTTGTCCAATTTTTAGATTAGAACAATGTTAGTTTGAAGATAAACTTAAACAGGAATTGCAATCAGAGATATTTAGAGCAGTGAAACACATCGGTATTTGATATGGGATCCGGTCTGAAGATCGACAGTGTCTAGGTCGACAATGTTTAGGTCGACCACTATAGGTCGACAGTCACTAGGTCGACATGGATGGAAGGTCGACAGGGTTTCTAGGTCGACATGTGCTAGGTCGACAGGTCTAAAGGTCGACATGAGTTTTTCACATTTTTTTGGGGGGGATGTTTTCATACTTAACGATCCACGTGGACTACGATTGGAACGGTAAAGTGTGCCGAGCGAAGCGGTAGCGCAGCGAAGGCACCATGCCCGAAGCATGGCGAGCAAAGCGAGCCATGCGAGGGGACGCGGTGCACTAATTTGGGATCCCGGTCACTTTACGAAGAAAACGACACCAAAAAAAATAAAAATAATCCTCATGTCGACCTTTAGACCTGTCGACCTAGCACATGTCGACCTAGAAACCCTGTCGACCTTCCATCCATGTCGACCTAGTGACTGTCGACCTATAGTGGTCGACCTAAACATTGTCGACCTAGATACTGTCGATAAAACGAACCACACCCATTTGATATCACCTAATACTTTTAGCCCGGCTCCCATACTTCACCCCTTGCAAGCCCCCATTTGGACCCTCCGGATATGCCACCAGTAATGTGCTGAAGGCACCAGGAGCTGGGAGATTTCAATCTTGCCCATTTTGGGAGCCGGGCTAAAAGTATTAGGTGATATAAAATACTGATGTGTTTCACTGCTCTAAATATCTCTGATTGCAATTCCTGTTTAAGTTTATCTTCAAACTAACATTGTTCTAATCTAAAAATTGGACAAGGAATTTATTTACTTCAGTGCACTGAAAAAGTTACCATTTCAGCTGATCATAACTGCATGAAGTTCCCAATCATTTGGACTAACAATACCATTTGTGCATGATTACTAATCAGTTACTATAACCAACAGTTTGAATTGTTATACTTATATCACGTCATATGTGTATTAATTTGTCTTTTAAAAATTGTCCGATACCTGTACATTAAGTTTTAATTGTTTTTTATTAAAATGTACACACTTCTTTATTAGCGCTGTTGGATGTCAGTTTGTCTTGTGTTGTTTTAAGGGTTGAGTATTCCCTTTTTAACAGCTACTTTAAGATTGGTGTGTTATTTATTGCTGTATAAGCATTGGCAGAAAGTTCATCTTAGTTACAATCAGCCCTAGCGCCGAGTTCTGTTTTGTTTTTTTGTCCTTACTTGATGATTTAGATTCTATGTGTAGAAGTGATTTGTACTCAGTGGCGGTTCTTGCCACGGGCAAGCAGGACTTTTGCCCGGGGCGCCGCCTTCCGGAGGGCGCTGGCGCCATCCGGAGGGCGCCGCACCGTGGCAAGATCCGCCACTGCTGCCCGCTGTGTCCCCCGTCCGCCTCCGCTGCCCGCTGCCGTCCCCGTCCTCGGCGCCTCCTGTGAAGGGAACTAGACGCTATGCGTCTAGTTTCCCTTCGTGGAGAGTAACTGCTGAGCGGTGCGCGATGACGTCATCGCGCACCGCACAGCAAAGGTCCTCTCCACGAAGGGAACTAGACGCATAGCGTCTAGTTTCTCTTCGTGGAGAGGACCTTTTGCTGTGCGGTGCGCGATGACGTCATCGCGCACCGCTCAGCATTCAAGCGGCGCTTTCAATGTACAGGGGGCGTGACTCACCACGCCCCCTGTATTAGGCCACGCCCCTTTCCTGCCCGGGGCGCCCTTGAACCGGCCCTGTTTGTACTTGTCACATACAGGATTCTACAGGCTTCACGGTGAGACGCCATGAAGGAGATTGACCTGCATAATGCAGGGACCACTGCTCTGGCAGTTTCGACACGCAGGGGACAGTGGCTACACCAATGGACTGCGGATACAGAATCCGAGTAAGGTATGACAGGTCGGCCTTTCACAGGTAAGACCCTGTTGGGACGCACGGGATACGTGATTATCCATGTCAACTGCGACTAAGTTAGTATGTCTTCCTTCCGCAGCTGCACAGACCAGGAAATTATATCCTACACTGCAATTCCTTCTAACATGATTCCACATATTCCTCCACATCCTTTAGAGGACATTGGGGAAATCCAGAAAACCTGCGCCGCCAGGTTCCCAGGGACGGATTTCAAATTCGGCCTTTTTCAAACCCTTCGGTTTGTCAGTGGACCTCACTGCCTGGGGATCAGGCAGGTGGGAGCGAGACTAAAGAGATTCAGTAACACATCTGGGCAATATACTGCCTAGACCCCTGGAAACAGTTGGGTTGCCCAGGGGTGCAGACTAGAATTTCTAGTATTCCCGCCTCACAGATTATTCAAATCAGGCTTACTAGCTTCTCAGGCAGAAAATGCACTACTGCTGGAAGCTATCATAACATTTGTCAAACTAATGTCATTATTCCAGTTCCACCTCATTTACGTAACAGGGGTAACTATTCAGACCTGGGGCCATTGATTCCCTACTGGTGGGTGTTCAATTCAGGATGGAGTCTGGGAGTGGTGATCTCTGCTCTAGATGTAGAGCAATTCCTGGTATCCCGGGATATCAGGGGTGCGTACTTCACATTCCAATCTGGCCGCCTCTCTAGGCCTATCTAAGGTTGCACTATAACTATGTCACTTCCAGTTCCAAACACTGAACTTGACTTCTACGCAATACCGGGGATGTTCATCAGGGCCATGGCAGCCTTATACTCCCGCTCCACAAACCAGGAGTGGACATAATTCCATATCTGGGTGACCGTAACATCCTCCAGGGAGATGTTGTTACGGAGTGTTGCTCTCTCAAATCAACTGTCCCGGGATCTCGGGTGGATCCTGAAGCTTCCAATTTCGCATTTGAAGCCGATAAGGAGGCGTTCCTTCCTGGGGATGATTCTCAACACGGAAGTGCAGAGGGTGTTTCTACCGTGAAGAAAGCGTTGGTGATCCAATCAATGGTCCGGGATGTCCTGATGCCAGCCCGGGTATCGGTTCATCAGTGCATTCGCTTTCTAGGGAAGATGGTTGCCTACTAAGAGGCTCGACAGTACGGAAGATTCCTTGCACGGTCTTTCCCACTGGATCTCCTGGTCTTATGGTCAGGATCTCATCTTCACACGCACCAACGGATACGCCTGTTGCCGAAAGCCAGAATTTCACTCCTGTGGTGGCTGCAAACTTCTCACCTACTCGAGGGCCGCAGGTTCGGGATTCAGAATTGGATTAATCTACAGATGCAAGTCTCAGGGGTTGGAAATCAGTCACTCAGGGGGAAAACTTCCAAGGAAAGTGGTCAGTTCAGGTATCTCTCCTTCCAATAAACATTCTGGATCTGAAGGCCGTGTACAACAACCTTCTACAAGCAGCACATCTGTGAGATCAAGCAGTTCAGGTTCAGTTGGATAACGTCACAGCAGTGTCCTACATAAACAGGCAGGGCAGAATGAAGAGCAGGGCTGCATTGTCAGAGGTGACCATAACCCTCCTCTGGGCTGTCGAAGTCAAAAATATTACATAGAGAAAACATACAAACTCCACACATTATGAATCGCTAGGCTTGCAAATACGCACAGCGTGTACAGCAATATATGGTAACATACGCATATACACAGACATGCCACAAAGATATATTCAACACATATTTCATACAGCACATAAATTAAACATGTCAAGAACCAGACATTATAAGGTTTTAAATTATATAATGGAGTATAACGTCATGTATGTGTATTGTTGGAGCGGAGCAAGATGGACATGTCGTGCTTGGTGTCAAAGTAATCAGAGTAAAGTGTATGTTAATTTGATACCAGTGGTTAGATTGTAGCACATTGCAATGAGTAGTTATGATTGAATGTAGGAATATAAAGCCACAATTCTGAAGTGAACAAAAGGACATTCCTGAAAGGAGCATGTGTGGGCGGAAACCAGAGGCCAACCCTTTTGATGTCTTCTTCAAGGCTTGCATATGAACTGACCAATGACTCATTATGATTGAGAAAGTTCCCTCCCCTGGACCAATAGCGGAAGACATGTACCCCCCCCCCCCAACAGACACAGTGTATAGCTGATCCCAGAGACAAGTTTTTCTGTTTTGCTGTTACTCTACTGCTGTGAGCATTGAGAGAGAGGGAGAGATGGAGGAGATGGAGCGTAGTGAGCATGGGACAGGGAAATGGTAATTGTATGCTAGCCGTGACTGTATGAATTCTTTTGTAACAATTGCTTCCTATGAAAATGTACTCTGTAACTATATATATATATATATATATATATACTGTACATGTGATATATTGTATACATATCCTTTAAATATCAAATATATACATCAATGAGCTTTGGAACTCAGACAAATGTGTGCGTGTACTTGTTTTCTCTTAAGGGATGTAGTGTTTGCGATGTACAGCGCACTTTTATTGTATATGGTAATAAGATGCGCCTGGCGTCCGCAGCATATATTAGCGCTGGCATTTTAAATATTTATTAGGAAATAATCTGACTTTATCAGTTGGGGGCAGTGTCTGCGATATCACGTACTTAATGATGCACTGTACAGACGCAGCTGTGGTCTACCAGCTAAAGATGGACACATTTTGATGCTGCTGAATCACATCCGTTTGTTTTTTTTGTGTTATCGGTAAGGCGCTGATATGAAATTCAAGGGACAATATACAAATGCACAGTATTTAAAATGCTACAGTGTATTTTTTATTGTTGCAAAACAAAGTTCAAATAAGTCATTGTGTTTGATTCAGATTGGATTGTTTATCTATTAAGTAAATTTAAAAGAGAATTTAAAAGTTGGTGCATAGGTATAATATAGCTGTGTTAGCAGGCTGAGGCTAATTCACATACTTTTAAACTCAGGCCTAAAGTAACTTCTGGTGCTTGTATAATTTGTGATTTCTTTGTGACAAAAGAGCATGGTGTCCTCCATTTTGGGCTAGCCACACAGCCTCTTTATGTTGCAGACTTTTTAATAACCACTAATTTTGTGGATAATAATAATCCATATTGGTACTGATGCACTAACTTTTGTGTTTATCATCATTATATCAGACAAAAGTTTTTTGATATGATCCATGGTGATTGCTTCCTATTATAAGCAGCAATCTACATTTTAAAATTATTTTTTATTTTTTTATTTTTTATTTTTATTTTTTTTTCCGTGTCTCAATTGTTGTTTTATATTATTGTTGATATTTTATACTTAATGTGATTATATATAAGACGCCGGCCAGCCTATGCTCATTATCTTTACCTTGAGTAAATAAAAATAGGATTTTAATAACCTATAGGTAAATCCTTTTCTCATAGTCCGTAGAGGATGCTGGGGTCCACATTAGAACCATGGGGTATAGACGGGTCCCTTGGGAGCAATGGGCACTTTAAGAGTTTAATAGTGTGGGTTGGCTCCTCCCTCTATGCTCCTCCTACCAGACTCAGTCTAGAAACTGTGCCCGAGGAGATGGACATACTTCGAGAGAAGGAAATACACAGATAGTGGTGAGATTCACACCAGCTCACACATAACAGAAACCCAAGCTAACCAGCTTGAATCAATTCAGCAACGGCTTAACAACATTACTTAAGCAAGAAACAATGCAGTACTTAACCAAGGAACAAGGCAGTACTGAACCAAGTAACTGCAGGAAAACGAAGCACTGGGCGGGCGCCCAGCATCCTCTACGGACTACGAGAAAAGGATTTACCGGCAGGTAATTAAAATCCTATTTTCTCTCATGTCCTAGCGGATGCTGGGGTTCACATTAGTACCATGGGGCTGTACCAAAGCTCCCAGTACAGAAGGGAGAGTGCGGAGGCTCCTGCAGAACCGATTGATCAAATTTTAGGTCCTCAGAGGCCAAAGTATCAAACTGACCAAGTAGCTGTTCGGAAAAGCTGTAAAGCCGAGACACCCCGAGCAGCCGCTCAGGAAGAGCACACTTTACGTGTAGAGTGGGCCTTAACAGATTTTGGACACGGCAAGCCTGCCGTAGAATATGCATGCTGTATAATACAGCTGAACCAGCGAGAAATCATCTGCTTAGAAGCAGGACACCCAATCTTGTTGGGATCATAAAGAACAAACAGAGCGTCCGACTTTCTGTGACGAGAAGTTCTCTTCACATAAATCTTCGAAGCCCTTACAACATCCAAGGACTTTGAAGTAATTGGGGAGTCAGTAGCCACTGGCACCACAATAGGTTGGTTGATATGAAAAGCCAGCACAACCTTCAAAAGAAATTGCTGACGCGTCCTGAGCTCAGCTCTATCTTCATGAAAAATCAAGTAGGGGCTCTTGTAGGACAATGCCCACAATCCCGACACACGTCTCGCAGATGCCAATGGCAACCGTGTGACAGTCTTCCAGGTTAGAAACTTGACCTCAACCTCCTGTAAAGGCTCGAACCAATCCGATTGCAAGTACTGCAGTACCACGTTAAGATCCCAAGGTGCCGTAGGAGGCACAAAGGGAGGCTGGATGTGCAGAACCCCTTTCAAGAAAGTCTGAACCTCAGGGAGGGAAGCCAATTATTTCTGGAAGAAAATGGACAAGGCCAAAATCTGGACTTTTATGGAGCCCAGACGCAGGCCCACATCCACCCCTGCTTGCAGGAAGAGGAGAAACCGTCCAAGTGGAAACTCCATCGTAGGAAACTTCTTGGATTCAAACCAAGACACGTACTTTTTCCAAATCCGATGGTAATGTCTTGACGTTACTCCTTTCCTGGCCTGTACCAGGGTAGGATTAACTTTGTTCGGAATGCCCTTCCGAGCTAAGATCTGGCGTTCAACCTCAATGATGTCAAACGTAGCCGTGGTAAGTCTTGATAAGCGAACGGCCCCTGTTGCAGAAGGTCCTCTCAAAGAGGAAAAGGCCTCGGATCTTCTAGCAGTAAATCCAGAAGATCGGCGTACCAAGCCCTGCTTGGCCAGTCCGGAGCAATGAGGATCACTTGAACTCTTGTTCTTTTGATTATTTTGAAAATCCTTGGGATGAGTGGAAGTGGAGGGAACACATACACTGACTTGAACACCCACGGGGTTACTGGGGCGTCCACCATCACTGCCTGTGGGTCCCTCGACCTAGAACAATACCTCCAAAGCTTCTTGTTGAGGCGTGAGGCCATCATGTCTATTTGAGGTACGCCCCAAAGACTTGACACCTCTGCGAACACCTCTAGGTGGAGGCCGTACTCTCCCGGATAGAGATAGTGTCTGCTGAGGAAGTCCGCTTCCCAGTTGTCCACTCCCGGAATGAAGATTGCTGACAGCGCCATCGAGTGTCTTTCTGCCCAGAGGATGATTTTTGTTACCTCCGACATTGCAGCTCTGCTCTTCATTCTGCCTTGTCGGTTTATGTAGGCCACTGTCGTTACATTGTCCGACTGAACTTGAATGGCCTGATCTTTTAGAAGATGTGCCGCTTGTAGAAGACCGTTGTACACGGCCCTTAGTTCCAGAATGTTTATCAGAAGGATGGATTCCAGACTTTACCATCTTCCTTGGAAGTTTTCCCCCTGCGTGACTGCTCCCCAACCTCTGAGACTTGCATCCGTGGTTAGGAGGAGCCAATTCTGAATCCCGAACCTGCGGCCCTCTAGTAGGTGAGAAGTTTGCAGCCACCAGAGGAGCGAAATTCTGGCTTTCGGTGACAGACGTATCCTCTGGTGCATGTGAAGATGAGATCCCAACCTTTTGTCCAGGAGATCCAGCTGGAAAGACCGTGCAAGAAATCTTCAATACTGTAGAGCCTCGTAGGAGGCAACCATCTTCCCCAGAAGGTGAATGCACTGATGAGCCGATACCCGGGCTGGCTTCAGGACATCCCGGACCATTGTTTGTATCACCAATGCTTTCTCCTCCGACAGAAACACCCTCTGTATTTCCGTGTTGAGGTTCATCCCCAGGAAGGACAGTCTCCTTGTCGGCTCCAGATAAGACTTTGGAGGATTCAGGATCCAACCATGATCCTGGACTAGTTGGGTTGATAGTGCAATGCTCCGCAACAGCTTCTCCCTGGAAGACTTTTATCAGCAGATCGTCCAGGTAAGGAATTATGTTCACACCCTGCTTGCGAAGGAGTAGCATCATCTCTGCCATTACCTTGGTGAACACTCTTGGTGCCATGGAGAGGCCAAATGACAGTGCCTGGAACTGATAGTGACAGTCCAGCAGCGCAAATCTGAGATAAGCCTGGTGAGGCGGCCAGATCGGAATATGAAGGTACGCATCCTTGATATCCAGGGATACCTATATCCATGGGTTAGGTATATAAGCGAAAGGAGAAAAACAAAAGGCAGAAACTGGGAGTCTTTTTGAGGGAGCCAATGTAATAGCAGATCATCTTAATAATTATTTTTGCTCAGTATTTACTACTGAAAGAGGGGAAGGGGCCACAGTTAAGTTGCAAGGATATTCAGGAAAATGAAACAAGTACATTTACAGAGGAGAAGGTCCTAACAGAACTCTCAAAGCTGAAAGTGGACAAATCTATGGGGCCACATGGGTTACATCCAAAGATACTAAAAGAACTTAAAAAGGTGCTGGTAGCACGATTGACAGAATTATTCAACCAGTCATTAGCTACAGGAGTAATTCCAGAGGACTGGAAAAGAGCAAACGTAGTCCCACTGCACAAAAGTGGAAGCAAGGAAGAGGCAAACAACTACAGACCAGTGAGTCTTACATCAGTAGTAGGGAAATTGATGGAAACACTCTTAAAAGAAAGAGTTGTAGATTATCTCAAATCCGGCAATTTACAGGATCCCAAACAGCATGGATTCACTGGGGGGAGATTATGTCAAACAAATCTTGACTTTTTTGACTGTGTGGCTAAAGTGATGGATAAAGGGGGAGCCATGGATATAGCTTATCTAGACTTTAGTAAGGCTTTTGACACTGTTCCACATCGCAGACTGCTAAATAAACTTGAACGTTTGGGATTGGATATTAGGATTATTGAATGGATAAGATCTTGGTTGAAGGATAGAAAACAGAGAGTTGTGGTAAATGGAGTGCATTCACAGGAGGGAAATGTTACCAGTGGAGTACCCCAGGGATCTGTACTTGGACCAGTGCTTTTTAATATCTTCTTTGGTGACATTGCAAATGGCATTAAAGGGAAAGTATGCATTTTTGCAGATGACACAAAGGTATGCAACAGGGTAGACACACCAGGTGGGGTAAAACAAATGATTGAGGATCTAGGTAGACTAGAGGAATGGTCAAGAGTGTGGCAATTACAGTTTAATGCCAAAAAAATGCAAAATCATGCACTTGGGTCTCAAAAATCCAAAGGCTAAATATAGTATTAATGGCACTATACTGGAAACTACTGAGGAGGTAAGGGATCTAGGAGTCACTATTTCAGGTGACTTAAAGGCAGGTAAGCAATGTAACAAAGCAATGAGGAAGGCTAGTTAGATGCTTGGCTGCATTGGGAGAGGAATCAGCAGCAGAAAGAAAGAAGTAATGATGCCACTGTATAGTAGAGATGTGCACTTGAAATTTTTCGGGTTTTGTGTTTTGGTTTTGGGTTCGGTTCCGCGGCCGTGTTTTGGGTTCGACCGCGTTTTGGCAAAACCTCACCGAATTTTTTTTGTCGGATTCGGGTGTGTTTTGGATTCGGGTGTTTTTTTTAAAAAAACACTAAAAAACAGCTTAAATCATAGAATTTGGGGGTCATTTTGATCCCAAAGTATTATTAACCTCAAAAACCATAATTTCCACTCATTTTCAGTCTATTCTGAATACCTCACACCTCACAATATTATTTTTAGTCCTAAAATTTGCACCTAGGTCGCTGGATGACTAAGCTAAGCGACCCTAGTGGCCGACACAAACACCGTGCCCATCTAGGAGTGGCACTGCAGTGTCACGCAGGATGGCCCTTCCAAAAAACACTCCCCAAACAGCACATGACGCAAAGAAAAAAAGAGGCGCAATGAGGTAGCTGTGTGAGTAAGATAAGCGACCCTAGTGGCCGACACAAACACCGGGCCCATCTAGGAGTGGCACTGCAGTGTCACGCAGGATGGCCCTTCCAAAAACCCTCCCCAAACAGCACATGACGCAAAGAAAAAAAGAGGCGCAATGAGGTAGCTGTGTGAGTAAGATAAGCGACCCTAGTGGCCGACACAAACACCGGGCCCATCTAGGAGTGGCACTGCAGTGTCACGCAGGATGGCCCTTCCAAAAAACACTCCCCAAACAGCACATGACGCAAAGAAAAAAAGAGGCGCAATGAGGTAGCTGTGTGAGTAAGATAAGCGACCCTAGTGGCCGACACAAACACCGGGCCCATCTAGGAGTGGCACTGCAGTGTCACGCAGGATGGCCCTTCCAAAAAACCCTCCCCAAACAGCACATGACGCAGAGAAAAAAAGAGGCGCAATGAGGTAGCTGTGTGAGTAAGATAAGCGACCCTAGTGGCCGACACAAACACCGGGCCCATCTAGGAGTGGCACTGCAGTGTCACACAGGATGGCCCTTCCAAAAAACCCTCCCCAAACAGCACATGACGCAAAGAAAAAAAGAGGCGCAATGAGGTAGCTGTGTGAGTAAGATAAGCGACCCTAGTGGCCGACACAAACACCGTGCCCATCTAGGAGTGGCACTGCAGTGTCACGCAGGATGGCCCTTCCAAAAAACCCTCCCCAAACAGCACATGACGCAAAGAAAAAAAGAGGCGCAATGAGGTAGCTGTGTGAGTAAGATAAGCGACCCTAGTGGCCGACACAAACACCGGGCCCATCTAGGAGTAGCACTGCAGTGTCACGCAGGATGGCCCTTCCAAAAAACCCTCCCCAAACAGCACATGACGCAAAGAAAAAAAGAGGCGCAATGAGGTAGCTGTGTGAGTAAGATAAGCGACCCTAGTGGCCGACACAAACACCGTGCCCATCTAGGAGTGGCACTGCGGTGTCACGCAGGATGGCCCTTCCAAAAAACCCTCCCCAAACAGCACATGACGCAAAGAAAAAATGAGGCGCAATGAGGTAGCTGTGTGAGTAAGATAAGCGACCCTAGTGGCCGACACAAACACCGTGCCCATCTTGGAGTGGCACTGCAGTGTCACGCAGGATGGCCCTTCCAAAAAACACTCCCCAAACAGCACATGACGCAAAGAAAAAAAGAGGCGCAATGAGGTAGCTGTGTGAGTAAGATAAGCGACCCTAGTGGCCGACACAAACACCGGGCCCATCTAGGAGTGGCACTGCAGTGTCACGCAGGATGGCCCTTCCAAAAAACCCTCCCCAAACAGCACATGACGCAAAGAAAAAAAGAGGCGCAATGAGGTAGCTGTGTGAGTAAGATAAGCGACCCTAGTGGCCGACACAAACACCGTGCCCATCTAGGAGTGGCACTGCAGTGTCACGCAGGATGGCCCTTCCAAAAAACCCTCCCCAAACAGCACATGACGCAAAGAAAAAAAGAGGCGCAATGAGGTAGCTGTGTGAGTAAGATAAGCGACCCTAGTGGCCGACACAAACACCAGGCCCATCTAGGAGTGGCACTGCAGTGTCACGCAGGATGGCCCTTCCAAAAAACACTCCCCAAACAGCACATGACGCAAAGAAAAAAAGAGGCGCAATGAGGTAGCTGTGTGAGTAAGATAAGCGACCCTAGTGGCCGACACAAACACCGGGCCCATCTAGGAGTGGCACTGCAGTGTCACGCAGGATGGCCCTTCCAAAAAAACCTCCCCAAACAGCACATGACGCAAAGAAAAAAAGAGGTGCAATGAGGTAGCTGTGTAAGTAAGATAAGCGACCCTAGTGGCCAACACAAACACCGTGCCCATCTAGGAGTGGCACTGCAGTGTCACGCAGGATGGCCCTTCCAAAAAACCCTCCCCAAACAGCACATGACGCAAAGAAAAAAAGAGGCGCAATGAGGTAGCTGTGTGAGTAAGATAAGCGACCCTAGTGGCCGACACAAACACCGGGCCCATCTAGGAGTGTCACTGCAGTGTCACGCAGGATGGCCCTTCCAAAAAACATTCCACAAACAGCACATGACGCAAAGAAAAATTAAAGAAAAAAGAGGTGCAAGATGGAATTGTCCTTGGGCCCTCCCACCCACCCTTATGTTGTATAAACAGGACATGCACACTTTAACCAACCCATCATTTCAGTGACAGGGTCTGCCACACGACTGTGACTGAAATGACAGGTTGGTTTGGACCCCCACCAAAAAAGAAGCAATTAATCTCTCCTTGCCAAACTGGCTCTACAGAGGCAAGATGTCCACCTCATCATCATCCTCCGATATATCACCGTGTACATCCCCCTCCTCACAGATTATCAATTCGTCCCCACTGGAATCCACCATCTCAGCTCCCTGTGTACTTTGTGGAGGCAATTGCTGCTGGTCAATGTCTCCGCGGAGGAATTGATTATAATTAATTTTAATGAACATCATCTTCTCCACATTTTCTGGATGTAACCTCGTACGCCGATTGCTGACAAGGTGAGCGGCGGCACTAAACACTCTTTCGGAGTACACACTTGTGGGAGGGCAACTTAGGTAGAATAAAGCCAGTTTGTGCAAGGGCCTCCAAATTGCCTCTTTTTCCTGCCAGTATAAGTACGGACTGTGTGACGTGCCTACTTGGATGCGGTCACTCATATAATCCTCCACCATTCTTTCAATGGTGAGAGAATCATATGCAGTGACAGTAGACGACATGTCCGTAATCGTTGTCAGGTCCTTCAGTCCGGACCAGATGTCAGCATCAGCAGTCGCTCCAGACTGCCCTGCATCACCGCCAGCGGGTGGGCTCGGAATTCTGAGCCTTTTCCTCGCACCCCCAGTTGCGGGAGAATGTGAAGGAGGAGATGTTGACAGGTCGCGTTCCGCTTGACTTGACAATTTTGTCACCAGCAGGTCTTTGAACCCCAGCAGACTTGTGTCTGCCGGAAAGAGAGATCCAAGGTAGGCTTTAAATCTAGGATCGAGCACGGTGGCCAAAATGTAGTGCTCTGATTTCAACAGATTGACCACCCGTGAATCCTTGTTAAGCGAATTAAGGGCTCCATCCACAAGTCCCACATGCCTAGCGGAATCGCTCCGTGTTAGCTCCTCCTTCAATGTCTCCAGCTTCTTCTGCAAAAGCCTGATGAGGGGAATGACCTGACTCAGGCTGGCAGTGTCTGAACTGACTTCACGTGTGGCAAGTTCAAAGGGCATCAGAACCTTGCACAACGTTGAAATCATTCTCCACTGCGCTTGAGACAGGTGCATTCCACCTCCTATATCGTGCTCAATTGTATAGGCTTGAATGGCCTTTTGCTGCTCCTCCAACCTCTGAAGCATATAGAGGGTTGAATTCCACCTCGTTACCACTTCTTGCTTCAGATGATGGCAGGGCAGGTTCAGTAGTTTTTGGTGGTGCTCCAGTCTTCTGTACGTGGTGCCTGTACGCCGAAAGTGTCCCGCAATTCTTCTGGCCACCGACAGCATCTCTTGCACGCCCCTGTCGTTTTTTAAAAAATTCTGCACCACCAAATTCAAGGTATGTGCAAAACATGGGACATGCTGGAATTTGCCCATATTTAATGCACACACAATATTGCTGGCGTTGTCCGATGCCACAAATCCACAGGAGAGTCCAATTGGGGTAAGCCATTCCGCGATGATCTTCCTCAGTTGCCGTAAGAGGTTTTCAGCTGTGTGCGTATTCTGGAAAGCGGTGATACAAAGCGTAGCCTGCCTAGGAAAGAGTTGGCGTTTGCGAGATGCTGCTACTGGTGCCGCCGCTGCTGTTCTTGCGGCGGGAGTCCATACATCTACCCAGTGGGCTGTCACAGTCATATAGTCCTGACCCTGCCCTGCTCCACTTGTCCTCATGTCCGTGGTTAAGTGGACATTGGGTACAACTGCATTTTTTAGGACACTGGTGAGTCTTTTTCTGACGTCCGTGTACATTCTCGGTATCGCCTGCCTAGAGAAGTGGAACCTAGATGGTATTTGGTAACGGGGGCACACTGCCTCAATAAATTGTCTAGTTCCCTGTGAACTAACGGCGGATACCGGACGCACGTCTAACACCAACATAGTTGTCAAGGCCTCAGTTATCCGCTTTGCAGCAAGATGACTGCTGTGATATTTCATCTTCCTCGCAAAGGACTGTTGGACAGTCAATTGCTTACTGGAAGTAGTACAAGTGGGCTTACGACTTCCCCTCTGGGATGACGATCGACTCCCAGCAGCAACAACAGCAGCGCCAGCAGCAGTAGGCATTACACTCAAGGATGCATCGGAGGAATCCCAGGCAGGAGAGGACTCGTCAGAATTGCCAGTGACATGGCCTGCAGGACTATTGGCATTCCTGGGTAAGGAGGAAATTGACACTGAGGGAGTTGGTGGGGTGGTTTGCGTGAGCTTGGTTACAAGAGGAAGGGATTTACTGGTCAGTGGACTGCTTCCGCTGTCACCCAAAGTTTTTGAACTTGTCACTGACTTATTATGAATGCGCTGCAGGTGACGTATAAGGGAGGATGTTCCGAGGTGGTTAACGTCCTTACCCCTACTTATTACAGCTTGACAAAGGCAACACACGGTTGACAAATGTTGTCCGCATTTCTGGTGAAATACTTCCACACCGAAGAGCTGATTTTTTTTGTATTTTGACCAGGCATGTCAATGGCCCTATTCCTCCCACGGACAACAGGTGTCTCCCCGGGTGCCTGACTTAAACAAACCACCTCACCATCAGAATCCTCCTGGTCAATTTCCTCCCCAGCGCCAGCAACACCCATATCCTCCTCATCCTGGTGTACTTCAACACTGACATCTTCAATCTGACTATCAGGAACTGGACTGCGGGTGCTCCTTCCAGCACTTGCAGGGGGCGTGCAAATGGTGGAAGGCGCATGCTCTTCACGTCCAGTGTTGGGAAGGTCAGGCATCGCAACCGACACAATTGGACTCTCCTTGTGGATTTGGGATTTCGAAGAACGCACAGTTCTTTGCGGTGCTTTTGCCAGCTTGAGTCTTTTCAGTTTTCTAGCGAGAGGCTGAGTGCTTCCATCCTCATGTGAAGCTGAACCACTAGCCATGAACATAGGCCAGGGCCTCAGCCGTTCCTTGCCACTCCGTGTGGTAAATGGCATATTGGCAAGTTTACGCTTCTCCTCCGACAATTTTATTTTAGGTTTTGGAGTCCTTTTTTTACTGATATTTGGTGTTTTGGATTTGACATGCTCTGTACTATGACATTGGGCATCGGCCTTGGCAGACGACGTTGCTGGCATTTCATCGTCTCGGCCATGACTAGTGGCAGCAGCTTCAGCACGAGGTGGAAGTGGATCTTGATCTTTCCCTAATTTTGGAACCTCAACATTTTTGTTCTCCATATTTTAATAGGCACAACTAAAAGGCACCTCAGGTAAACAATGGAGATGGATGGATACTAGTATACTTATGGATGGACTGCCGAGTGCAGACACAGAGGTAGCTACAGCCGTGGACTACCGTACTGTGTCTGCTGCTAATATAGACTGGATGATAATGAGATGAAATCAATATATATATATGTATGTATATATAATATCACTAGTACTGCAGCCGGACAGGTAGATAATATATTTATTAGGTAATGATGACTGATGACGGACCTGCTGGACACTGTCAGCTCAGCAGCACCGCAGACTGCTACAGTAAGCTACTATACTATAGTAGTATGTACAAAGAAGAAAGAAAAAAAAAAAACCACGGGTAGGTGGTATACAATTATGGATGGACTGCCGAGTGCCGACACAGAGGTAGCTACAGCCGTGGACTACCGTACTGTGTCTGCTGCTAATATAGACTGGATGATAATGAGATGAAATCAATATATATATATGTATGTATATATAATATCACTAGTACTGCAGCCGGACAGGTAGATAATATATTTATTAGGTAATGATGACTGATGACGGACCTGCTGGACACTGTCAGCTCAGCAGCACCGCAGACTGCTACAGTAAGCTACTATACTATAGTAGTATGTACAAAGAAGAAAGAAAAAAAAAACCACGGGTAGGTGGTATACAATTATGGATGGACTGCCGAGTGCCGACACAGAGGTAGCTACAGCCGTGGACTAACGTACTGTGTCTGCTGCTAATATAGACTGGATGATTGATAATGAGATGAAATCAATATATATATATGTATGTATATATAATATCACTAGTACTGCAGCCGGACAGGTAGATAATATATTTATTAGGTAATGATGACTGATGACGGACCTGCTGGACACTGTCAGCTCAGCAGCACCGCAGACTGCTACAGTAAGCTACTATACTCTATAGTAGTATGTACAAAGAAGAAAAAAAAAACCACGGGTAGGTGGTATACAATTATGGATGGACTGCCGAGTGCCGACACAGAGGTAGCTACAGCCGTGGACTACCGTACTGTGTCTGCTGCTAATATAGACTGGATGATAATGAGATGAAATCAATATATATATATGTATGTATATATAATATCACTAGTACTGCAGCCGGACAGGTAGATAATATATTTATTAGGTAATGATGACTGATGACGGACCTGCTGGACACTGTCAGCTCAGCAGCACCGCAGACTGCTACAGTAAGCTACTATACTATAGTAGTATGTACAAAGAAGAAAGAAAAGAAAAAAACCACGGGTAGGTGGTATACAATTATGGATGGACTGCCGAGTGCCGACACAGAGGTAGCTACAGCCGTGGACTAACGTACTGTGTCTGCTGCTAATATAGACTGGATGATTGATAATGAGATGAAATCAATATATATATGTATGTATATATAATATCACTAGTACTGCAGCCGGACAGGTAGATAATATATTTATTAGGTAATGATGACTGATGACTGACCTGCTGGACACTGTCAGCTCAGCAGCACCGCAGACTGCTACAGTAAGCTACTATACTCTATAGTAGTATGTACAAAGAAGAAAGAAAAAAAAAAAAACACGGGTAGGTGGTATACAATTATGGATGGACTGCCGAGTGCCGACACAGAGGTAGCTACAGCCGTGGACTAACGTACTGTGTCTGCTGCTAATATAGAGTCTAGACTGGATGATAAATTATTGATAATGAGATGAAATCAATATAATATCACTAGTACTGCAGCCGGACAGGTACTATATATATTTATTATGTAATGACTGATGACGGACCTGCTGGACACTGTCAGGTCAGCACAGCACCGCAGACTGCTACAGTAAGCTACTATAGTAGTATGTATAAAGAAGAATGAAAAAAAAAAAACCACGGGTAGGTGGTATACAATATTATATATATATATATATATTATATACAATTATATATATATATATATATATATATATATTAAACTGGTGGTGATTGATTATTAAACTGGTGGTCACTTCAGGTCACGTTGCAACTTGCAACTAGTACTCCGAGGCCTAAGCAGACAATCACAAAATATATTATTATACTGGTGGTCAGTGTGGTCACAACAATGGCAGTGTGGCACTGACTCTGGCAGCAAAAGTGTGCACTGTACGTTATATGTACTCCTGAGTCCTGCTCTCAGACTCTAACTGCTCCCCACTGTCAGTGTCTCCCCCACAAGTCAGATAATACACTTACAGTCACACTATCTATTATCTAATCTAGTATAAATATCACTTCAGCAAGTAGTATAGTAGTATACAGTATAGTAGTACTCCTCCTAATAATGCTCCCCAAAATACTGTGTCTCTCTCTTCTCTAAACGGAGAGGACGCCAGCCACGTCCTCTCCCTATGACTCTCAATGCACGTGTGAAAATGGCGGCGACGCGCGGCTCCTTATATAGAATCCGAGTCTCGCGATAGAATCCGAGCCTCGCGAGAATCCGACAGCGTGATGATGACGTTCGGGCGCGCTCGGGTTAGCCGAGCAAGGCGGGAAGATCCGAGCCTGCTCGGACCCGTGTAAAAAACTTGAAGTTCGGGCGGGTTCGGATTCAGAGGAACCGAACCCGCTCATCTCTACTGTATAGGTCATTGGTATGGCCTCATCTAGAATACTGTGTTCAATTCTGGAGGCCATGTCTTCAAAAGGATATTAATACATTAGAAACTGTACAGAGAAGGGCAACTAAAATGGGGCATGGCCTACATCACAAAACATACCCAGAAAGACTAAGAAATCTCAATATGTATAGTTTGGAGCAGAGAAGGGAAAGGGGGGACATGATAGAAACTTTCAAATATATCAAGGGTTTTAACAAAGTCCAGGAGGGAAACATTCTCCAAATGAAGAGAAGCAATAGGATACGAGGACATGCACTGAGACTGGAGGGGGGGAGTTCAGGGAAAATTTGCGGAAAAATTACTTCACAGAAAGGGTCCCATCAGAGGTGGTAGAGCAGGGGTGGGCAATTATTTCAGCTGGGGGGCCGCTTAACACTTCCAGTGAATATTCGAGGGCCACACACAAGGGCGGGGACTAATATGAATGACAAATATTTGTAGGAGTAAGTCCTGGGCTGCGCAGAGACTGCACAAAGTAGATTTTTGCAGCTCTGCGTACACATACGATCGTACACTTGCACGGGTGAATTTACACTCCTCCTGGGGGCGGCGACTACCCGAACGCAGGACAGCAAAATTTGCAGCACAGTGATCAGGTCTGAATCAGCCCCTTAGTCAGCAGTTGCTGCAAAATGAGACCCGTTATAGGGCCCAATTCAGACCCGGTCGCTGCTGTGTATTTTCGCACAGCAGGTGATCGGGTCTGAACTGCGCATGCATTGCAGTGCGCAGGCACATCGGTCCGCCGCGCTGGGGAGCGTCAGGCAGTGATGGGATGGTGCGAACAAAGCGATCGCACAGGTGATCGCAAGGTGATTGACAGGAAGAGGCCATTTGTGGGTGGCAACTGACCGGTTTAGAGGAGTGCACGGAAAAATGCAGGAGGGACCAGGCGTTTGGAGGGAGGGTTTCTGACGTCAGCTCCGGCCCCGATCATCGCACTGGAAGAGTAAGTCCTGGGCTGCGCAGAGACTGCACAAACTTCTGTTTCTGCAGCTCTCCTGCACATGCGATCGCTCCCCTGCACAGCGATTACCCCCTCCCCCTGTAGGCGGCGACTACCTGATCGTAGCAGTGCAAAAATCACACCCTAGCGATCAGGTCTGAATTAGGCCCATTATATATATATATATATATATATATATATATAAAACTATAAAAACATAGTATATATATATATATATATATATATATATATATATAAAAACACACACACCACAATATACATTACACCGCATATGTAGTTTTTTACAGGCAAAATACAAATGTCTAAAAAACACATCCAGTAATAAAAAAATAAAAATAAAAAACTGCTGAAAACAAACAAACAAACAGCATCCTGTGTAATGGTGTTATCAATCATATTCACAGCTGGTTACAAGCTCCCCCCACCCGCTTCCCTGAACCCACATAGCAGTCTCAAACCTCCCCTCTCCCTTAAACCCATATAGCAGTCTCTACCCCCCTTCCCCCACCCCTGAACCCATATAGCAGTCACTACCCCCCTTCACCCCCTCCCCTGAACCTATACAGCAGTCTCTACCCCCATTCCCCTGAACCTATACAGCAGTCTCTACCTCCCTCCTCTCCTCCCTCCTCCTCCTCCCCCCCCCCCCTCCCCCCCCCCCCATATAGCAGCTTTACCTTTGATGCATTTTTTTCACAGTGGCAGATCTGCTGCCCAGATTATCCACCGCCTTCTGCCAGATCCGCTGCCCGCTGCGCTGCGCAGAGCCGCTGCTGCTACCCGCTGCCCTCTGCACGCTCCTGCCGTGGCTCCGCCCCCTAGGCCGCCCAGCGCCTGATGTCACAGAGGAAATCCCGGTCAAACAGACCGGGTATTTCCTCAGCGGCGCCGCATCTCGGAGCTTCGTAGCGCAATGACAAGCGGCTCAGCCGGGCCGCTTGTCATTGCACAGTGGTATGGGACAGTGGGCCAGGCAGAATCGGTGTGGCCGATTTGACAGTAGAGCAATTTAAACATGGCTTTGACAGTAGAGCAATTTAAACATGTATGGGATAGACATAAGGATATCCATACAAAGAAATAAGGATCAAACAAGGTTAGCGAAAAAAAATTATGTAAAAAAAAAAAGGGCCAGACTAGATGGGGCAAGTGATTCTTATCTGCCGTCAAATTCTATGTTTCTATGTTTACCAAGAATTCCCCTTCCTCCAGACCTGAGATCACCGCTCTCAGAGACTCCATCTTGAATTTGAATTCCCTCATGTAGGGGTTCAATGACTTTAGGTTTAATATCGGTCTTACCGAACCGACCGTTTTCGGTACCACAAACAGGTTTGAATAATAACCTTTGCGTTGTAGGTGAGGTGGAACTGGAACAATTACATTTAACCTTAGTAATTTTTTAATGGCTTCCTGTAGGATAGCACTTTCTGTCAGCAAAGCTGGCAAGCCTGATTTGAAGAATCTGTGAGGTGGGAGTTCTTGAAACTCCAGTCTGTAACAATATCCTGTACCCAGGGATCTAGGCATGGGGACGCCCAGACATGACTGAAATTTCTTAGTCTTGCTCCCACCTGCCCGATTTGCAGGCTGAGATGTCCACTGTCATGCCGAGGATTTTGAGGAAGCATAACCAGGTTTCTGTTCCTGGGAACCTCTGGGTGTAGATTTTCGGGATTTCCCCCGACTGCCTCTAAAGAAAGTGGAGGGGGATTTGGACTTTTCAACTTTAGCGGTCCGAAAGGACTGCATGCAGACGTAGGATAGGATTTCCTAGTCGGTGGTGTAGCAGAGGGAAGAGAAGTTGACTTACCCGCAGTTGCCGTGGAGATCCACACATCTAACGCTTCCCCAAACAGAGCCTGGCCTGTGAAGGGTAGGTTCTCCACACTCTTCTTGGATTCCGCATCCACAGACCATTGGCGCAGCCAGAGTCCTCTGCGTGCCGAGACATCCATGGAAGAAGCTCTCGCATTCAGATGTCCCAGGTCTTTCATTGCTTCCACCATGAAGCCAGCAGAATCCTGTATGTGACATAAAAACAATTCAATGTCACTTCTATCCATAGAATCTAACTCCTCTTGTAAAGTGCCTGACGACTTTACTATGGCCTTAGAAATCCATGCACAAGCAATAGTGGGTCTTAAAGCTACGCCATTTGCTGTGTATAAAGATTTGAGAGTAGTCTCAATCTTGCGGTCAGCCGGTTCTTTTAAAGCGGTGGACCCAGGGACAGGCAAAACCACTTTCTTAGACAATCCAGAAACAGAGCGTCTACTACCGGCGGGTTTTCCAACTTTTTCCTATCCTCAGGGAAAGGAAAAGCAATGAGAACCCGTTTAGGGATCTGGAATTTTTTCTCTGGGTTTTCCCAGGATTTTTCAAATAATGCATTTAGGGGGTCATTCCGAGTTGATCGCTCGCTGGCTAGTTTTAGCAGCCGTGCAAACGCTATGCCGCCGCCCACTGGGGAGTGTATTTGAGCTTAGCAGAAGTGCGAACGCATGTGCAGCCGAGCTCTGCAAAAACATTTTGTGCAGTTTCTGAGTAGCTCTGAACCCACTCAGTGCTTTCGATCACTTCAGCCTATTTGTGTCCTGATTTGACGTCATACACCCGCCCAGCGAACACCCAGCCACGTCTGCGTTTTTTCAGACACGCCTGAATTTTTGCAAACACTCCCTGAAAACGGTCAGTTGACACCCAGAAACGCCCCCTTTCTGTCAATCTTCTTGCGGCCGTCAGTGCGACTGAAAACGTCGCCAGAACCTGTGCACAACCACAACGGGCATTGTACCCGTAAGTCGCGTGTGCGCATTGTGGGGCATATGCATGCGCAGAATTGCAGTTTTTTAGCCTGATTGCTGTGCTGCGAAAAAACGGCGGCTAGCTATCAACTCGGAATGACCCACTTAATTCCTTAGATGCCGGGAATGTAAGGGAGTATTTCTTAGTGTCAGTAAAGTAAGCCTCCTCTACCTGCTCAGGTACCTTATCAGTAATGTGTAAAATGTCCCTAATAGCCTCACTCATGAGTTGCACCCCCTTAGCAAGGGATGCCTCACGCCCCCAGGATATCTCCCTCACCGTCTCCTGTATCAGTGCTTCGTGTGTTCCTGCACTGTTACTTGGTTAAGTATTGTTGTTGGTTCAGCTATTGCTGTTCCTCATCAAGTTTGGTTAGCATGGCTTTCCTCTTGTTTGTGTGTGCTGGTTCGAACCTCACAACTGTCCTTTAAATCCTTCTCTCAAGGGGGTAAATTTACTAAGATGGGAGTTCTATTTAAAATGAGATGTTGCCCATAGCAACCAATCAGATTCTACTTCTCATTTATCTCGCACCTCCTAGAAGATAATACCTGGAATCTGATTGGTTGCTATGGGCAACATCCCATCTTAAATAGAACTCCCATTTTAGTAAATTTACCCCATGGTATGTCCGTTTCCTCGGGCACAGTTTCTAGAGTGAGTCTGGTAGGAGGGGCATAGAGGGAGCAGCCAGCGCACACTGTTGATTTCTTAAAGTGCCCAAGGCTCATAGTGGACCTGTCTATACCCCATGGTACTAAATGGACCCCAGTATCCTCTACGGACTATGAGAAAAGGGTTTAACCGGTAGGTAATTAAAATCCTATTTTGCAAACTCTTGTCCTCAGATGTGTTTATTACTGACTTACACTTTAAAAAAACCCATAAGTGGTGGTAATTCTTTTGCTTGTGATTTTGTGACCGGGAAAACTTGCACTGCTAGTGTTCCCTGAGCTCTGGAGTTGGTAAACACTGATTTAGATAGCTTTTATACAGCAATACTATTGCAATACCTGTGACCGAATGACCTCGCTCTGCCAGGCGATCACAGATTTGTTTGATCCACTGACTTGGTAAATTAGGGATTCCCTCTGTCAGGAATCGGTATTTGGCTCAGTGGTTTTTACCCGCACGCCAGAGTGCTAACTTGCAGAGGTCAGGTGTTCCTGCTGGTTGTCTGCCTGTCTCCCCGGTTCCACTATTGTTCCCAGTGAGTGTACACCATAACGTGAACCCCATTGTTCCCTTGCATTCCCGGACCCTGGGCACCACCATGACACTTGCGATCGGTTGACTTCAGGAAAGGCTGGAACCGGCATGCAGGGCGGACTTGCCCTGTGCTGGGCGTGCTCCCGAATGTTAGTGTACTGGATTGTATATGTGCGAATCTACGATCCATGCTGAATCAGGCCTCAAGTTGCCTATACACCCAGCTCCTGCAGGACAGTCCTGTTTGAAGCGCTTATCTCCCGCTGCCCTCCATTATAAATCAAATCTCCCAGTTCTTTGGATTCTTAACTGCAGCCAAGGTTCCACCAAGGAATTTCTGGGTAATGAGTGATTTGCTGCAGTCACTATGACTTTTGTCCATGCTCATCAACCTCTACTGTAGACTCTCATCACATTCTTGTTGGATCCCCCCAGAAGTACAGAATATAGACCCCTGTAATAGGGTTGCGGCCAATTTGCCTACAATCAAAATCCTGATGATTAAAATACCGACAACAATTGACTGACAGTCAAAATCCCAACATGGTCAAAATACCGGCATGTAATTTACTGACAAGGGGCCTAATTCAGATCTGTTCGCTCGCTATCGTTTTTCGCTGCGCAGCGATCAGGGCACTACTGCGCATGCACTACAATGCGCAGGCGTGTCATACGGGTACAAAGCGGATCGTCACTGTGCGGTGGATTTAACGAAGAATCCATTTGCACAGCCGATCGCAAGGAGATTGACAGGAAGAGGGCGTTTGTAGGTGGCAACTGACCATTTTCAGGGAGTGTCTGGAAAAACGCAGGCATGTCTAAGCGTTTGCAGGGCGGGTGTTTGACATCAATTCCGGCCTCGAACAGGTTGAAGTGATCGCAGCGGCTGAGTAAGGTCAGACCTACTCAGAAACTGCACAAACTGTTTTTGTACAGGGCGGCTGCACATGCGATCGCATACTTGCACAGCTAAAATACACTCCCCTATAGGCGCCGACTATCTGATCGCAGCCCTGCAAAAAATAGCTAGCGAGTGAACAGATCTGAATTAGGCCCTAGGTCAGAATACAAACTTAAAAATGTCGACAGGTCAAAGAGTCAACATGAATTTTTATGATTTTTTCATTGAAACCGACTTGTTCATACTTTACTATCCCAGTGGGTCTGGAGGGGGAATATAATAGCGAGCCATGTGAGGGGACGCAGCACACTTATACGATGTCCATGTTGACCTATGTCGACATACACCCCCCAAAAAAAACACAAAAAAAAACTTGTATCGACTTTTTTACCTATCGACATTTACCATATCGGGATTTTGATTGTAGGTATTTCACACTAAACCCCTGTGATCTATGTCCTTTTTGGGGTAATTCAGACCTGATCGCTAGGCAGCAATTTTTGCACTTCTGCAATCAGATAGTTGCCACCTACAGGGGGAGTGTATTTTAGCTGTGCAAGTGTGCGAACGCATGTGTAGCAGATAAACACAATCTAGCAGCGCTGTACAGTATTCAAAATTATATAGATAGATAGATAGCTTTAGCTGTAAAAATAGGTTTTATTAATACACCATGAATATGAATGAGTATAAAAATGAATAAAAGTTTAAACACATAAAAAATTCATGTATTATACACCTCTGCTCCTAAGATTAAATGTAAAAGTCCGGTCCTATAAGGGCTTTGCACGTAAATTTAAGCTCTATTCTTCTCAGGTAGGCTGTTGTAAAATGAGCAATGATATTTACCAGTCCACCATTAGCATAGGTGTCCAATTGTATAATAACGTGGTGATGAAGGTGAATCTGCTGGAAATTGCTTCACAAGCCTCCTTCCATTTGTGAAAACAGTGGAGCTATTTGGAATAAAGGGGGTAATTCTGAGTTGATCGCAGCAGGAACTTTGTTAGCAGTTGGGCAAAACCATGTGCACTGCAGGGAGGACAGATATAACGTGTGCAGAGAGAGATAGATTTGGGTGTGGTGAGTTCAATCTGCAATCTAAATTGCAGTGTAAAAATAAATCAGCCAGTATTTACCCTGCACAGAAACAAAATAACCCACCCAAATCTAACTCTCTCTGCACATGTTATATCTGCCTCCCCTGCAGTGCACATGGTTTTGCCCAACTGCTAACAAAGTTCCTGCTGCGATCAACTCAGAATTACCCCCCTGGTTCGGACAATTCTTGTAAAAAATCCTTGGAGTCTTTTTGAGGTGCTGGTGGGGTCTTCTTTACATGTTTCGCTGCTTGTCCCCAAATTGCAGCTTTGTCAAAGGTGATTCTGGTGTATCTGGCTTGGGTTTATATACCAAGTTAAGTGGTGTTATTGTTAGCACCTGTTGCTATGCAATCAATCCAATTAACATTAATTGTTTAAATACTTAGTAAAAATGAAGGAGGCAGACCTATTAACATACTATGCATCTATTCACTGTTTTATTCAAAAATTCCAAATATAGGGGGCGTGGCCTGGCAGGCAAGCAGGGAGGACGTGTCTGAGGAGAGCTCCCGCACTCAGCCTCCTGTAGAGTCTTTATTGGCCCTATTATTGCACCTTTATAGCTCCCCCTGCTCCCTACATTTCGCCCTTATCCCCCCCTGTACCTGGTGTGTGAGGTACCGGAGCCGGAGGGGGCCTCCTGCCTCCTTGCGGGTTGGGGCCTGCACTCCCTCCAGAAGCCGAGGGGCTCAATTTCTAACACGGCCGGTGCTGGAAGTTCCCCGCCGCGGGAATCACAACCACATCGGCTCCGCCCGGCATCCGGCCTCCTGCTGTGTCCGGCTCCCTCCACCTCTGCACTGCTCTGTTTATCCCCTCTGTGAGCGCCTGGTGGAGCGGGGTGCGCGAGCTCCGTCCCCGACGTCCGTCCTAAGGCCTACTTCCGCCCGCCGAGCCGGGGACTGTGGTGATGGAGGCAGCCGCCGTAAGCCCGCACCTGGACCGGACACCTCCGCGGCGGGCTGGGAGGTGCTCCATCCTACAGCACTTACCGGACGCCTCCAGTTCCTCCACCTTCAGCACCCGGGGAGCTTGATCTGCTGTACTGCGGAGGCGCTGGGCCCTGGAGGCTCTGTCCACTCCTGACACCGGCGGCCATCTTTGATGAGGGCACTGCGGAGCTCCTGCCTCTCCCACTGGCTGGTGACCACAGTGAGGTGCCGTGGTTTGTAGCTGGTCTGTGGCTGGGGCCCCCCACCTGGTTGGGAGCACTGGGGGGAAGTTGTGGGGTAAAAAAGGAAATCTCCACCCCCATCACATATTTCCCTATCCTGGCTCTGCCTGAACTGAACCCCTCCTATACATTCACCTACGTTGGGGACCGGACCACGCTGCACCACGGGGCTGGCTACAAGTGGGGATCACCCCTTAGAGCCCCTACTGCTACTACTGTAATTTTTTCCTTTTTTTTTGCTTTGCCTCAACTGACTTGCTCCATTATTGATATTTGACACTGGAGCTCCACCTACTGGTGGCTTTATTGTTTGATTCCAGCTGCCTGAGAGAGCTGACTCTCCCAACAATGTGATCCGCAGAATTCTGCCCTGAGTCTGGGGACCTTCTCTGTCATAATTTTCACAAGTATACTATCCCTACTACCGGGACTTTTCTAACTCTGTAATGCAGTGATCTTCTAAAGCTGTTCTACACGCACGTTCCACCATGCCCAGAGGTAACAAAAAGCAACACGGAGTGGATCTGAGCCAGAGCCTGAAAAAATTTGCTTACTCAAATGCTAAGTCTCCGGGACAGGGGGCTCCCTCGCTACCTGATGTATCGGATTCGGAGGACTCAGATCATTCCCCATTGACCCGGAAAGATCTGCAAAGGCTTTTCCGTGAAATTCAGGAGATGAGGAAATCAGTACAAGCGGTGCAGATAGAGGTACATACAGCCATTGCCTCTCTTAAGGCTGATGTTACCGACCTTGGAGACAGAACGGACCACTTAGAGTCTAAAATGGATGAAGTGGTTGCCTTACAGCAGGGAGTAGAGGATGAAATCCACGGTCTAAAGCAGGAAATGCAATTACTCCAAGAAGACCAGGATAATAGGGCGCAGCGAAATAATCTCCGGTTGTTGTCACCTAGTGACCCCTTTCTATTGTTCCCTGACCGGCACGCTAGGCCAGATGTAGTTCTTTCTGGCCTCCAATCTTCCCCTCTCCCCTACTTTTCCCGTGTCTTGTCTCCCCTGTTCCTGTGTTCTCTTTTTCTTCTTGTTCAGATGTGTAGAGATGTTCGCCGATTGCCATGGGTATTCACAATGTTTTTGCTTTGGTTTGTTACAGGGCTGCGATGTCCGGAGGGAGGTGATGAGGCGTTCCGAAAACTTGCTGGTCATGGCTCTTAGAATCTATTCCCACAATGTTAAAGGTTTGAACAGCCCTCACAAACGCACAAAGCTTTTTCTCTCTCTTAAACAGGCCAAGGGCGATTTGGTTTTCCTACAAGAAACCCACTTTAAGAAATCCCTCCACCCTGATTTAAAGTCTAAAGCCTACCCTCTTACCTTTCATGCATGTGATGCTACACACAAGAAAAGGGGGGTCTCCATCTTGATAGCGGCCCACCTTACGTTTGAATTGTTGGACAGTCATGTAGATAAGTCAGGAAGATGGCTCGTTCTTATTGGGAAACTAAATGACATTCTATGTACCCTCGTTAATGTCTATGCACCGAATCAGAATCAGGCCGCATTCTTTAGGAGGTTGAATGAGCATTTGACTAGACTCCGTAGAGGGGAAGTCATAGTGGCTGGCGATTTTAACGAAGTGCTTGACACCTCGTTGGATAGATCCTCCCCTCTCTCTCCTCATTCTTCTACCCCTACACGCCTGTCCTCGGCATCTCTTGCCCTGCTAGACCTTTTGAAACTCCAGTTGCTATTTGACTCTTTCAGACTGATTGACCCTCTGACTAGAGACTATACTTTTTTTTCCTCTGTACATGAGTCTTATTCCAGGATAGACATGATCCTACTCAGCCGAGACCTGTCCTCTAAACTTAAATCTACTAGTATACTCCCTATGATCTGGTCCGACCACTGCCCGATCACTACTGATCTCCATTCTATTGCCCCCCGTCCCCCTCCTGCCTCTTGGCGGTTGAATGATTCCCTATTGCATAGCCAGGAAGTTACTAACCAAATTAAATGCTGCCTCACTGACTATTTTCTACTTAACAACCTTTTGGAGACTTCACCTATTATTTTATGGGAGGCACATAAGGCTGTTTTACGTGGCCATCTGATTAGTCAGGCATCCAGGTTTAAAAAGTCCCAGGAAGCTACCTTCCTTTCCCTTTCCTCTAAACTTCAGACCCTTGAACGTCAACATAAACTTTCCACTACCCCTTCCAACTTAGAGTCCTTACTGGCAGCGCGGTCTGCGATCTCGCTGTCTATGTCAGAACGTACGGCAAAGACTCTCCAGAGGCTTAATCAGACCTTCTATGAGAAGGGTGATAAAGCCGATAGAATCCTGGCGTCCCGCTTAGAGCACAGCGGTCACGGAATAATATTCTGGCGGTGCACGCCGAGTCTGGTGAGGTAACGTATGCCCCCGAGGGTATAAACAGGGTGTTCCGGGACTATTATACTAAACTCTATCATTTACACTCAGCTGACTCAGGCCCCGGTCCCCCAGAGGCCTTAATATCAGAATTTTTGCATCGGGCTAATCTCCCTCGGCTATCTGAATTCGACTCTTCGGAGCTGAATAAGGATATAACTGATGAAGAAATAGCTGCTGTCCTGTGGAACTTCAAATGGTCTAAAGCTCCGGGTCCTGATGGCTTTACGGCCTCTTACTATAAAAAATTTGCCTCCATTTTGGTCCCCCATCTCAGGGTACTGTTTAATGCGGTACTTCATGGCACCCCATTCCCGAGTAATATGTTGGAGGCTAGGGTTATAGTTATCCACAAAGAGGGCAGGGATCCTCGAAATTGCGCTAACTATCGACCGATATCTCTCTTGAATTTGGATATCAAACTCTATGCAAAAATCTTGGCTACTCGCCTCAATGGTGTGCTCCCGGATCTGATACACTATGACCAGGTGGGATTCATCCCTGGACGTCAGGCCAGGGACAACACTAGGAGAGTGATTGACCTTATTCAACTGTTGAATTGCAGACAAACCCCATCCATTATCCTTTCTCTCGATGCCGAAAAGGCGTTCGATCGTATTTCATGGCTTTCTTATTTCAGACACTGCAGGCGTTTGGGATATCAGCTGAATTTCTGACAGAGGTCTCTGCCCTATACTCCTCCCCTATAGCTAAGGTCCTCACTAACGGAATATTATCCCCTCCCTTCCCGCTGTCCAATGGCACAAGACAGGGGTGTCCTCTCTCCCCCCTAGTGTTTGCCATGGTCATTGAACCCCTGGCCGCTATGATAAGAAACTCTGACGGAATTAGGGGAGTGAAGGTGGGCTCGCAGGAGTCTAAGATTTCGCTCTTTGCAGACGATGTATTATTGTCTCTTACTCAGCCGCAGTCTTCTCTCCCTGCCCTATATCAGATCATAGAGGAATATGGTTTCCTGTCGGGCTATAAAATAAATTTCATTAAATCCGAAGCCATGTTATTACATATACCTGGAGATCTCAAACGCTCCCTGCAGTCCTCCTATGACCTTCGATGGCAGACAACTAAGATTAAGTATCTTGGTGTTTATATCACTTCTCACTATAATTCCCTGTATTCTGAAAATTTCCCGCGACTGTTGACTAAGATTAATTCTGATCTGGCAAGATGGAGATCACATATTATATCCTGGCTGGGTAGGATTATTGCTCTCAAAATGACAGTCATGCCACAACTTCTCTACCTTTTTCAAACTCTACCTGTGAGGGTTCCGGAGAGGGTTCTTAGGGGTGCCCAGGCCTCATTCGTGAGGTTTGTCTGGAACGACAAACCCCCACGGATAGCCTTTACTGTGCTCCGGCTCCCTCGCTTGGAGGGAGGCCGAGGATTTCCCGATGTTAAATTTTATTACTTGGCCAGCCATCTAAGTCAAATGGTGGCCTCATTTGCGCCCCGTGGCTCTATTGCATGGGTGGACTTTGCAGCTCTTTCTTTGGGACTTCGCTCATTGGCTGCGCTGTGGGGTCTGGGCAAACCATATCAGGTCACTCTAACGAACTCCTCCCCTTCTCTTAAATTCCATCTCTCTATTTGGCATAAATCTCTCACGAAATATAAACTGTCCTCCTCATGCTCCCCTCTCACACCCCTCTGGGACAACCCTGATTTCCCCGCTGGGGTTTCGCCCTATCGGTTCACACCCTGGTTTAGTGCTGGGGTCCATGTAGTGCATGATCTCTCTCTACAGGGCCATTGGATGTCGATAGACGATATCAAATGCAGGTTTTCCTCGCTATCCCCTCCCTTTTTTGAATATTTTCAGCTCCGTCACTTTCTTCTCTCCCTGCCTCAAGCTGATGCTCAGCGGGATCTTACCCCTTTTGAATCTCTAGGCACTACAAAACCCATATGTAGAGGGTTAATCTCACTGATCTATTCTATGTTGGTTGGTGATTCCTCGGGGCCGCAGACTCGCCATGAGCGGGAGTGGGAAAGGGACCTGGGTCCCCCACCAGACGATGCCTGTTGGGAGGAAGTACGGGAGGGTATCGCTAAAAGCTCTATCTCTACCCGACTCAAGGAGACATCCTATATACTATATTATAGTGGTATTACACCCCTGACAAACTATCTAGGATGTTCCCATCTGCCACCCCGGTTTGTTGGCGGGGATGCGGTCAACGTGGAACTCTCTCCCATATTTGGTGGACCTGTCCACGTATTGTCCACTTCTGGAATAGGGTACTCGATATATTGAACTCCCTATCTGGTTTAGCGCTCGATCTGGACCCGTGGATGTTTTTATTGGCCCGTCCACATTCAGACCTAGACCCTCTTTTGAATAAACTATTTTCCCATATATTAGTGGCTGCTAAATCATTAATTGCTAAAAATTGGAAGGCCTCCGCTGCTCCTACTATCCCAGCTTTGAATAATTATATTTGGTTCGTTGCTAGAATGGAAAGGATCACTTATTATCTGCATGACTGTCCCCACAAATTTGAACTAGTTTGGGGCCCCTGGTTGCTTATGATGTCTCCCCCACTTTGATGCTTAAACCATTCTTTTGTTCCCGCCCTCTGAATTACTAGCCATGCTGTGATTGGACCCTCCCTCCGGACACCGTTCTGCCCTCCATGCTCCTTATTTGTTATTAAGTGATGTCCAGCTAGAGTGTTTATATCTATATTGTATGAGTATGCACTATTCTTAGAAACATTTAACGTTCTTTCCCCCTCTTGACATAGTTCGGCTCTGTTTTTTTCTCTGCATCTGCCTATTTTCTTTTTCTTCCCGTTCCCCCCTCTTCCCCTCTCTTTCTACTTCCCTGTTTTTATCTTCTAAGTATATGGCCCCCGCATAGGGTACATCTTTTTTTTTTTTTTGTTAAATGCGATCTAAATTATTTGAACAAAAAATTTCCATGGAGACTGATTTTCACCCTCTATTGTACAACTATGTCTGTATTGTCTACCTTTTTGTTTCTCCTGGTATAAATAAAGAGTTAAAAAAAAAAAAATTCCAAATATATGCAAAGGATTATTACCAAATTTCTTCCCTTTTTTTTTTTTTGAGATGGGTGAATCCACACATCTCATTGGTTCACTCAATCATATGATATTTTTAGTCCGGTCATGTGTTTAGTCACATGATACAGCACTAGCACCCAAGTGGGCTTAGTAATCCCCACTATATGTGGCATCATCTGCGCTGTGGCCCGCATCATCCCCCATGTGATGGCGCCGACAGCGCGGTACCGCCCCGCCGTATCCACTGCCCGCGGCATGGGGTCCACCCGGGACACTGCAGTCACCAGTCAACCACATACAGCGCATGCGTGCGACCTCCAGAGACTACGTTCCCGACGTCACTACATTGTGATGACGCCGGTTATGTGTCCACGGTGCCTGCGCATGCGCCGTATTATCCAGTGATTATCCAGTGATGTAGTGGATTACTCATTTCTAGCGCCCATCCCATTTGTTTCCTTTTTTAACCATGTGTAGCAGAGCTGCATAAACTGATTTTGTGCGGTCTCAGCTCAGCCCAGGACTTACTCAGCCGCTGCGATCACATCAGGCTGTCCCCCCCCTGCAGTGCACATGGTTTTGCCCATCTGCAAAAAAAAAATTCTGCTACGATCAGGTCTGAGGGCCTAATTTTGCTAGTGTGCAAACGCATGTGTAGCAGAGCTGTACAAACAGATTTTGTGCAGTCTCTGCACAGCCCAGGACTTACTGAGCCGCTGCGATCACATCAGCCTGTCCGGGACCGTAATTGACGTCAGGAACCCTCCCTGCAAACGCACGGACACACCTGCATTTTTCCAGACACTCCCTGAAAATGGTCAGTTGACACCCACAAACGCCTTCTTCCTGTCAATCTTCTTGCGATCGCCCGTGCGAACTGATCCTTCACACAATCCCAGTGAGCCAACCTGCATTCTAGGATGCAGACATCGGATCACTCACATTGGGCAGCTTGCAGCAAGCTGCCTGTCGCAGAGGCCAGGAATCTCTGTGCAACCAAAAAGATCCCTGGCCTCCTCACTTCCCCTAAACGGTGGCGAAACGCCTCCGTTTGGAGAAATGGCAGCCCAACGACATCTGATTAACCCCCACTGAGTCATCATCACAGCACTTTGTGCCTGATACAGAGGAGGAGGTGGGAGCCATGCACTGTGGAAATGGGCAGGGAAGGAATATTTTATTCTATTTGCCTCCTACCCTACCATCCTCTCCCATCCCACCCCACCCCAAACAACTGTCATTTAAAACCTAATAAAACAGATTGGGAAGAGGAAAAAAAATTGTTGGCCTTCGGGAGTCCCCAGGAGGCCAATTCAAACATCATCGCATAAATAAGTAACCATTCATAAAGTAGAGAAAAGCCCTGATTTACGGAAAACAGGGCTTTTCTCTACTTTGGGCTATTCACAAATCCGGTTACCAGGGAGAATTTCCTCACTTCTCCAGTGGCAGCCTCACTCTGTGCCTACATAGCATCACCATACTTTTGTATGGTGAGTGCAATTCATTAAGAAACGGAAAACTTTTTAAAGTGTTCCTCACCTGATGCTGATATTATCCACTGTCTTTGATCTTGCCCTATTATTCAGGTGTTTTGGAAAGATATCTGTGATTACGTCACAGTCAGTGCCAGATTAAGGTCCACACAGGCCTGGAGCTGAAATTTCTGAAGGGCCTATTGTATACCTCCAGAGGGCGAAGGAGAGGGGGGTATATAAAGACTCTTTCTATTTTGCATTGGATGTTGCTGGCTGCTTACTTCTATCTGAATTCAACATTGTAGGTACAGTGTGAGCAGATCCAGGGACTACTGGCAGGGGCAAAACTAGAACATTGTGGGCCCCCTGTCATTGTCACAACAATGCCCCTTAAGGGGGCAGGAGGGAGTGATTGACAAAGATGGCATCAAGGGAAGAAAGAGAGAGAGGAGGGAGAAAGAGAGGGTTTCATGAAAAATGAAGGAATGAGAGGAAAGAGAGGGTGTCAGGTAGAAAGAGAGAAAAGGATGAGGGGGGAGAGAGAGGGCATCAGGGAGATAGAGAGAGGGTGTCAGAGAGAGAAAGGGGGGAGGAGCAAGAGAGTGGGAGGGTGCGAGCGGGAGTGAGTGAGAGTGTGTCGGGGAGGGAGGGGGGGGGGAAGAGAGTGAGTTTTAGGGAGAGAAAGGGTGTCAGGGAGAGAAAGAAAGAGAAAGAGAGAGACAGTGAGAGAGAGAGAGAGAGAGAGAGAGACAGCGTTAAGGAGAGGGGGGAGAGAGAAAGAGAGAGAGTGTCAGGGAGAGAATGTCAGGGAGAGAGCAAGACAACATCAGGGAGAGAGAGAGTGCCAGGGAGAGAGAGTGTGCCAGGGAGAGAGAGAGAAAGAGACAGTGTTAAGGAGAGAGGGGGAGAGAGAAAGGGGGAGAGAGAAAGAAAGAGTGTCAGAGAAAGACAGTGCTAGGGAGAGAGAGACTGTCAGGAAGAGAGACTGTGAGAAAGAAAGAAAGAAAGAAAGAAAGAAAGAAAGAAAGAAAGAAAGAAAGAAAGAAAGAAAGAAAGAAAGAAAGAGAGAGAGGAGCAAGAGAGAGAGTGTTAGTAAAAGGGGGAGGGAGTTAGAGACAAAGATGGCATCAAGGGAAGAAAGAGAGAGGAGAGAGAAAGAGAGGGTTTCATGAAAAATGAAGGAACGAGAGGAGAGAGAGGAGTGGGAGAGAGGATGTCAGGTAGAAAGAGAGAAAAGGATGAGGGGGGAGAGAGGGCATCAGGGAGATAGAGAGAGGGTGTCAGAGAGAGAAAGAGGGGAGGAGCAAGAGAGTGGGAGGGTGTGAGCGGGAGTGAGTGAGAGTGTGTCAGGGAGGGAGGGGGGAGAAAGAGAGTGAGTTTTAGGGAAAGGGTGTCAGGGAGAGAAAGAGAGAGACAGTGACAGAGAGAGAGAAGGCAACAGTGTCAAAGAGAGAATGTGAGGGAGAGAGAAAGACGGTGTCAGGGAGAGACAGTGCCAGAGAGAGAGAGAGAGATAGAGACAGCGTTAAGGAGAGGGGGGAGAGAGAAAGAGAGAGTGTCAGAGAGAGAATGTCAGGGAGAGAGAAAGACAGTGTCAGGGAGAGAGAGAGAGAGGGGGATAGAGAGAAAGAGACAGTGTTAAGGAGAGAGGGGGAGAGAGAAAGAGAGTGTCAGAGAAAGACAGTGCTAGGGAGAGATAGAGACTGTCAGGGAGAGAGAGAGACTGTGAGAGAGAGAGAAAGAAAGAAAGAGGAGCAAGAGAGAGAGTGTTAAGAAAAGGGGGGGGGAGCAAGCAGGAGACACTACCTGACTATAGCACAGGACGAAGGGAGGGGGGTTAGGCGGACAGATGGATGGGGGGCATGGACAGACAGAGCACCGTATAGGGTCATAGACTGACAGACGGACGGGGGAGCATAAATGGACAGAGCACCATATGGGGTATAGATGGATAGATTGACAAGGGACGGGGGGCATAGATGGACAGAGCACCATATGGTGCATAGACAGATAGGCGGAAAGACATGGGGGCATAGATGGACGGACAGAGCACCACATGGGGGCATAGATGGATAGACAAACAATGGAGTGTATAGATGGACGGACAGGGCATAGACGGACAGAGCACCATATAGGAGCATAAAAAGTATAGAAGGACAGACAGACCTGGGGGCAGGGGGGTGCATAGACAGACAGAGCACAATATGGGGGCATAGAAGGACCCGGCATAGATGGATGGTGGTTGGGGGCATAGATGGACAGAACACCATATGGGGGCATACTGCAGATGGATAGATAGACGGGGGCAGGGTATAGACAAATGGACAGGGAGTGGGGGACATAGACGAATGGGGGAGTGCATAGACAGATGGGGGGGGTGGGGGTGCATAGACGGACAGATGCGGTTGGCATAGACAGATGGGGGGGCATAGAAAGACATGGACGGATGGTAGGGGAGAGGAGGGCTCACCGTCAACAAGATTGTGTCGCTCTGTCCAAGCACGACCCGTCCGTCAACCACGCTTCCAGGTTCTCTCCAACAAGCGGCTTCGGTCAAATATTGACTCTGTACCCTGCCTCCCTCCCTGGAAGTAAATTGCCAGGCCCTGAATCCAGCACGCAGCAGTATTGCTTTAAACATAAAAATGACTACTGGGACTGCTGCGCTTGAGATGGGTGCGGAGGCGGCAGTGCTTTGACTGGCACACTAGTCTGCAGGGTGGCACAGTCCCGGAAAGGCTATCTCTCTGATCTGCCCTGCTCACTGCTGGGGGTGTCAGGTATTACTGGCTGTGGCTTAGTGTAACCTCCGGTAGGATGGGGGGGGGGTTGTCATGATTGCTCGCGGCTCAGTAGTGTAACCTCAGGGTTAGGGGGGAAGCTCCGGCAGAGGGAAGGGATCGGGCTTGACTGCCCACAGCTCACTACACAGCTCACCATATCCTCCGGTGCAGTGGGGGAGAAGAGGTCCGGCCAGCACTGTAAGGGTTGGGGGGGGGGGGATCGGTGATTAATGCCCGCAGCTTGTTGTAACCTCTGGTGAGGGTCAGGAGTCCGGGCTTACTGTAAGCTCCGGACAGGGGCTGCAGTAGAGGGGATCGGACTGCATGGCCTGCAGCTTCCTGTAACCTCCGGTGAGGGCCAGGGGTCCGGGCTTACTGTAAGCTCTGGACAGGGGTGGTCACGCTGAAAGCTCTGGGTGTTGGGGCGGCCGCGGGACACCCGAGGCTGCACTGTAAGCTTCGCTGGGAGGAGGGGAGGCGGACATGCAGGTACCTGTATTCTCCTGGGTGACAACCGGGGAGGTGACGGCCAGAGCCAGCAGGGTTTGCATGGGGCGGGGGACTGGGAGGACGGCCGCTGGCAGTTTTTTCACAGGAACTTATTTTTTTCCTGTCAATTCTGCCCGTCTCCGATGGGCCTATTTTCATGGGGAGGCCTGGAGCTGCAGCTCCACCCGCCCCATTGTTAATCCGGCCCTGGTCACAGTTACTTTTTATATTCCTTTTAATGCAACTCTAACCTGGGCCTTTTGGAATTGTTATGACACTTGTAATTCTTCATTGTCTAAGGGATCTAAATTGTTGTTAGCTCGTATAGCTGCAGCTTCGAAGAAGACTATACTGTCTCAGTGGATACATAGAATCCCGGTGTCCATTACCCTTATGTTCCCCAGACTAACATATCTTTATCAAATGGACTGGGTGGAGTGTTCTCTTGATGCGGAATCTCGCTCTTCCAAGTTCTTTGCAATATGGTTGCCTAACATTATTACCCTACTGCTATCCACTAGAAATAATATACGCAAAATGGTTAGACTTACTACATGATACAACACGGAAGTCCTCACAATGGGATCTCCACCGTTTTAGCCTGTCTTTCCATATTTTACTATCTAACTCACTGGGCTTCTTGTCTCCATTGAGGCTATTACTCTGCATATTGAACCATTCTTTGTGTCACTGACCTGGTTTGGGAGTGTTGTGGACTCGGGGCTTCTTCCGATGACCGGGAAGGGGAACCGCTACTGGGTCGCAGTAGAGATGGCCGGATGTAGGTCTTCCTCATGCAGGATTAAGACGGCAAGCAGGAAGCACAGAGGAATTCTTGAAGGTCTCCTGAAAGACAAGACTTGTAGAAATACTGAAGGCTTAGGTACTGAGATATTGAAGGCACTGTGGTGTTGGAGACACTGTGGTGTTGGAGGCACTGAGGTGCTGGGAGTACAGGGAGTGCTGGGAGGCACTCGGAGGCACGAGGGTGCTTGGAGGCACGAGGTGCTTGGAGGCACGAGGTAATTGGAGGCACGGAGGTGCTTGGAGGCACGGAGGTGCTTGGAGGCACGGAGGTGTTTGGAGGCACGAGGTGTTTGGAGGCACGAGGTGTTTGGAGGCACGGAGGTGCTTAGAGGCACGGAGGTGCTTGGAGGCACGAGGTGCTTGGAGGCAGGGAGGTGCTTGGAGGCACGAGGTAATTGGAGGCACAGAGGTGCTTGGAGGCACAGAGGTGTTTGGAGGCACCAAGGTGTTTGGAGGCACGAGGTGCTTGGAGGTACTTGGAGGCACGGTGGTACTTGGAGGCACGGAGGTACTTGGAGGCACAGAGGTACTTGGAGGCACGGGGTGCTTGGAGGCACGGAGGTACTTGGAGGCACGGGGTGCTTGGAGGCACGGAGGTACTTGGAGGCACGGGGTGCTTGGAGGCACGGGGTGCTTGGAGGCACTTGGAGGCACGGGGTGCTTGGAGGCACGGAGGTACTTGGAGGCACGGAGGTACTTGGAGGCACGGGGTGCTTGGAGGCACGGAGGTACTTGGAGGCACAGAGGTACTTGGAGGTACAGGATGCTTGGAGGCACAGGATGCTTGGAGGAACAGGAGATCACAGGGACGAGGGAGCTCTGGAATCACAGCTTCCGCAGGAGAAACGAAGATACTCAGGCACCGGATCTCTGCCTGGTGTCTGGTTTTAAATCCCCCGCCCTAGCCTGATTGGCGGAGCAGGCAGGTGACGTCAGACCTGCTCCGCCTCCTTGCCCTCGCTCATGATGGCGGCGTCCTTGCTTCCGGGAAGCCGCCGGAGGGACGCGCCGACCCGCCGCCGAAGACCGCCAGGAGAAGAGAGGTGCCGGGCAGACCAGGCCACCCGCAGGGACAAGCGCGGTCGCCGCTGCCCGAGGTGCGTGACAGTACCCCCTCCTCCAGGAGTGGCCCCTGGACACTTCCCGGGCTTAGTCGGATGTCTGGAGTGGAAGATCCGAACCAGACGAGGAGCCGTTACTTCAGTAGCCTCAATCCAACTTCTCTCCTCAGGACCATAACCCTTCCAGTCCACCAAGTACTGTAATTTTTTATGAAGATAACGAGAGTCAAGAATAGCTTTGATTTCAAACTCCGCTCCAGCTTCTGCCACTACAGACGTTGGCCTAGGGAATGCTGAGTGGAACCGATTCAGAATGAGGGGACGGAGTAGAGAAACATGAAAGGCGTTAGGTATTCGAAGATGGGCAGGCAAACCCAGTTTACAGACCACAGGATTTAAGACTTGTAGCACCGGATAAGGACCGATGAACCTTGGAGCGAATTTCATGGTGGGCACCTTCAACCGGAGATTACGTGTGGACAGCCATACCCTGTCCCCAACTTTATATTGAGGTGCGGCTCGCCGTTTCTTATCTGTGAAGAACTTGTACCGGACAGAAACCTTCTTAAGATTAGCATGAACCTTTCTCCAAATTTGTCCAAAGTGTTGTAGAGTGGACGCTACAGCAGGAACCTCTACTATCGGAAGGCTTGGAAATTCTGGAACACGGGGATGGAACCCGTAGTTGACGAAGAATGGTGATTCCCCAGTGGAAGAATGAAACAAATGGTTATGGGCAAACTCCGCCCAAGGCAACAACTCCACCCAGTTGTCCTGTGAAGGAGAGAGATACAAACGAAGAAAAGTCTCTAGATCTTGATTGACTCGTTCCGTTTGACCATTTGTTTAGGGATGATAAGCGGACGAAAACTTAAGTTTAATTTGTAGGGTTGAACAGAGGGCTTTCCAAAACCTGGCGGTGAACTGTACTCCACGGTCAGAAACAATCTCTTGTGGCAACCCATGCAAACGAAAATGTTCTCGGATAAACAGTAGAGCCAGTTTCGGAGCTGTCCGGAGACCAGTCAAAGGCACAAAGTGTGCCATCTTCGAAAAACGGTCAATGATAACCCAAACGGTGTTGCAACCCTTGGAACAGGGCAAGTCAGTGATGAAGTCCATGGAAATGTGAGTCCAGGGTCTCACAGGGATAGGCAGAGGACGAAGTAACCCTGCAGGAGGCAGACGAGGAGATTTATGTTGTGTACATTGGGGACAAGAATTAACGCAATCTTGTACATCCTTCCTCATGGTGTTCCACCAGTAAGACCTTTGCAGAAACTTGTACATCTTCTGGGCACCGGGATGACCGGAAAACTTGGAGTTATGAACCCACAGTAGTATTCCTGGCCGGAATCTAGCTGGTACGGACATTCTTCCAGGAGGAGGAGCTGGAGTAGTTAAAGCAGCAGAGACAGAAACTGGATTCAGAATTAAACCCCGCTCAGGAGGTTCATCCTCGTCTGTGGAAACTTGTGAACGGGAAAGCGCATCTGCTTTAATATTGAGAGTCCCGGCCCGGTACTTGATAATGAACGAGAATCGGGAAAAGAAAAGTGCCCATCTCGCCTGGCGAGGATTCAAGCATTGTGCGGATTTGATGTACAGCAAATTCTTGTGATCCGTGTAGATGGTAAACACATGTTTAGCCCCTTCCAGAAGATATCTCCATTCTTCCAAGGCAGATTTGATAGCCAAGAGTTCCTGGTCTCCAATAGTGTAATTTCGTTCGGCCGGAGAGAATTTACGAGAATGGAAGCCACACGGATGTAATTTCTTATCAGAGGAGTACTGGGAGAGAACAGCCCCAACCCCGACTGAAGATGCATCAACTTCTAAGAAGAAGGGTTCATCGAAATTTGGTTGTTGGAGAACTGGAGCCGTCATGAAAGCTAACTTTAAGTGAGAAAAAGCTACAATGGCTTCCGGAGGCCACAAACTTGGATTAGAACCCTTCCCCGTCAGGGCGGTAATGGGCGCAACAATGGTGGAGAAACCCTTAATGAATTTCCTGTAGTAGTTCGCAAAGCCCAGGAACCTTTGTATTGCTTTCAAAGAAAGAGGCTGAGTCCAGTCACGAATGGCAGACAGCTTTTCCGGATCCATGCGAAGCTCCGTCCCCGAGATGATATAACCGAGGAACGGAATAGATGTTACTTCAAAGGTACATTTGGAAAGTTTGGCATAGAGATGATTCTCTCGTAAACGGTGGAGCACCTCTTTGACTTGAGTCCTGTGTTCGACAAGATTCTTGGAAAAGATCAGTATATCGTCCAAATATACCACAACACTCTGATACAGCATGTCACGAAAGATTTCATTGACGAATCCCTGGAAAACCGCGGGAGCATTACTAAGACCAAACGGCATCACCAAGTATTCGTAATGCCCATCTCGGGTATTAAAGGCAGTCTTCCATTCATCCCCCTCTCGGATGCGTATAAGATTATAAGCTCCCCTCAAGTCGAGTTTGGAAAAAATGCGGGCACCACGAACCCTATCAAATAATTCTGTGATTAGTGGCAAGGGGTATTTATTCTTAATAGTAATGTCGTTTAAGCCGCGGTAGTCGATGCATGGTCTCAACCCCCCGTCCTTTTTCTTCACGAAAAAGAAGCCCGCACCAGCAGGGGAGGAAGAGGGGCGAATAAATCCCTTGAGCATATTGGACTTAATATACTCCGACATGGCTTGAGTCTCGGGAAGAGACAGAGGATATGTGCGACCACGGGGTGGCGTCTTCCCTGGGACAAGGTCAATAGGGCAGTCCCAAGGCCTGTGAGGTGGTAACAGGTCAGCAGCTTGTTCCGAAAATACGTCCTTGTACCCTTGATATGCCTCCGGAATGTGCTCTTCATCCGTTTTGGAGGTGACACGGAGCGGACAAACAGGAGTAAGACAATTAGTGTGACAAAAGGAACTCCAGGACAGAATTTGTGACGACTTCCAGTCGATGTGGGGATTATGACTTTTTAGCCAAGGCATTCCAAGAACCAGATCATGGGGCATTTCTGGGATTACCAAGAGTTTCAAATCTTCCTGATGTAGAGCCCCGACCTGCAGCTTAACTGGCCCCGTGCACCACATTATAAGACCTTTGGAAATTCTAGTCCCGTTGATAGCCGTCAGTGAAATTGGCCGCTCGATAGGCCGTAACTTTAAACCCAAGCTTTGGGCACAGAAGGAAGAAATGAAGTTCCCTGCAGCTCCGGAATCCAATAGGGCTTCACAAGACTTGGAGACTGAATCGGAGACTAGAGTTACTGGAAGCAAACAGTCCGAAGTTGGAGAAGCTTTTGTCGTAACCCCCAGCTTGACTCCTCCGGAACAAGCTAGGCCTGCCCGTTTCCCGGACGAGATTTACAAGATTTAAGAAAATGATCCGCGGCTCCACAGTAAAGGCAGAGTTTACCCTCACGACGACGCTGTCGTTCTTCCGGAGACAGTCGGGATCGGTTAATTTGCATGGGCTCATCTGAGCTAGGTGAGGCCACCGGTCTAGGAGTAGGATTCCGGAACCTGGAACGATCCGGACGGCTACGTTCTCTTCCACGCTCCTGCATCCGAAGATCCACCTTGACGCAAAGAGAAATCAGATCTTCTAATGGATCCGGCAGATCTCTGGTAACCAGCTCATCTTTCAGCCGGTCGGAAAGACCGTTCCAGAAGGCAGCTCTCAGAGCGTCATTATTCCAGCGTAGTTCGGAAGCAATGGTCTGGAAATGAACCACGTACTGACCCACGGAACGGGCGCCCTGTCGAACACGGAGCAAGTCGGAAGAAGCAGTGGTCATTCTGCCGGGTTCGTCGAAAATCCTTCGAAAGGACGAGATGAAGTTGGTATAGTTGGAAACCATGGGATCAGATCGTTCCCATAATGGAGACACCCAATCCAAAGCAGAACCTTCCAACAGAGAAATAATATATGCTACCTTGGACCGGTCTGTAGGAAAGTTGTGTGCAAGTAGCTCGAAATGTACCTCGCATTGGTTCAAGAAACCACGACAATTTTTAGGATTCCCATTATAGCGGGACGGAGTAGGCAGCTGAAGGCGTGGAGTGATACCGGCCGATGGTTGAACATTGCTGGCAACGGCAACTGGTGCGACTACTGGAACAGGTGCCGGAATTACTGAGGCTAGAGACGCCTGAATCTGATCCAGACGCCCGGACAACTGCTGGAGGTACTGCATCACCTGGCCTTGTGCCGCTTCCTGACTTTGTACTCGAGAAGCCAGGTTCTGGATGGCACTTGAGTCCGTGTTCCGATTCCCCGGGCCCATGTGGCCTGAGTATACTGTCACTGACGTGGTTTGGGAGTGTTGTGGACTCGGGGCTTCTTCCGATGACCGGGAAGGGGAACCGCTACTGGGTCGCAGTAGAGATGGCCGGATGTAGGTCTTCCTCATGCAGGATTAAGACGGCAAGCAGGAAGCACAGAGGAATTCTTGAAGGTCTCCTGAAAGACAAGACTTGTAGAAATACTGAAGGCTGAGGTACTGAGATATTGAAGGCACTGTGGTGTTGGAGACACTGTGGTGTTGGAGGCACTGAGGTGCTGGGAGTACAGGGAGTGCTGGGAGGCACTCGGAGGCACGAGGGTGCTTGGAGGCATGAGGTGCTTGGAGGCACGAGGTAATTGGAGGCACGGAGGTGCTTGGAGGCACGGAGGTGCTTGGAGGCACGGAGGTGTTTGGAGGCACGAGGTGTTTGGAGGCACGAGGTGTTTGGAGGCACGGAGGTGCTTAGAGGCACGGAGGTGCTTGGAGGCACGAGGTGCTTGGAGGCAGGGAGGTGCTTGGAGGCAGGGAGGTGCTTGGAGGCACGAGGTAATTGGAGGCACAGAGGTGCTTGGAGGCACAGAGGTGTTTGGAGGCACCAAGGTGTTTGGAGGCACGAGGTGCTTGGAGGTACGGAGGTACTTGGAGGCACGGTGGTACTTGGAGGCACGGAGGTACTTGGAGGCACAGAGGTACTTGGAGGCACGGGGTGCTTGGAGGCACGGAGGTACTTGGAGGCACGGGGTGCTTGGAGGCACGGAGGTACTTGGAGGCACGGGGTGCTTGGAGGCACGGAGGTACTTGGAGGCACGGGGTGCTTGGAGGCACGGAGGTACTTGGAGGCACGGAGGTACTTGGAGGCACGGGGTGCTTGGAGGCACGGAGGTACTTGGAGGCACAGAGGTACTTGGAGGTACAGGATGCTTGGAGGCACAGGATGCTTGGAGGAACAGGAGATCACAGGGACGAGGGAGCTCTGGAATCACAGCTTCCGCAGGAGAAACGAAGATACTCAGGCACCGGATCTCTGCCTGGTGTCTGGTTTTAAATCCCCCGCCCTAGCCTGATTGGCGGAGCAGGCAGGTGACGTCAGACCTGCTCCGCCTCCTTGCCCTCGCTCATGATGGCGGCGTCCTTGCTTCCGGGAAGCCGCCGGAGGGACGCGCCGACCCGCCGCCGAAGACCGCCAGGAGAAGAGAGGTGCCGGGCAGACCAGGCCACCCGCAGGGACAAGCGCGGTCGCCGCTGCCCGAGGTGCGTGACACTTTGTATTGTTCTTTTCTGCTGCTGGGTACACTGGACTCCACAAGGATTGGACAATGGGGTGTAGAATAGGATCTTGATCCGAGGCACCAACAGGCTCAAAGCTTTGACTGTTCCCAGAATGCACAGCGCCGCCTCCTATATCACCCCGCCTCCCAACACAGGAGCTCAGTTTTGTAAGTTGGTACTGCAGTGAGCAGACACTGAACAGGCAGCCCTAAGAAAAGCTTTTTAAGAGGTAAAAAGTGAAGACTTCAAGGGCAGCAGTGGTGGTAAATGTCTTGTGACATTCACTGCTGCAGCTCCAGCTCTCCCCAGCGGCGCTGTACACTCCCGAGCCCTGGTTGCCGGGTACCTACAGCGGAGGCTCCAGTTTTATTCACGTTAGACACACACGGCTGGGGCTCTCCAGAATCACGTGGCCACGCTTCGGGAGGTGGTAAGTGGGTCCCGCTTGCGGGACCCGGTCTTTATCGCGATCCGGCGCGGTCAGTGGGAGGCGGGCCGCGCGCGCTGGCGGTGGACACTGTGGATACAGGCGATCCCACTAGATCACCAGGGCATGGGCGCAGGTCAGGTTTTCTCTCTAAACCAATTCTTATATCGCCCACAGTACCCGGTGGTTTTGCCAGCAGAGGGGATAAGGCTTAGACCTGAAGCCCCTCCCTCAGCCCCAGGGCGCCATTTCTAGCAAGTGTTCCCGCCCTGGAGCTGCATATCTGTCTTTTCTTCACTCCCTGTCAGTGTCTGCGGCGCCATTATCCCTCAGCTCACTGTTCCTGGGACTGCTTGGGCAAATCCTCCTATGTAAAGCCGCCTGGTTGTCAGCGCTGTGCCTTTACATGACACTTAAGTATTCTACCTGCCTTTTTAGTTAGTGTTAGTAAGAAAGAGTGCATTTAGTCAGGGGGTTATAGTACGATTACCCTGTGGTATACATCCAGTTTCTTACTGTGTAGTGTTATATCTATTGTTATATAGCTGTGTAAGCTAGTCCAGTGCAGTATTATTGTCAGTAATAACCTCTGCATTGTACAAACTGTGACTTTCTGTGTGTGCATTTGATAGCTGAGTGGTGTCCATTTCGTGTCTTTCACTCAACCTGCTATCCCTAAATTCCATAACCTGAGGGGGCTTGGTGCGTCAGGTGTTATCTAATATAGGATTTTCACAAAGATATACTGTATTACGTATTTTTCTCTGTGATTTAGTCACAAATAAAAATATTTTCTCACAATGGCGCATATCACTTTAAATATTCAAAGAGAAGTCCTTACTCCAATTAGCTGTAACAAATGGAGAAAGTCAAAAGTTCCCTCTTGTCATGAAGTAGGATAATTCTTATCCATATGTAGTATTTCACAGCAGCTTCTCAATTCCAATTAGCTGTAACAAATGGAGAAAGTCCAAAGTTCCCTCTTGTCATGAAGTAGGATAATTCTTATCCATATGTAGTATTTCACAGCAGCTTCTCAATCTCAAAGAGAAAAAATGAAGGAATCTAGTGCAATATTGTCTGAATAAATAGGCAGAATTAATTTTATTACATTAGACTCACAATAAAAACATTAAAAACAGGCATATCACCACAAATTGTGGATAGGGATCATCACAGCTGACACATTCCACTCTGTTACCAGTCCCAGGTCGTATAGGGTTCAGAGGCCGAAAGCCCGGGATTCTTTCACCTCCTGTGGTAAATAGTGGATCCAGTGATGTTGTCCCTCAGATTAGTCTCACCAGCAACCTAAAGCTTTTCGGACAAAGCGTCCTTCCTCAGAGGCATGGTGATTTCTGTGATTTAGTCACCATATCTCTCCTTTATCTCTGCTAGTGCTGACTACACTGTGCAGGGGTTTGGGTTCAGAGGTATAGTGCTGCTGATAATTGTACTGTGTTAACCTCATACTGCAAGTTCTATCATGTCTACTTCTGAGGGTAACGGTTCTGGGGCTGAACACACTGCCGGTGTTGCTGACGCCACGGGGCCATATGAGAATATAGCAGCTGTGGGCTCTGGTTCTGGGGGCTCCTTGCCCCCCAGTGGGACTGTGGCAACGGAGGCACATACTGACCCACCGTGGGCCACTTTTTCCACGCTTCTGCATACGCTAGTTCATAAACTAACTCCACCTATGGGACCCCCAATGCCGGTACAGCCGTATGTGGTCCCTGCAGCTAACCCGCCATGGGCGGACGATTTATCTGCTCAATTAAAGAAGTTGAACCAGTCCTTGACTACTAAAAAGTCTGACCAACGCTCACCTAAGTCCAAGAGGTCCTCTAAGCGAGCGCTTATCTCCTCACAATCCACTGCTGTCACTGACACCTCGTCTGATGAAGACGGCACATTTACTGACCCCTCAGGTTCTGACTCAGATACGGCTGATGGGGAGGGTAGTTCACATGTGGATGTTCCTGATCTTTTGGAGGCTATTAAATTAATTCTGCAGATTACGGATGATCCCGAGACATCCGTCCCTCCTAAGAAACCAGATAGGTTCAAGCGTCAGAAGGTGGTTAAGCAAGTTTTACCTCACTCTGACCACCTAGTGTATATACGTCAGGAACCCTGGGAAAACCCGGGTACGAAGTTTGTGCCTCAAAAGAAGATGCTGGCTCGCTATACCCTTGCGCCGGAGCTGTCTAAAAATTGGGAAACGCCTCCTCCAGTAGACTCACATGTGGCTAGGATGGTGGTTTCCTCAGCTCTACCTGTCACTACCGTCGCGTCTCTAAAAGAGCCTATGGATAAACGTGTGGAGGGTTGTCTGAAAGCGATTTACACCCTCACGGGTGCTGCACAAAGGCCCACTATTGCAGCTACATGGGCTGCAGAGGCTATTGAAGCATGGGCCTTGGAGTTAGAAGCTGAAATCTCTTCTGACCATGCTAGACAATGCTTGTCATATATTGTCACAGCTTCTCGATATATTAAAGAGGCGGCTTCTGATGTCGGTATCCTAGCAGCCAAGGCCTCTACTACATCAGTCCTGGCTAGCCGGATATTGTGGCTGAGATCCTGGTCTGTGGATCTGGACTTTAGAAAAACCCTGGAGGTACTCCCTTTCAAGGGAGATATTCTGTTTGGGGAGGACTTAAATAAGATTGTGGCTGACTTGGCTACTGCCAAAACTGCCTGTCTGCCTAATACCGCTCCTTCTGTGTCGAAGGCTAAAGGTACGTCCTTTCGCCCCTTTCGTCCTTCAGGTAAAGCAAAAGGTCAGGCGTACCATAGGCAGGCCCGCACTTCCAAACCTGGTAAGCCGAAGCCCAAAAGAGCCTGGGCTGCCCATCAGCCAGCTGCCAAGACCGATAAGCCTGCCGCATGACGGGGCGGGCCTCCCCCTGGGGGATCCCAGGGTGGGGGACCAGCTTCTAGGGTATACCCAGGAATGGTTGAAGACCACTTCAGATGCCTGGGTACGGGAAGGAGTCACTCGAGGTTACGCCATAGCCTTCAAATACCGACCCCCTCATCGATTTTGCCAGACGTCCCTTTGGACCAGACAAATGCAAAAATTCTACATTCGGTGGTACAGACCCTCCTGGATACAGGAGTCGTAGTACAGGTGCCTCTTGCTCAGAGGGGCCGGGGGTACTATTCTCCGCTGTTTCTAGTCCCGAAACCGAATGGGTCCTCCCGGCCCATTCTCAACCTCAAGGCATTGAACAGGTTTGTGAAGGTCTCCAAGTTCCGTATGGAACCCCTTCGCTCTATAGTTCTGGCCTTGGAACGTGGGGACTACATGGTCTCCCTGGACATACAGGATGCTTACCTGCATATTCCTATAGCAGTGTCACATCAACAATACCTTAGGTTTTAACAACGGCTCCGCGAGTCTTCAACAAAGTTATGGCGGTGATGACGGTGGTACTCCGCCGTCAAGGGGTCAGGATACTGCCATATCTGGACGACTTGTTAATCCTGGCAAATTCCCCAGATATTCTCCTGCGTCATCTGGATATGACGGTCCGGTTTCTACAAGCCCACGGGTGGCTCATCAACTGGAAGAAATCCTCCCTGGTCCCTGCTCAGAGCATGGTGCACCTGGGAGCGTTGTTGGACACTCACAACCAGAGGTTGTTCTTGTCTCAGGAGAAAGTCCTGAAGATTCAGGACAGGATTCGTTTCTTCCTTTCTCGTCCGCAAGTGTCGATACATTCGGCAGTGCAGGTGCTGGACCTTATGGTATCAGCATTCGACATGGTGGAGTATGCTCAATTCCATTCTCGCCCCCTCCAGAGGCTGATTCTAGCCAAGAGGGACGGCCTGCCTCACCGGATCAGATCTCAAATGATCCTCTTGACTCCGGAGGTCCGTCTGTTGCTACACTGGTGGCTCCGGGACCAACAATTGTGCAGGAATCGTCCCTTCTGGATATCCAACTGGGTCCTGTTGATGACAGATGCCAGTCTAAGAGGTTGAGGCGTGGTGCTGGAGCAACACTCCCTTCAGGGTCGGTGGACCAAGGAGGAATCTCTCCTCTCGATCAACATTCTGGAATTGCGGGTGGTCTTCAATACATTGAACCTGACCCACCATTTAATTCAGATCCGTCCTGTTCAAGTACAGTCGGACAACGCCACCACAGTGGCTTACATAAATGATCAAAGCGGCACTTGAAGCCGTTTGGCAATGAAGGAAGTCTCACGGATTCTACGTTGGGCGGAATGCCATCTACCGGCCATATCTGCAATATTCATTCCGGGAGTCCTGAATTGGGAAGCGGACTTTCTCAGTCGTCAGGACGTGCATGCCGGCGAGTGGGGCTTCCATCCAGAAGTGTTTCAACTCCAGACGTGGATCTGATGGCGTCTCGACACAATCACAAGGTTCCGGTCTTCGGAGCAAGGACAAGGGATCCTCAAGAAGCATTCGTGGATGCGCTGGCGGTGCTGTGGAGGTTTCGGCTGCCGTATGTGTTCCCTCCGGTGTCACTCCTGCCCAGGGTAATTCGGAAGTTCAAGCAAGAAAAAGGAAATCTGCTTCTCATAGCTCCAGCGTGGCCCAGACGGCACTGGTTCTCAGACCTGCAGGGCCTATCGTCAGAGCGTCCAATTCTACTTCCACAACGCCCAGACCTCCTCGTTCAGGGCCCTTGTGTCTACCAGGACCTAGCCCGGCTATCTTTGACGGTGTGGCTCTTGAAGCTTCCGTCTTGAAGGCTAAGGGGTTTTCTGAAGGTGTCATTAAAACCATGTTGCTGGCCCGGAAACCGGCTTCTGCTCGGATTTATCATAGGGTCTGGCATTCCTACTTTGTTTGGTGCGCATCTAACAATTATGACGCTTCCAAGTTTAGTACAGCCAAACTTTTGGCTTTTCTGCAGCAAGGCCTAGATTTAGGTCTGCGTCTGGCCTCCCTTAAGGTTCATATTTCTGCCTTGTCGGTGTGGTTTCAGAGAAAAATTGCGACTTTACCTGATGTTCATACTTTCACTCAGGGTGTGTTGCATATCCAACCTCCCTATGTCCCGCCTGTGGCTCCTTGGGACTTGTCGGTGGTTTTGGAGGTGTTGCAGGAGCCTCCATTTGAACCTCTTGGTTCAGCTGACCTTAAGTGGCTTTCCCTTAAGGTGGTGTTCTTGCTGGCTATTGCCTCTGCTAGAAGAGTGTCGGATCTGGGTGCCTTGTCTTGTAGTTCCCCATATCTGATTTTTCACCGTGACCGGGCGGTTCTTAGGACTCGTCCCGGATATTTACCTAATATCTTACCTAGTTTCTTCGTTCCACCTTAATCAGGAGATTGTGGTTCCGGTCTTTGTCTCTCCTGATTTGTCTCCCAAAGAGCGGTCTTTGGATGTGGTACGGGCTCTCCGTATCTATGTAAAGAGAACTGCTTCTATTCGAAAATCTGATTCTCTCTTTGTTTTGTTTGTATTTCACAAACGTGGCTGGCCTGCTCATAAGCAAACTCTGGCCAGATGGATTAGAATGGTGATTGCACATGCTTATGTGAGGGCTGGTCTGTCAGCTCCTGCTCACATTACGGCCCATTCTACTCGGTCTGTTGGACCTTCTTGGGCGGCCCAACGTGGTGCGACCCTTGACCAATTGTGCAAGGCGGCTACGTGGTCCTCAGGGAACACGTTCATAAGGTTCTATGCCCTCGATACAGCCGCTTCCCAGGATGCTTCCTTTGGACGCACGGTTCTTGTGCCCGCTACAGTGCGTCCCCTCCTATAAGGAACTGCTTTAGGACATCCCCATTGTCCAATCCTTGTGGAGCCCAGTGTACCCCGCAGCAGAAAACGAGTTTTATGGTAAGAACTTACCTTTGTTAAAACTTTCTGCGAGGTACACTGGGCTCCACAAGGCGCCCACCCTGACGCACTTAGCTTCTTTGGGTTGGTTTGGGATTAGCCGCTGACACTTCTCCTGTCTTGAGAGTGTGGTGTATGTGGCTACTAAACGTTGTCGTCTCTTTTCCTGCTACTGCATTTGGCTGGTTAACTAAAAACTGAGCTCCTGTGCTGGGAGGCGGGGTGATATAGGAGGAGGCACTGTGCATTATGGGAACAGTTAAAGCTTTGAGCCTGTTGGTGCCTCGGATCAAGATCCTATTCTACACCCCATTGTCCAATCCTTGTGGAGCCCAGTGTACCTCGCAGAAAGAGTTTTAACAAAGGTAAGTTCTTACCATAAAACTCATTATCTGCTGTGAATTGTATTGAAACAGTGATGTGTTGCTATTTCCTACATTTTCTTATTATCTATATGATGTCATGTGTGTGATATCTCTCAATAAACATATTTAAAAAAAAGAAAAAGAAACGGAAAGCTCTGCATTCCGCTTCTAAAAGGAGTTCCCAGATTCCCAGAGGCGTCACTCACCTCTCAAACACCCGCTGCAACTGGACAAAAAATGGGCGTGGCTTCATGGGATGGGTGTGTGGCTTCAATGAACGGGGCGTGGCTTGTCATCCCGATCCCCGTTTTTGACACATCGGGGGTCCGGGAGATGCGGCCTGGCCCCGGAGACTGGCATTTCTTCAGTGCTGGCTTCTACATGGTGACAGGAGCCGGGTTGCTGCATGTAATATTACAGTGCAGCACCCGGCTCCTGTCACTGAGCAGGAGCCGGCACTTTGGTGTCACCCCTCGGCAGCTGACACCCGGGTGCGGGCCGCACCCTCTTGTGACGCCACTGCAGATTCCCCATCTCAGGATGGCGTATTCTGAACTGCTTCAGAGTTACCATCTGAGAATGGCGTAAGTAGTTAAAGACAACCTTTCTGTCAAAGTGACAGGTGACAACACCCCCTTTCTCCAGTGGCACGCCTCCTTTAATATTAAATTATAGTGTTTGATATTGCTTTTACATAAAATGTATAGAGTTCGATATTAAACTGTATTAAAAGATAATAGCTTTGAAAAGAATGTCACATATGACACTCACAAAAAAAAAAAAGATATATTTTGAAGTAACACAAAATGTTCTTACATTCCAGCAGCTGAAACTTCATGCCATGTCACATATGGTACTATTTAAAAATCATACTATGTCACACATGGCACTGGTTTAAAAAGCATACTGATTTTAATGACCGTGTCCATTTTCTTAGATGCACGGAAGCATCACACCTGGTACCGATTTAAAAAGCGTATTGATTTTAATGGCCATGCATGATTAATAATGACAGCACAAATTTCAAAATGACATTCTCACACGTTATTTTTTGCAAACATATGTAGAAACAGCGTATTTGGTTTTAAATTGAAGAATATTTAAAAAGCTTAACTGTATATTACAACCTATGTTGCATACATGACATATGTTACTGTGTGTTAAATAGCACTAAAAAGTTTATCTTTATTATGGCCGATCGCTGAACTTTGATTGCAAGCAGACATGACCAGACTTGTCGGTATTACAGCGTGACATGTCCAGACCTGTATATTAACGATAAAAAGATTTACACCAAATACCACATATTACTGTGTATTAAACCGTTTATATCGATGCATACAGACCACATATTACAATGTATTACAGAGTGTATAGCACCGTATACAGACCACATATTACAGTGTATTACAACGTGTATAACGCTGCAAGCATACCACATATTACTGTGTATTAAACCGTTTATATAGCTGAGCACCATATATTACTGTATATTACATCGTGACATGTCCAGACCTCATACAGCGTGAGGACTGAGGGCTCACCTCCCCATGTTTTAACGATGATCTAAGAACTAATGACCACAATGAGCCATGAGGTACTACATGCCTCTGTGGCATAACTAGTTAAAAAATTGATGGGCAAAATCATTCATTTTTGGTCGACGCGGGCTGCGTTTGTTCGGGTTGATACAGCCGTGATGTATCCACATAGCCAACGGACTAGCATTCTTCTTTAGGCTGTTATGTCCAATCGAGGGCATTGCAAATTGTTCGTTCGCCGTTTCAGCGACGGTTGTGCGAATTGTTGTTTTGCCCAATTATGCTAGGACAGTGCATTAGCGCATCTGTAACATTGCAACTTGGTAAACTAATAGGATTGATATATATGAATGGTATTGAATGTGAATTAAAAAAAAAAAAAAAAAATCAACTCTAGGTAACAGACTATAATAGGTAGCATGTATCACCATCCCAAGTTTGTGATAAACCCCAGGGCAATTCCACTGGATATTTATCCTATAATTTTGGTATAATTTTTAAACAAATAATACTATGTGATCATGGCAATCTTCCTATCTACACCAGTATTATGTGTTCCAGAATCATAATATATTTGATAAATGTATATCGTTTAAATAAGACACAGATGCATTAAATTGAATAGTAACAATACTCGTATGTTATGTTGGTAATAATGTAACGGGCTATTTTAACATAACAGATCCTATTTAGGAAAATGATGACATGATATGCCTAGTGACCCAAGTTATTAAAACGTTTTACTGTAAATATGTTTGTGCATGCATACACCATGAGATATGTACTTCTATTAAGCACAAACAAGCATATTGGCATTCTACTCTAACATTTAGGGTAAAAGATTAGAATGGATCAAGGTAACATAGCGTAAGGACAGATATAGGTTCAGCGGCCTCTTTGACAATCCATGTTATGGATATGAAGTAAACCCACCATTAATAAGCATTAAAAAGGATACCATCCTATAACTTTGGTATAATTTTTAAACAAATACTACTATGTGATGATGTGCAATCTGACTATCTGCACCAGTATTATGTGTTCCAGAATCATAATATATATGATAAATATATAGCGTTTAAATAAGATACCGTATTCTCACACTGACATACATATGAAAACCGATAATAAGCAGTTCCGGCTACTGTAATCCTTTACATGATGATTTTGGTATATACACATATACTACAGGTCACTAAGAAGATATGAATCATGATATATAAGATCGCTAAACAAAACAAGAGATCTGTAATGATTTCTGACTAACTAGTTAACTCAGTATACAGTAATCATATAGGTCCCTGTGTCGTATAGATATGTGCTTGGCATAAATATTTCCAAACGTTCCTAAATCTAAGATGTTTCATGCATGTTGTAACACTAAATATTGTAAATAGAATATCAACATGACAGATGATATAACTGAATTTTTCATGATGAATCTTATATGTTCCTATATTTTGCTAATGTAATACCCTTATGGGGGTATGAATTTTAAACAAATAATACTATGTGATCATGGGCAATCTTCCTATCTACACCAGTATTACGTGTTCCAGAATCATAATATATTTGATAAATATATATTGTTTAAATAAGACACAGATGCATTAAATTGAATAGTAACAATACTCGTATGTTATGTTGGTAATAATGTAACGGGCTATTTTAACATAACAGATCCTATTTAGGAAAATGATGACATGATATGCCTAGTGACCCAAGTTATTAAAACTTTTTACTGTAAATATAATGTTTGTGCACGCATACACCATGAGATATGTACTTCTATTAAGCACAAACAAGCATATTGGCATTCTACTCTAACATTTAGGGTAAAAGATTAGAATGGATCAAGGTAACATAGCGTAAGGACAGATATAGGTTCAGCGGCCTCTTTGACAATCCATGTTATGGATATGAAGTAAACCCACCATTAATAAGCATTAAAAAGGATACCATCCTATAACTTTGGTATAATTTTTAAACAAATAATACTATGTGATCATGTACAATCTGACTATCTGCACCAGTATTATGTGTTCCAGAATCATAATATATATGATAAATATATAGCGTTTAAATAAGATACCGTATTCTCACACTGACATACATATGAATACCGATAATAAATTGCCCAATTATGCTAGGACAGTGCATTAGCGCATCTGTAACATTGCAACTTGGTAAACTAATGGGATTGATATATATGAATGGTATTGAATGTGAATTAAAAAAACAAAACAAATCAACTCTAGGTAACAGACTATAATAGGTAGCATGTATCACCATCCCAAGTTTGTGATAAACCCCAGGGCAATTCCACTGGATATTTATCCTATAATTTTGGTATAATTTTTAATCAAATAATACTATGTGATCATGGGCAATCTTCCTATCTACACCAGTATTATGTGTTCCAGAATCATAATATATTTGATAAATGTATATCGTTTAAATAAGACACAGATGCATTAAATTGAATAGTAACAATACTCGTATGTTATGTCGGTAATAATGTAACGGGCTATTTTAACATAACAGATCCTATTTAGGAAAATGATGACATGATATGCCTAGTGACCCAAGTTATTAAAACTTTTTACTGTAAATATAATGTTTGTGCATGCATACACCATGAGATATGTACTTCTATTAAGCACAAACAAGCATATTGGCATTCTACTCTAACATTTAGGGTAAAAGATTAGAATGGATCAAGGTAACATAGCGTAAGGATAGATATAGGTTCAGCGGCCTCTTTGACAATCCATGTTATGGATATGAAGTAAACCCACCATTAATAAGCATTAAAAAGGATACCATCCTATAACTTTGGTATAATTTTTAAACAAATAATACTATGTGATCATGTGCAATCTGACTATCTGCACCAGTATTATGTGTTCCAGAATCATAATATATATGATAAATATATAGCGTTTAAATAAGATACCGTATTCTCACACTGACATACATATGAAAACCGATAATAAGCAGTTCCGGCTACTGTAATCCTTTACATGATGATTTTGGTATATACACATATACTACAGGTCACTACAAAGATATGAATCATGATATATAAGATCGCTAAACAAAACAAGAGATCTGTAATGATTTCTGACTAACTAGTTAACTCAGTATACAGTAATCATATAGGTCCCTGTGTCGTATAGATATGTGCTTGGCATAAATATTTCCAAACGTTCCTAAATCTAAGATGTTTCATGCATGTTGTAACACCAAATATTGTAAATAGAATATCAACATGACAGATGATATAACTGAATTTATCATGATGAATCTTATATATTCCTATATTTTGCTAATGTAATACCCTTATGGGGGTATGAATTTTAAACAAATAATACTATGTGATCATGGGCAATCTTCCTATCTACACCAGTATTACGTGTTCCAGAATCATAATATATTTGATATATATATATTGTTTAAATAAGACACAGATGCATTAAGTTGAATAGTAACAGTACTCGTATGTTATGTTGGTAATAATGTAACGGGCTATTTTAACATAACAGATCCTATTTAGGAAAATGATGACATGATATGCCTAGTGACCCAAGTTATTAAAACTTTTTACTGTAAATATAATGTTTGTGCATGCATACACCATGAGATATGTACTTCTATTAAGCACAAACAAGCATATTGGCATTCTACTCTAACATTTAGGGTAAAAGATTAGAATGGATCAAGGTAGCAGAGCGTAAGGACAGATATAGGTTCAGCGGCCTCTTTGACAATCCATGTTATGGATATGAAGTAAACCCACCATTAATAAGCATTAAAAAGGATACCAAGAATATGATTTTGACATATGGCCCCAGATTTTCAAATAAAGGATGTGCAGCGTATCTCCATATTTAATCCTAATGAAGTCATAGTATTCAACAGGCATATGTATCTAGATTTTTCTTTAGTGACTACTTAGTAATGTTACAACCACTTATACCTAGCTCAAACTGTTATAGATCATAAATTTTCACCTTTTTGTGATTACTAGTGTGGAATCGTAGAAAGTGTCATGCCAAAACTTGTAATTTTCTTCATGTGGCTTATATCTATTTGTGTATTTTTAATGATATACACATGATCCAATATTCGTTTTTAAAAAGCATCTTAGTCATGCCGATGTATTTAGAAATGAATGGGCCTATTAAGCAGTAAATTACACCAAATGTGTGGAGCAGTTAATGAATCTTTTTTATTTCTGTTTTATTGTTATTTCTGTCAGAGAACTTTTGAGTGATATGAATATATTGGCATGCTTGACATGGTCCACAGGGATAACAGACAGATAATGATGGATTTTTCCTCTGATGCTTGGAAAAGTGACTTCTAAACAAATTATCCCGTAAATTTGTTGATATCTTCAAGATGATCAGTATGGTCTTATCAAATTCTTTCTTCAGATCATAAACAGTGGTGAGTATATATCGATATTTGTGTAATGACGCATTGATGTGTATCCACTCTTTACAGTATGTAACGATGTATCTTATTTGGCACAAGGTGCGTTCTCTTGTCTTGGATATAAGTAAGGATATACTTGAAGTTTTATTGTTGGCATTATAAGATTTCTGCAGGTTCTGTTTTTCATAGACCATCATAGTGTATATCTTTAACTAATCTTGCTCTTTTTCTATAAATTTCAACATCCGATCAATTTCTTCTGGTTCGGATATACTCTCCTTTTGGAATTGATCTCAGAGTGACGGGATAATGGGAACTGATGTGGTGTAAAATGCTATTGGCGGACGTGGTCTTACGGAAAACAGCGGCGATGATTTCTCCAACGGCTGTTTTGGAAATCTACAAGTCATGAATAGTATTATTATTGTGACATATCCGATGTAAGTTTAAGTACTAAGTCGCTATTATTAAGAATTTTAATAATTTTTCTAGACGGGTTGATATTAACACTCTACGGGAGCGGGCAGAGGAAGGTGAGGAATCCACCTCAGATGTTATAGATTACTCCAGATCAATCCTACGGAAAAAAAAAACTGAAGGAGACATACAGTCAACTAGCTGACACTACTACGTACCAGAGACTCTGAATTAATTCTACGTCCAATTTACTCATATTCTATGAAAAGCTCATTAAGTGAGGTTTTAGTGGTGGAACTATAACCAAGTCTGATTTTAATTTCCTCAAAGTAATTGATCCTAATGTTTCTACGCTGTGCTTATTGCCGAAAGTACATTAGTACTGTACATGTACAATCCGGTAGCCCCTTTTGTCTCTGGTATTGAAAGTATAACGGAAAAACCCAGCATTTTTGTGGCTAAGCACTTACGAAGATTTGTATTAGATAATCCATCGTATGTGCACGATATCATGGACATACTGAATAAAATGTATGGGATTACACTATCAACCAATAATTTGCTATGGTACCCTTTGTGTCTTTTTTGCACTCTGTGTAGATTAAATATCATATTAATTATTTACGCTGGTTGGAGAATAGTTCAGTGAATAGCTTTACTTGGGTACATATTTGAGGGCTAGGGACAATTTTTTTTTTCCCGTAGGATTGATCTGGAGTAATCTATAACATCTGAGGTGGATTCCTCACCTTCCTCTGCCCGCTCCCGTAGAGTGTTAATATCAACCCGTCTAGAAAAATTATTAAAATTATTAATAATAGCGACTTAGTACTTAAACTTACATCGGATATGTCACAATAATAATACTATTCATGACTTGTAGATTTCCAAAACAGCCGTTGGAGAAATCATCGCCGCTGTTTTCCGTAAGACCACGTCCGCCAATAGCATTTTACACCACATCAGTTCCCATTATCCCGTCACTCTGAGATCAATTCCAAAAGGAGAGTATATCCGAACCAGAAGAAATTGATCGGATGTTGATATTTATAGAAAAAGAGCAAGATTAGTTAAGGATATACACTATGATGGTCTATGAAAAACAGAACCTGCAGAAATCTTATAATGCCAACAATAAAACTTCAAGTATATCCTTACTTATATCCAAGACAAGAGAATGCACCTTGTGCCAAATAAGATACATCGTTACATACTGTAAAGAGTGGATACACATCAATGCGTCATTACACAAATATCGATATATACTCACCACTGTTTATGATCTGAAGAAAGAATTTGATAAGACCATACTGATCACCTTGAAGATATCAACAAATTTACGGGATAATTTGTTTAGAAGTCACTTTTCCAAGCATCAGAGGAAAAATCCATCATTATCTGTCTGTTATCCCTGTGGACCATGTCAAGCATGCCAATATATTCATATCACTCAGAAGTTCTCTGACAGAAATAACAATAAAACAGAAATAAAAAAGATTCATTAACTGCTCCACACATTTGGTGTAATTTACTGCTTAATAGGCCCATTCATTTCTAAATACATCGGCATGACTAAGATGCTTTTTAAAAACGAATATTGGATCATGTGTATATCATTAAAAATACACAAATAGATATAAGCCACATGAAGAAAATTACAAGTTTTGGCATGACACTTTCTACGATTCCACACTAGTAATCACAAAAAGGTGAAAATTTATGATCTAAAACAGTTTGAGCTAGGTATAAGTGGTTGCAACATTACTAAGTAGTCACTAAAGAAAAATCTAGATACATATGCCTGTTGAATACTATGACTTCATTAGGATTAAATATGGAGATACGCTGCACATCCTTTATTTGAAAATCTGGGGCCATATGTCAAAATCATATTCTTGGTATCCTTTTTAATGCTTATTAATGGTGGGTTTACTTCATATCCATAACATGGATTGTCAAAGAGGCCGCTGAACCTATATCTATCCTTACGCTATGTTACCTTGATCCATTCTAATCTTTTACCCTAAATGTTAGAGTAGAATGCCAATATGCTTGTTTGTGCTTAATAGAAGTACATATCTCATGGTGTATGCATGCACAAACATTATATTTACAGTAAAAAGTTTTAATAACTTGGGTCACTAGGCATATCATGTCATCATTTTCCTAAATAGGATCTGTTATGTTAAAATAGCCCGTTACATTATTACCAACATAACATACGAGTATTGTTACTATTCAATTTAATGCATCTGTGTCTTATTTAAACTATATACATTTATCAAATATATTATGATTCTGGAACACATAATACTGGTGTAGATAGGAAGATTGCCCATGATCACATAGTATTATTTGTTTAAAAATTATACCAAAATTATAGGATAAATATCCAGTGGAATTGCCCTGGGGTTTATCACAAACTTGGGATGGTGATACATGCTACCTATTATAGTCTGTTACCTAGAGTTGATTTGTTTTGTTTTTTTAATTTACATTCAATACCATTCATATATATCAATCCCATTAGTTTACCAAGTTGCAATGTTACAGATGCGCTAATGCACTGTCCTAGCATAATTGGGCAATTTATTATCGGTATTCATATGTATGTCAGTGTGAGAATACGGTATCTTATTTAAACGCTATATATTTATCATATATATTATGATTCTGGAACACATAATACTGGTGCAGATAGTCAGATTGTACATGATCACATAGTATTATTTGTTTAAAAATTATACCAAAGTTATAGGATGGTATCCTTTTTAATGCTTATTAATGGTGGGTTTACTTCATATCCATAACATGGATTGTCAAAGAGGCCGCTGAACCTATATCTGTCCTTACGCTATGTTACCTTGATCCATTCTAATCTTTTACCCTAGATGTTAGAGTAGAATGCCAATATGCTTGTTTGTGCTTAATAGAAGTACATATCTCATGGTGTATGCGTGCACAAACATTATATTTACAGTAAAAAGTTTTAATAACTTGGGTCACTAGGCATATCATGTCATCATTTTCCTAAATAAGATCTGTTATGTTAAAATAGCCCGTTACATTATTACCAACATAACATACGAGTATTGTTACTATTCAATTTAATGCATCTGTGTCTTATTTAAACAATATATATTTATCAAATATATTATGATTCTGGAACACGTAATACTGGTGTAGATAGGAAGATTGCCCATGATCACATAGTATTATTTGTTTAAAATTCATACCCCCATAAGGGTATTACATTAGCAAAATATAGGAACATATAAGATTCATCATGAAAAATTCAGTTATATCATCTGTCATGTTGATATTCTATTTACAATATTTAGTGTTACAACATGCATGAAACATCTTAGATTTAGGAACGTTTGGAAATATTTATGCCAAGCACATATCTATACGACACAGGGACCTATATGATTACTGTATACTGAGTTAACTAGTTAGTCAGAAATCATTACAGATCTCTTGTTTTGTTTAGCGATCTTATATATCATGATTCATATCTTCTTAGTGACCTGTAGTATATGTGTATATACCAAAATCATCATGTAAAGGATTACAGTAGCCGGAACTGCTTATTATCGGTTTTCATATGTATGTCAGTGTGAGAATACGGTATCTTATTTAAACGCTATATATTTATCATATATATTATGATTCTGGAACACATAATACTGGTGCAGATAGTCAGATTGCACATGATCACATAGTATTATTTGTTTATAAATTATACCAAAGTTATAGGATGGTATCCTTTTTAATGCTTATTAATGGTGGGTTTACTTCATATCCATAACATGGATTGTCAAAGAGGCCGCTGAACCTATATCTATCCTTACGCTATGTTACCTTGATCCATTCTAATCTTTTACCCTAAATGTTAGAGTAGAATGCCAATATGCTTGTTTGTGCTTAATAGAAGTACATATCTCATGGTGTATGCATGCACAAACATAGTTACAGTAAAAAGTTTTAATAACTTGGGTCACTAGGCATATCATGTCATCATTTTCCTAAATAGGATCTGTTATGTTAAAATAGCCCGTTACATTATTACCAACATAACATACGAGTATTGTTACTATTCAATTTAATGCATCTGTGTCTTATTTAAACGATATACATTTATCAAATATATTATGATTCTGGAACACATAATACTGGTGTAGATAGGAAGATTGCCATGATCACATAGTATTATTTGTTTAAAAATTATACCAAAATTATAGGATAAATATCCAGTGGAATTGCCCTGGGGTTTATCACAAACTTGGGATGGTGATACATGCTACCTATTATAGTCTGTTACCTAGAGTTGATTTGTTTTGTTTTTTTAATTCACATTCAATGCCATTCATATATATCAATCCTATTAGTTTACCAAGTTGCAATGTTACAGATGCGCTAATGCACTGTCCTAGCATAATTGGGCAAAACAACAATTCGCACAACCGTCGCTGAAACGGCGAACGAACAATTTGCAATGCCCTCGATTGGACATAACAGCCTAAAGAAGAATGCTAGTCCGTTGGCTATGTGGATACATCACGGCTGTATCAACCCGAACAAATGCAGCCCGCGTCGACCAAAAATGAATGATTTTGCCCATCAATTTTTTAACTAGTTATGCCACAGAGGCATGTAGTACCTCATGGCTCATTGTGGTCATTAGTTCTTAGATCATCGTTAAAACATGGGGAGGTGAGCCCTCAGTCCTCGAGCTGTATGAGGTCTGGACATGTCACGATGTAATATACAGTAATATATGGTGCTCAGCTATATAAACGGTTTAATACACAGTAATATGTGGTATGCTTGCAGCGTTATACACGTTGTAATACCCAGTAATATGTGGTCTGTATACAGTGCTATACACTCTGTAATACACAGTAATATATGGCATGTATGCAGCGATATACACACTGTTTAATACACTGTAACATATGGGTTGTATGCAGCGATATAAACGGTTTAATACACAGTAATATGTGGTATGCTTGCAGCGTTATACACGTTGTAATACACTGTAATATGTGGTCTGTATACGGTGCTATACACTCTGTAATACATTGTAATATGTGGTCTGTATGCATCGATATAAACGGTTTAATACACAGTAATATGTGGTATTTGGTGTAAATCTTTTATCGTTAATATACAGGTCTGGACATGTCACGCTGTAATACCGACAAGTCTGGTCATGTCTGCTTGCAATCAAAGTTCAGCGATCGGCCATAATAAAGATAAACTTTTTAGTGCTATTTAACACACAGTAACATATGTCATGTATGCAACATAGGTTGTAATATACAGTTAAGCTTTTTAAATATTCTTCAATTTAAAACCAAATACGCTGTTTCTACATATGTTTGCAAAACATAACGTGTGAGAATGTCATTTTGAAATTTGTGCTGTCATCATTAATCATGCATGGCCATTAAAATCAATACGCTTTTTAAATCCGTACCAGGTGTGATGCTTCCGTGCATCTAAGAAAATGGACACGGTCATTAAAATCAGTATGCTTTTTAAACCAGTGCCATGTGTGACATAGTATGATTTTTAAATAGTACCATATGTGACATGGCATGAAGTTTCAGCTGCTGGAATGTAAGAACATTTTGTGTTACTTCAAAATATATCTTTTTTTTGTTGTGAGTGTCATATGTGACATTCTTTTCAAAGCTATTATCTTTTAATACAGTTTAATATCGAACTCTATACATTTTATATAAAAGCGATATCAAACACTATAATTTAATATTAAAGGAGGCGTGCCACTGGAGAAAGGGGGTGTTGTCACCTGTCACTTTGACAGAAAGGTTGTCTTTATCTACTGGCGTAGTCTGAACTGCAATTCGAAATGGCAGGGAAGCTCAATGCTTGGTAGATGCCAGAACCAAGTGGGCTAAAGGAGCTCTGACGTCAGAGCCCGACAGCTGCTTCAACCAAATGTGGTTTTCCAAAGCTATATATTTACCAAAGCTATACAGTTGTGCTCATAAGTTTACATACCCTAGCAGAATTTGTGATTTTCTGGCCATTTGTCAGAGAATATGAATGATAACTCACAAACTTTTCTTTCACTCATGGTTAGTGGTTGGGTGAAGCCATTTATTGTCAAACAACTGTGTTTACTCTTTTTAAATCATAATGACAACAGAAACTACCCAAATGACCCTGATCAAAAGTTTACATACCCTGGAGATTTTGGCCTGATAACATGCACACAAGTTGAATGGCTACTAAAGGTAACCATCCTCACCTGTGATCTGTTTGCTTGTGATCAGTGTGTGTGTATAAAAGGTCAGTGAGTTTCTGGACTCCTGAAAGACCCTTGCATCTTTCATTCAGTGCTGCACTGACGTGTCTGGATTCTGAGTCATGGGGAATGCAAAAGAATTGTCAAAGGATCTGCGGGAAAAGGTAATTGAACTGTATAAAACAGGAAAGGGATATAAAAAGATATCCAAGCAACCAAAAGTGGTGTGGTTGTTTCAAGATGCACAATAAGGAGGCATTTGAAGAAAAATGGGCTGCATGGTCGAGGCGCCAGAAGAAAGCCATTACTACGCAAATGCCACAAAGCATCCCGCTTACAATATTCCAAACAGCACAGAGACAAGCCTCAAAACTTCTGGAACAAAGTCATTTGGAGTGATGAGACCAAAATTGAACTTTTTGGCCACAACCATAAACGTTACATTTGGAGAGGAGTCAACAAGGCCTATGATGAAAGGTACACCATCCATTCCTACTGTGAAACACGGAGGTGGATCGCTGATGTTTTGGGGATGTGTGAGCTACAAAGGCACTGGAAACTTGGTCAAAATTGATGGCAAGATGAATGCAGCATGTAATCAGAAAATACTGGAGGAAAATTTGCACTCATCAGCCCGGAAGCTGCGCATGGGACGTACTTGGACGTTCCAACATGACAATGATCCAAAACACAAGGCCAAGTCGACTTGTCATTGGCTACAGCAGAATAAAGTGAAGGTTCTGGAGTGGCCATCTCAGTCTCCTGACCTCAATATCATTGAGCCACTCTGGGGAGATCTCAAACGTGCAGTTCATGCAAGACAGCCCAAGAATTTACAGGAACTGGAGGCTTTTTGCCAAGAAGAATGGGCAGCTTTACCATCTGAGAAAATAAAGAGCCTCATCCACAACTACCACAAAAGACTTCAATCTGTCATTGATGTTAAAGGGGGCAATACACGGTATTAAGAACTGGGGTATGTAAACTTTTGATCAGGGTCATTTGGGTAGTTTCTGTTGTCATTATGTTTTAAAAAGAGTAAACACAGTTGTTTGACAATAAATGGCTTCACCCAACCACTAACCATGAGTGAAAGAAAAATAAGATTTTACTTACTGGTAAATCTATTTCTCGTAGTCCGTAGTGGATGCTGGGGACTCCGTAAGGACCATGGGGAATAGACGGGCTCCGCAGGAGACAGGGCACTCTAAGAAAGAATTAGGACTACTGGTGTGCACTGGCTCCTTCCTCTATGTCCCTCCTCCAGACCTCAGTTAAGGAAACTGTGCCCGGAAGAGCTGACAGTACAAGGAAAGGATTTTGGAATCCAGGGTAAGACTCATACCAGCCACACCAATCACACCGTATAACTTGTGATAACTTACCCAGTTAACAGTATGAACAACAACAGAGCATCAGACAACCTGACGCAAACATAACATAACCCTTAGTTAAGCAATAACTATATACAAGTATTGCAGAAGAAGTCCGCACTTGGGACGGGCGCCCAGCATCCACTACGGACTACGAGAAATAGATTTACCGGTAAGTAAAATCTTATTTTCTCTAACGTCCTAGTGGATGCTGGGGACTCCGTAAGGACCATGGGGATTATACCAAAGCTCCCAAACGGGCGGGAGAGTGCGGATGACTCTGCAGCACCGAATGAGCAAACACAAGGTCCTCCTCAGCCAGGGTATCAAACTTGTAGAATTTTGCAAACGTGTTTGAACCCGACCAAGTAGCTGCCCGCAAAGCTGTAATGCCGAGACCCCTCGGGCAGCCGCCCAAGAAGAGCCCACCTTCCTTGTGGAATGGGCTTTTAGAGATTTTGGATGCGGCAATCCAGCCGCAGAATGAGCCTGCTGAATCGTGTTACAGATCCAGCGAGCAATAGTTTGCTTTGAAGCAGGAGCACCCAGCTTGTTGGATGCATACAGGATAAACAGCGAGTCAGTTTTCCTGACTCCAGCCGTTCTGGCTACATAAATATTCAAAGCCCTGACTACATCTAGTAACTTGGAATCCTCCAAGTCACGAGTAGCCGCAGGCACCACAATAGGTTGGTTCAAATGAAAAGATGACACCACCTTCGGCAGAAATTGCGGACGAGTCCGTAATTCTGCCCTGTCCATATGGAAAACCAGATAGGGGCTTTTACATGACAAAGCCGCCAATTCTGACACACGCCTAGCCGAAGCTAAGGCCAATAGCATGACCACTTTCCACGTGAGATACTTTAACTCCACGGTCTTAAGTGGCTCAAACCAGTGAGATTTCGGGAAACTCAACACCACGTTAAGATCCCAAGGTGCCACTGGTGGCACAAAAGGGGGTGGAATATGCAGCACTCCCTTTACAAACGTCTGAACCTCAGGAAGAGAAACCAGTTCCTTTTGAAAGAAAATGGATAGGGCCGAAATCTGGACCTTTATGGACCCTAATTTTAAGCCCATAGTCACTCCCGACTGTAGGAAGTGAAGGAACCGGCCCAGCTGGAATTCCTCTGTAGGGGCCTTCCTGGCCTCACAGCAAGCAACATATTTTCGCCATATACGGTGGTAATGTTTTGCTGTCACATCCTTCCTAGCCTTTATCAGCGTAGGAATAACTTCATCCGGAATGCCTTTTTCCGCTAGGATCCGGCGTTCAACCGCCATGCCGTCAAACGCAGCCGCGGTAAGTCTTGCAACACAGGGCCCCTGTTGCAACAGATCCTGTCTGAGAGGCAGAGGCCATGGGTCCTCTGTGAGCATTTCTTGCAGTTCCGGGTACCAAGTCCTTCTTGGCCAATCCGGAACAATGAGTATTGTTCTCACTCCTCTTTTTCTTACGATTCTCAGCACCTTGGGCATGAGAGGAAGAGGAGGAAACACATAGACCGACTGGAACACCCACGGTGTTACTAATGCGTCCACAGCTATCGCCTGAGGGTCTCTTGACCTGGCGCAATACTTTTGTAGCTTTTTGTTGAGGCGGGATGACATCATGTCCACCTGTGGCAGTTCCCATCGATTTGTAATCTGTGTGAAGACTTCTTGATGAAGTCCCCACTCTCCCGGGTGGAGGTCGTGCCTGCTGAGGAAATCTGCTTCCCAGTTGTCCACACCCGGAATGAACACTGCTCACCTGTTTTGGTTTTAAGAGGTCTCTGACCAGAGTCACGAGCTCCTGGGCCTTCTCCTCCGGGAGAAACACCTTCTTCTGGTCTGTGTCCAGAATCATGCCCAGGAAGGGCAGTCTCGTCGTAGGAATCAGCTGCGACTTTGGAATATTCAGAATCCAGCCGTGCTGTTGTAACACATCCCGAGAGCGTGCTACGCTGATCAGCAACTGCTCTCTGGACCTCGCCTTTATGAGGAGATCCTCCAAGTATGGGATAATTGTGACTCCTTGCTTTCGCAGGAGCACCATCATTTCCGCCATTACCTTGGTAAATATTCTCGGTGCCGTGGACAGACCAAACGGCAACGTCTGGAATTGGTAATTACAGTCCTGTACCACAAATCTGAGCAGGTAAGCATCCTTTATGTCCAGAGACACCATAAAATCCCCCTCTTCCAGGCTTGCGATGACCGCTCTCAGCTATTCCATCTTGAACTTGAACCTTTTCAGGTAAATGTTCAGGGATTTTAAATTCAATATGGGTCTGACTGAACCGTCCGGTTTCGGAACCACAAACATTGTGGAATAGTAACCCCTTCCCTGTTGAGGGAGGGGAACCTGTACCACCACCTGCTGGAGATATAATTTGTGAATTGCCGCTAACACTACTTCCCTTTCTATGGGGGAAGCTGGCAGGGCCGATTTGAGGTAACGGTGAGGGGGCATCACTTCGAATTCCAGCTTGTATCCCTAAGACACAATCTGTATAGCCCAGGGATCCACCTGTGCGCGAACCCACTGGTGGCTGAAATTTCGGAGACGCGCCCCCACCGCTCCTGGCTCTACCTGTGGAGCCCCAGCGTCATGCGGTGGATTTTGTGGAAGCCGGGGAGGACTTCTGTTCCTGGAAACTAGCTGTATTGTGCAGCTTCTTTCCTCTACCCCTGCCTCTGGCAAAAAAAAACGCACCTCGGACTTTCTTGCCTCTGTGCGATCGAAAGGACTGCATTTGGTAATACGGTGCTTTCTTAGGTTGTGAGGGAATATATGGCAAAAAGTTTGACTTCCCAGCCGTAGCTGAGAGACCGTCCCCAAACAATTCCTCACCCTTATAAGGTAAAACCTCCATGTGCTTTTTTGAGTCGGCATCACCTGTCCATTGCCGAGTCCACAGGACCCTTCTGGCAGAAATTGACATTGCATTTATTCTAGAGCCCAGTAGGCAAATGTCTCTCTGGGCATCCCTCATATATAGGACAGCGTCTTTTATATGCCCCAGGGTCAGTAATATAGTATCCTTGTCCAAGGTATCAAGTTCCTCAGACAGAGTATCTGTCCATGCTGCTACAGCACTACACATCCAGGCCGACGCAATCGCCGGCCTCAGTAGGGTACCTGAATGTGTATAAAGGGACTTCAGGATACCTTCCTGCTTCCTATCCGCAGGATCTTTTAGGGAGGCCGTATCCTGTGACGGCAGGGCCACCTTCTTAGATAAGCGTGTCAAAGCTTTGTCTACCCTAGGGGAGGATTCCCAGCGTAACCTGTCCGTTGGCGGGAAAGGATACGCCATAAGTAACCGTTTGGAAATCTGCACTTTCCTATCAGGAGAATCCCAAGCTTTTTCACATAACTCATTTAACTCATGTGAAGGGGGAAAAGTCACATCTTGCCTTTTTTCCCCAAACATATAAACCCTCTTGTCAGGGACCGGGTTTACCTCTGAAATGTGCAATTCATCCTTCATTGCTATAATCATGTAGCGGATGGCTTTAGCCATTTTAGGCTGCAACTTTGCATCATCGCCATCGACACTGGAGTCAGAATCCGTGTCGATTTCTGTGTCAACAATCTGGGATAGTGGGCGCTTCTGAGACCCTGACGGCCTCTGCGCTGTAGGATCAGGCATGGGTTGAGACCCTGACTGTCCCAAGGCTTCAGCTTTATCCAACCTTTTATGCAAGGAGTTTACATTATCATTTAACACCTTCCACATATCCATCCAATCAGGTGTCGGCGCCGTCCCCACATTCATCTGCACCTGCTCTGCTTCCACATAGCCTTCCTCGTCAAACATGTCGACACAATCGTACCGACACACCACACACACAGGGGATGCTCTATTTGAGGACAGAACCCCTACAAGGCCTTTTGGAGAGACATAGAGAGAGTATGCCAGCACACACCCCAGCGCTATATAACCCAGGAATTACACCGTAACTTAGTGTTTACCCAGTAGCTGCTGTATTACTGATTTTGCGCTAAATTTATGTGCCCCCCCCTCTCTTTTTACCCTCTTTCTACCGTGATTCTGCAGGGGAGAGCCTGGGGAGCTTCCTCTCAGCGGAGCTGTGGAGAGAAAATGGCGCTGGTGAGTGCTGAGGAAGAAGCCCCGCCCCCTCAGCGGCGGGCTTCTGTCCCGCGATTTTGTGTAAAATAATGGCGGGGGCTCATGCATATATACAGTGCCCAGCTGTATATATGCTCTATTATGCCAGGAGGTACTCAATTGCTGCCCAGGGCGCCCCCCCCCTGCGCCCTGCACCCTACAGTGACCGGAGTGTGCGGGTTTAATGTGGGAGCAATGGCGCACAGCTGCAGTGCTGTGCGCTACCTCATATGAAGACAGGAGTCTTCTGCCGCCAATTTTGAAGTCTTCTTGCTTCTCTCGCCAGCTTCTGTCTTCTGGCTCTGCGAGGGGGACGGCGGCGCGGCTCCGGGATCGGACAACCAAGGGTGAGTTCCTGTGTTCGATCCCTCTGGAGCTAATGGTGTCCAGTAGCCTAAGAAGCACGACCTATCCGCAGTTAGTAGGTTTGCTTCTCTCCCCTCAGTCCCACGTAGCAGAGAGTCTGTTGCCAGCAGATCTCTCTGAAAATAAAAAATCCTAATAAAATACTTTATTAGCAAGCTCAGGAGAGCTCACTAAAGTGCACCCAGCTCTGTCCGGGCATAGATTCTAACTGAGGTCTGGAGGAGGGACATAGAGGGAGGAGCCAGTGCACAACAGTAGTCCTAATTCTTTCTTAGAGTGCCCTGTCTCCTGCGGAGCCCGTCTATTCCCCATGGTCCTTACGGAGTCCCCAGCATCCACTAGGACGTTAGAGAAAGTTTGTGAGTTATCATTCATATTCTGACAAATGGCCAGAAAATCACAAATTCTGCTAGGGTATGTAAACTTATGAGCACAACTGTATATCGCATTGGGCTGATGCAATGTATAGTAGTAAGTAACAATTCATTTTTTATTTTGTACACCAATAGACCCCCATATTGACACAGTACTCCCGTTACAGTTTACATGAAACACCAGTATTATGGTTAGGGATTAAAATGGGAAGTAGAATAACTTTTGTATACCTAGTGATGGCCGTATTATTAACATGGTGGGCATTCATACAATTTAATAATAGTTTCCCCCCAACAGCAGGGTAGCGTCTAGTTTCCCTCAGTAGGACGCTACCACAGCAGTAGAGAACCTGATGTCACAGTAATATTATGTCCGGCTCCGGTGTCGCAAGGATTAAACTTCCCCCGGTGCACAGCTGATAAGCGGTTCCATCGTGTCAGGTCCGTGTTTCCGGGTGGAACTGTTTGGCGGCGCACGGGTGTATGATGGCGGCAGAAGCCGGCGGAGGGGAGCCGCTGGTTCGGTTCGTGAAGCTGAGTGGGAGAGCGGCAGGTGAGGGGGATAAGGAGGGCATAGAGGGGTTGGCACGGCAGCTGTTGGGTACCGGAGGATAGAGTGAGGAGCGACTACTGCCCTGGAGGAAGGTGGCACAGGCTGGCCATTTCTCTCTACCCTGAGGGCAGGCAGCAGCGCTAGTTACAGCAGTTGTATGTAACTAGCAATGCACAGGGATAGGAAGCGGTGGCGCTCATCATGGTACGTGTGTTTGTAAGCCTTCATTATACTTCCACTAAACTTTAGTGGTAATTGCTGAAACCCCTGGAGGGAGGAGGGGGGACCCCAGCCGCTGTCATCCTGTCCTCTCACACAAGGACTTGATTTAAATTCATATGCCACCTGTGATAAACTGCAATTCCCACGTTTCAGTACTAATCATAACTGATTCTTATTACTACTCCCCCCCCCCCCCCCCCCCTCCCCCCTATTTTGACTCTAATTAAGTCGTCAGTTCATATGTTTTCATTTCATATTACTAGTTGTGTTCAGTTTGTGTTTTGGTTTTGCTGAGGCAATGAGACCACTCGTAAGTTATGTGTTTTAATTGAGCAATATATGGGCTAATAATTTTATGGCAATGTATAGTTTTAAAATGTTTCCAAACGTTTTCAGTTAAGTGATATTAACTTCATCTTATATGCAAATGGCGCTCACTTTGTACAGTCTGAGATGCTATCAGTGTGTCAAGGACCGCTGTATACAGTACTGAAGCCATTGTTCTCTAGCAAGTGTTTTAATAGCTAATTGTTGGCCCACAAATATTTGTAGTCCCTGAAACGCCCATTTATTATTTATCCGGTTTTAGAACCAATAAATAGAATTTCTTATTGCTGCTATTTGTGGCAGTAAGACTTTCTTTACCACCCAGATGTATTACAGAAAACAAAATCACATACATGGACACGAGGCTGAAGTTAGCTTCTTATTCGGCCAGCTTCTTATTCACTTCTTATTCAAGCTCCAGCTTCTTATTCACTTCTTATTCGAACTCCAGCTTCTTATTCAGATCATTCAGTTTCGCAAGGGTTAATGAGTCTTCTGTCACAAATTTGACACCTGAAATCAACAGAGTAGGGTCCCTTGCATGTGACCCACTTGTATTTTGCCTGGCCCAACACTGTTTTGGGCATGAAATACACTGGCAAAGTGGGCACACACACCATATTTTGCCATTTTGAATAAGTAGCTGTAGTTTTGCAAGGGTTAACTAGTCTTGGGCCACAAATTTGACACCTGAAATCAACAGAGAGTGGTCACTTGCATGTGACCCACTTGTATTTTGCCTGGCCCAACGCTGTTTTGGGCATGAAATACACTGGCAAAGTGGGCACACACACCATATTTTACCATTTTGAATAAGTAGCTGTACTTTTGCAAGGGTTAACCAGTCTTGGGCCACAAATCTGACACCTGAAATCAACAGAGGGTGGTCACTTACATGTGACGCAGTTGTATTTTGCTTGGCCCAATGCTGTTTTGGGCATGAAATATACTGGCAAAGTGGGCACACACACCATATTTTGCCATTTTGAATAAGTAGCTGTAGTTTAGCAAGGGTTAACTAGTCTTGGGCCACAAATTTGACCCCCAAAAACAACAGAGGGTGGTCACTTATATATGACGCAGTTGTAATTTGCCTGGCCCAACGCTGTTTTGAGCATGAAATATACTGGCAAAGTGGGCACACACCATATTTTGCCATTTTGAATAAGTAGCTGTAGTTTAGCAAGGGTTAACTAGTCTTGGGCCACAAATTTGACCCCCAAAAACAACAGAGGGTGGTCACTTACATATGACGCAGTTGTATTTTGCTTGGCCCAACGCTGTTTTGGGCATGAAATACACTGGCAAAGTGGGCACACACACCATATTTTACCATTTTGAATAAGTAGCTGTAGTTTTTCAAGGGTTAACCAGTCTTGGGCCACAAATCTGACACCTGAAATCAACAGAGGGTGGTCACTTACATATGACGCAGTTGTATTTTGCTTGGCCCAACGCTGTTTTGGGCATGAAATACACTGGCAAAATGGGCACACACACCATATTTTGCCATTTTGAATAAGTAGCTGTAGTTTAGCAAGGGTTAACTAGTCTTGGGCCACAAATTTGACCCCCAAAAACAACAGAGGGTGGTCACTTACATATGACGCAGTTGTATTTTGCCTGGCCCAACGCTGTTTTGGGCATGAAATACACTGGCAAAGTGGACACACACACCATATTTTACCATTTTGAATAAGTAGCTGTAGTTTTGCAAGGGTTAACCAGTCTTGGGCCACAAATCTGACACCTGAAATCAACAGAGGGTGGTCACTTACATATGACGCAGTTGTATTTTGCTTGGCCCAACGCTGTTTTGGGCATGAAATACAGTACACTGGCAAAGTGGGCACACACACCATATCTTACCATTTTGAATAAGTAGCTGTAGTTTTGCAAGGGTTAACCAGTCTTGGGCCACACATTTGACCCGCAAAAACAACAGAGGGTGGTCACTTGCATGTGACCCACTTGTATTTTTCCTGGCTCAACGCTGTTTTGGGCATGAAATACACTGGCAAAGTGGGCACACACACCATGATTTGCTATTTTGAATAAGTAGCTGTAGTTTTGCAAGGGTTAACCAGTCTTGGGCCACACATTTGACCCGCAAAAACAACAGAGGGTGGTCACTTGCATGTGACCCACTTGTATTTTTCCTGGCTCAACGCTGTTTCGGGCATGAAATACACTGGCAAAGTGGGCACACACACCATTTTATAAATTGCCATTTTGAATAAGTAGCTGTAGTTTTGCAAGGGTTAACTAGTCTTGGGCCACAAATTTGACCCCTGAAATCAACAGAGGGTGGTCACTTACATATGACCCACTTGTATTTTGCTTGGCCCAACGCTGTTTTGGGCATACAATACACTGGCAAAGTGGGCACACACACCATATTTTGCCATTTTGAATAAGCAGCTGTAGTTTTGCAAGGGTTAACTAGTCTTGGGCCACAAATTTGACCCCTGAAATCAGCAGAGGGTGGTCACTTACATATCACCCACTTGTATTTTGTTTGGCCCAACGCTGTTTCGGGCATGAAATACACTGGCAAAGTGGGCACACACACCATATTTTACCATTTTGAATAAGTAGCTGTAGTTTTGCAAGGGTTAACCAGTCTTGGGCCACAAATCTGACACCTGAAATCAACAGAGGGTGGTCACTTACATGTGTCGCAGTTGTATTTTGCTTGGCCCAACGCTCTTTTGGGCATGAAATATACTGGCAAAGTGGGCACACACACCATATTTTGCCATTTTGAATAAGTAGCTGTAGTTTAGCAAGGGTTAACTAGTCTTGGGCCACAAATTTGACCCCCAAAAACAACAGAGGGTGGTCACTTATATATGACGCAGTTGTATTTTGCCTGGCCCAACGCTGTTTTGAGCATGAAATATACTGGCAAAGTGGGCACACACCATATTTTGCCATTTTGAATAAGTAGCTGTAGTTTAGCAAGGGTTAACTAGTCTTGGGCCACAAATTTGACCCCCAAAAACAACAGAGGGTGGTCACTTACATATGACGCAGTTGTATTTTGCTTGGCCCAACGCTGTTTTGGGCATGAAATACACTGGCAAAGTGGGCACACACACCATATTTTGCCATTTTCAATAAGTAGCTGTAGTTTTGCAAGGGTTAACTAGTCTTGGGCCACAAATTTGACACCTGAAATCAACAAAGGGTGATCAGTTACATATGACCCACTTGTATTTTGCTTGGCCCAACGCTGTTTTGGGCATGAAATACACTGGCAAAGTGGGCACACACACCATATTTTGCCATTTTGAATAAGTAGCTGTAGTTTAGCAAGGGTTAACTAGTCTTGGGCCACAAATTTGACCCCCAAAAACAACAGAGGGTGGTCACTTACATATGACGCAGTTGTATTTTGGTTGGCCCAACGCTGTTTTGGGCATGAAATACACTGGCAAAGCGGGCACACACACCATATTTTGCCATTTTGAATAAGTAGCTGTAGTTTAGCAAGGGTTAACTAGTCTTGGGCCACAAATTTGACCCCCAAAAACAACAGAGGGTGGTCACTTACATATGACGCAGTTGTATTTTGCCTGGCCCAACGCTGTTTTGGCCACGAAATACACTGGCAAAGTGGGCACACACACCATATTTTACCATTTTGAATAAGTAGCTGTAGTTTTGCAAGGGTTAACCAGTCTTGGGCCACAAATTTGACACCTGAAATCAACAGAGGGTGGTCACTTACATATGACCCACTTGTATTTTGCTTGGCCCAACGCTGTTTTGGGCATGAAATACACTGGCAAAGTGGGCACACACACCATATTTTACCATTTTGAATAAGTAGCTGTAGTTTTGCAAGGATTAACCAGTCTTGGGCCACAAATCTGACACCTGAAATCAACAGAGGGTGGTCACTTACATGTGACGCAGTTGTATTTTGCTTGGCCCAACGCTGTTTTGGGCATGAAATATACTGGCAAAGTGGGCACACACACCATATTTTGCCATTTTGAATAAGTAGCTGTAGTTTAGCAAGGGTTAACTAGTCTTGGGCCACAAATTTGACCCCCAAAAACAACAGAGGGTGGTCACTTATATATGACGCAGTTGTATTTTGCCTGGCCCAACGCTGTTTTGAGCATGAAATATACTGGCAAAGTGGGCACACACCATATTTTGCCATTTTGAATAAGTAGCTGTAGTTTAGCAAGGGTTAACTAGTCTTGGGCCACAAATTTGACCCCCAAAAACAACAGAGGGTGGTCACTTACATATGACGCAGTTGTATTTTGCTTGGCCCAACGCTGTTTTGGGCATGAAATACACTGGCAAAGTGGGCACACACACCATATTTTACCATTTTGAATAAGTAGCTGTAGTTTTTCAAGGGTTAACCAGTCTTGGGCCACAAATCTGACACCTGAAATCAACAGAGGGTGGTCACTTACATATGACGCAGTTGTATTTTGCTTGGCCCAACGCTGTTTTGGGCATGAAATACACTGGCAAAGTGGGCACACACACCATATTTTGCCATTTTGAATAAGTAGCTGTAGTTTAGCAAGGGTTAACTAGTCTTGGGCCACAACTTTGACCCCCAAAAACAACAGAGGGTGGTCACTTACATATGACGCAGTTGTATTTTGCCTGGCCCAACGCTGTTTTGGGCATGAAATACACTGGCAAAGTGGGCACACACACCATATTTTACCATTTTGAATAAGTAGCTGTAGTTTTGCAAGGGTTAACCAGTCTTGGGCCACAAATCTGACACCTGAAATCAACAGAGGGTGGTCACTTACATATGACGCAGTTGTATTTTGCTTGGCCCAACGCTGTTTTGGGCATGAAATACAGTACACTGGCAAAGTGGGCACACACACCATATTTTACCATTTTGAATAAGTAGCTGTAGTTTTGCAAGGGTTAACCAGTCTTGGGCCACACATTTGCCCCGCAAAAATAACAGAGGGTGGTCACTTACATATGACCCACTTGTATTTTGCTTGGCCCAACGCTGTTTTGGGCATGAAATACACTGGCAAAGTGGGCACAGACACCATTTTATAAATTGCCATTTTGAATAAGTAGCTGTAGTTTTGCAAGGGTTAACTAGTCTTGGGCCACAAATTTGACCCCTGAAATCAACAGAGGGTGGTCACTTACATATGACCCACTTGTATTTTGCTTGGCCCAACGCTGTTTTGGGCATACAATACACTGGCAAAGTGGGCACACACCATATTTTGCCATTTTGAATAAGCAGCTGTAGTTTTGCAAGGGTTAACTAGTCTTGGGCCACAAATTTGACCCCTGAAATCAGCAGAGGGTGGTCACTTACATATCACCCACTTGTATTTTGTTTGGCCCAACGCTGTTTCGGGCATGAAATACACTGGCAAAGTGGGCACACACACCATATTTTACCATTTTGAATAAGTAGCTGTAGTTTTGCAAGGGTTAACCAGTCTTGGGCCACAAATCTGATACCTGAAATCAACAGAGGGTGGTCACTTACATGTGTCGCAGTTGTATTTTGCTTGGCCCAACGCTCTTTTGGGCATGAAATATACTGGCAAAGTGGGCACACACACCATATTTTGCCATTTTGAATAAGTAGCTGTAGTTTAGCAAGGGTTAACTAGTCTTGGGCCACAAATTTGACCCCCAAAAACAACAGAGGGTGGTCACTTATATATGACGCAGTTGTATTTTGCCTGGCCCAACGCTGTTTTGAGCATGAAATATACTGGCAAAGTGGGCACACACCATATTTTGCCATTTTGAATAAGTAGCTGTAGTTTAGCAAGGGTTAACTAGTCTTGGGCCACAAATTTGACCCCCAAAAACAACAGAGGGTGGTCACTTACATATGACGCAGTTGTATTTTGCTTGGCCCAACGCTGTTTTGGGCATGAAATACACTGGCAAAGTGGGCACACACACCATATTTTGCCATTTTCAATAAGTAGCTGTAGGTTTGCAAGGGTTAACTAGTCTTGGGCCACAAATTTGACACCTGAAATCAACAAAGGGTGATCAGTTACATATGACCCACTTGTATTTTGCTTGGCCCAACGCTGTTTTGGTCATGAAATACACTGGCAAAGTGGGCACACACACCATATTTTGCCATTTTGAATAAGTAGCTGTAGTTTAGCAAGGGTTAACTAGTCTTGGGCCACAAATTTGACCCCCAAAAACAACAGAGGGTGGTCACTTACATATGACGCAGTTGTATTTTGCTTGGCCCAACGCTGTTTTGGGCATGAAATACACTGGCAAAGCGGGCACACACACCATATTTTGCCATTTTGAATAAGTAGCTGTAGTTTAGCAAGGGTTAACTAGTCTTGGGCCACAAATTTGACCCCCAAAAACAGAGGGTGGTCACTTACATATGACGCAGTTGTATTTTGCCTGGCCCAACGCTGTTTTGGCCACGAAATACACTGGCAAAGTGGGCACACACAGCATATTTTACCATTTTGAATAAGTAGCTGTAGTTTTGCAAGGGTTAACCAGTCTTGGGCCACAAATTTGACACCTGAAATCAACAGAGGGTGGTCACTTACATATGACCCACTTGTATTTTGCTTGGCCCAACGCTGTTTTGGGCATGAAATACACTGGCAAAGTGGGCACACACACCATATTTTACCATTTTGAATAAGTAGCTGTAGTTTTGCAAGGATTAACCAGTCTTGGGCCACAAATCTGACATCTGAAATCAACAGAGGGTGGTCACTTACATGTGACGCAGTTGTATTTTGCTTGGCCCAACGCTGTTTTGGGCATGAAATACACTGGCAAAGTGGGCACACACACCATATTTTGCCATTTTGAATAAGTAGCTGTAGTTTAGCAAGGGTTAACTAGTCTTGGGCCACAAATTTGACCCCCAAAAACAACAGAGGGTGGTCACTTATATATGACGCAGTTGTATTTTGCCTGGCCCAACGCTGTTTTGAGCATGAAATATACTGGCAAAGTGGGCACACACCATATTTTGCCATTTTGAATAAGTAGCTGTAGTTTAGCAAGGGTTAACTAGTCTTGGGCCACAAATTTGACCCCCAAAAACAACAGAGGGTGGTCACTTACATATGACGCAGTTGTATTTTGCTTGGCCCAACGCTGTTTTGGGCATGAAATACACTGGCAAAGTGGGCACACACACCATATTTTACCATTTTGAATAAGTAGCTGTAGTTTTTCAAGGGTTAACCAGTCTTGGGCCACAAATCTGACACCTAAAATCAACAGAGGGTGGTCACTTACATATGACGCAGTTGTATTTTGCTTGGCCCAACGCTGTTTTGGGCATGAAATACACTGGCAAAGTGGGCACACACACCATATTTTGCCATTTTGAATAAGTAGCTGTAGTTTAGCAAGGGTTAACTAGTCTTGGGCCACAAATTTGACCCCCAAAAACAACAGAGGGTGGTCACTTACATATGACGCAGTTGTATTTTGCCTGGCCCAACGCTGTTTTGGGCATGAAATACACTGGCAAAGTGGGCACACACACCATATTTTACCATTTTGAATAAGTAGCTGTAGTTTTGCAAGGGTTAACCAGTCTTGGGCCACAAATCTGACACCTGAAATCAACAGAGGGTGGTCACTTACATATGACGCAGTTGTATTTTGCTTGGCCCAACGCTGTTTTGGGCATGAAATACAGTACACTGGCAAAGTGGGCACACACACCATATTTTACCATTTTGAATAAGTAGCTGTAGTTTTGCAAGGGTTAACCAGTCTTGGGCCACACATTTGCCCCGCAAAAACAACAGAGGGTGGTCACTTGCATGTGATCCACTTGTATTTTTCCTGGCTCAACGCTGTTTTGGGCATGAAATACACTGGCAAAGTGGGCACACACACCATGATTTGCTATTTTGAATAAGTAGCTGTAGTTTTGCAAGGGTTAACCAGTCTTGGGCCACAAATTTGACAACTGAAATCAACAGAGGGTGGTCACTTACATATGACCCACTTGTATTTTGCTTGGCCCAACGCTGTTTTGGGCATGAAATACACTGGCAAAGTGGGCACAGACACCATTTTATAAATTGCCATTTTGAATAAGTAGCTGTAGTTTTGCAAGGGTTAACTAGTCTTGGGCCACAAATTTTACCCCTGAAATCAACAGAGGGTGGTCACTTACATATGACCCACTTGTATTTTGCTTGGCCCAACGCTGTTTTGGGCATACAATACACTGGCAAAGTGGGCACACACACCATATTTTGCCATTTTGAATAAGTAGCTGTAGTTTTGCAAGGGTTAACTAGTCTTGGGCCACAAATTTTACCCCTGAAATCAACAGAGAGTGGTCACTTGCATGTGACCCACTTGTATTTTGCCTGGCCCAATGCTGTTTTGGGCATGAAATACACTGGCAAAGTGGGCACACACACCATATTTTGCCATTTTGAATAAGTAGCTGTAGTTTTGCAAGGGTTAACTAGTCTTGGGCCACAAATTTTACCCCTGAAATCAACAGAGAGTGGTCACTTGCATGTGACCCACTTGTATTTTGCCTGGCCCAATGCTGTTTTGGGCATGAAATACACTGGCAAAGTGGGCACACACACCATATTTTGCCATTTTGAATAAGTAGCTGTAGTTTTGCAAGGGTTAACTAGTCTTGGGCCACAAATTTGACACCTGGAATCAGGAGCCTGCAATACAGTCTCTGCGTATAAAGCTTTTCTTAAATTCTGCAATGTAGTCTCTGCGGGCCTAGGGGGTAATTCAGACTGCAACACTGCAGCAGCAGCGATCGCAGTCTGAATTACTTTGTGGAGTGCGCAATCCGGGAGCCCAGTGAGATTCTATCAGCATCTCAGGGCTTCGATCGCCTCTGCCTGATTGACAGGCAGAGGCGGTCATGTGGTGGGAAGGGGCATGCCACCGGCTTTAGAACCACGGTCCGGACAACGGAGGCCTGTCTGGACCGTTGGGGGGTGGCCCGAGGCATCTGCGTGGTGTTACACACAGACTCTGCGACCCGGGATGTGGCGAGTAGCGGACTGCCAGCGTGCAGGAGCTTCGTTTGCAGGGAGTTACTCATCAGGTACAAAATCATCGACACCGTGCAATGGTTTTGTACCTGTGCAAGGGGGTTGGGGGGGCTAGGGCCAGTCATGCAGGGCGGACCAGCCCTGTGCTGGGCATCCACCCGCATGTCAGAGTACATGATTGGAGATATGCTACATTTAGCACATCTGTGATTAGATCTTGTCTGGGGACTGTTTCCTCAGACATTCAGTGAATGATGCTGCCCTGTGGCAAATTCGCGCATGCACCTACGCAGTGGCGGAACAAGACCATGGTGGGCCGAGGTGCAACAAAATGCGTTGCCCCAGCCCGCCCAAGATCCAAAACGTGTGTCAAAAAATAGGGCATGGTCTCATTGAAAAGGGGTGTGGGCACACAATAGTACCACCAATTCAAATTATGCCACACAGTAGTGCAACCTCATTACATTACACTGATTTACATTACATTACACTGAACAGTAGTACTCCTTATATACATTACGCTACACAGTACTGCTCCTGAAACACGTTATGCCACACAGTATTGCTTCTTATACGCATTACGCCACATAGTAGAGCTCCTTCTACACGTTACGCCACACAGTAGTGCTCCTGAAACACGTTATGCCACACAGTACTGCTTCTTATACGCATTACGCCACATAGTAGAGCTCCTTCTACACGTTACGCCACACAGTAGTTCTTATACACATTACAACACACAGTAGTGCCTCTTATACATGTTACGCCACACAGTAGTATCTTAATATACGTTATACCACACAGTAGTATCTTAATATACGTTATACCACACAGTAGTGCTCCTGATACACGTTACTCCACCCAGTACTGTTCCTTATACATGTTACGCAACACAGTAGAGCTCCTTATACACGTTACAACACACTGTAATGGTCCTTATACACTTTACGCCACACAATAGTGCTCCTTATACACGTTACGCCACACAGTGGTGCTTCTTATAGACGTTACACCACACAGTAATACGCCTTATACAGGTTAAGCCACACAGTAGAGCTCCTTATACACATTACGCCACACAGTAGAGCTTCTTTTACACATAACGCCAATATAGTAGGCACTACGGTAAAGTTTTAGGGTTAGGCTGCTGGGGGGGAGGGGTGAGGCACTGGGGTGGTGGCTAGGGTTAGGCTGTGGGGAGGGGTAAAGGTTAAGGTTAGCTACTAGGGAAAGGTTTAGGGATTAGGGATAATGGGGAAAATACTCACCAGAACACTGCTGAGACATCGCCAATGCAATGTGATCCAGAAAAAGGCACTGCTGTCACCGGTATAAAGTACGAAACTGCTATATCACAAGGGACTGTTTGTTGACAGTTCTTTATGTCGACATAATGAATATCAATATGATAACTGTCGGCCAATTGTATCCAACTCCCACAAAAACTCAGAAGACTTCTCACTGTATAAAAATGGGACAATTCCTTTGTACAAGGATACACAAGGCCCATGGAGACAGATGTCCACACTATGCATCATGCAGCCAGCAGCAGCACATGCACCCTGGGTGACAACACATGACCCTGTGCCTGGCTGCCTTAGTGGGGTCACTCTATGCTGTGCTGTATGTTATATGTCACTGCACAGTCACCATTACTATTTGCAGAGAGACCACCACCTCCCAATCTCCGCCCCCTCAATGTAGGCTCCGCCTCTTCGAGGTCCGCGATTCTGAGTTTGCAGGATGAAATGTACAATTAGAAAAATGTATAATAAAATAAAAATAAATAAACACACAGCTGCCTTACCGCCTTTACAAGGAATGCTGCTGCACTAACTCTACAGTTTAGCCGCATGGTCACGTGATGCTCCGGCTCCGGTAGCAAAAAGAAACAGCTGGGCTGCCCGTGAATGAGAGGGGAAGATGGCCCCTTCTCCTTCTCCAGACTCCTCCACTGCATCCTCCTCCCCCTCTGGCCAGACTGCAGCTCAGCCTCATTCTGTTAAGGGGAAGCGGCGGCTTGCAGCGCGCCGGCAGGTGGCATGTAATGAGTCAGTCTCACTCATTGTAGTGCCTCCGGCTGTGGGCCCCTTCATCGTGGAGGGGCCCTGCCGGTTGCACCGCTGCAAGTTCCACCCCTGAACCTACGATAATAGCCCACCAGACCAAAGAATATCCTGAGTTGCGACATACATTTTAGCTTAGGCCATGTGAAGACTGCTTCCACCTTGCCAGGTTGAGGTTTAACTTACCCTTGGCATACAATATACCCCAGATACTTTGCCTCCACAGTTATGATGGCACACTTCTCCAGGTTAGCTGTGAACCCTTGTGCCTGTAGAGACTGTAACACTGCATCCACCTTTGGAAGGTGCGACTGGAACAAACCCACTGTGGTAGAGAAGGCTGTTGTTGCTTTGGCAGCTTCCATCAGAGGAATTTGCCAGTACCCCTTCAGTAAATCTAGCGTAGTTAGATACAGGCTTATTGCTAAGTTCATAAACCCGGGGCATAGGATAGGAATCAAACCGAGGAACTTTATTTAACTTTCTGAAGTCATTACAGAATCTCAAAGCTCCAAAAAGCTTGGGCTCTAAAAAAAAATGGGATTATTCCATTCACTGTTTGACTACTCTGTGACCCCCAAGCGCCGCATCACTTCCAGTTCCCGTTTTACTGCTGCCTGTTGGGCCTCAGATATACAATATTGCCTTTGTTTTATCACCCCCCTGGGTGGAGTAACATTGTCATGCTGTATGATTTGAGTTTTCCCCAGGAGGGCAGAGAACACAACCTGGTACTGTGCTACTAAGTTTACCACTTCTTGTTTCTGGCTAGGACTCAGTTACTTCAGTAGGCACCTGACATTCTGGGGTTTTCATGGCCACTAAAGAGGGATGACTGGCACTTTCCAAGGCTTCAACAAATTCACATGGTAGACTTTTACCTCTTTCCTTCTACCTTCCTGCCGTACCTAGACACAAGTATCAGTACCTTGTTGCCCCTATTGAGAGTCCGGTTGACAGCAGTAATGCCATGACTGCGTTTTTGATCCTGTTGAGCTCTTGCCATATGCTTGGTCAGAAGTGGCGCAATTTGCCTTAGACAGCCATATAATTGGGACACAAACTGAACGATGTTAGGCTCTTGGGACGGGATCAGTACTAAATCCCGCAGGATGGGATCCCGGCGGTCGAAATACTGACGCCGGAATTTCGACCACACAATCCCGACAGGGGTGGCGAGCAGAACGCAGCCCATTGTGGGCTCGCTTTGCTCGCCACGCTGCAGGCACGGTGCTTTGCTATGCTCAGCACACTTTTATATTCTCCCTCTATGGGTGTCGTGGACACCCACGGAGGCAGAATATGTCGGGATTGTGCCGGTCGGGGTTCCGGCGTCAGTATTTCAACCGCCGGGATTCCGTCCGGCGGGATCTTAACCGCATCCCCTTGGGACAATTGCTGCTCCCACCCATCTTTTAATAGATCTAGTATCCCTCTGCGTTGTCTACCATAGAGGAGTTTGAAGGGTCTAAACCCCATACAGTCTCTATATAAAGTCTCTATATAAATAAAGGATAATAATAATAATAATAATAATAATAATAATAATAAAAAAAGAGGCTTGGGGTACCTCTCAAACTGCCAACATTAGCTAAGGTAAGAGTAGGTCCTAATCTCGCTTCTCCTGTGACACTGCCCTTTTCATCATCTGCATAAGGGTTCTGTTAAAGCATTCAACCAAGCCGTCTGTCTGCGGGTGGTAAACCGAAATGGTAATTCTATCCACCTTTAACAGGCGACACAGGTATTTCATTAATTTAGACACAAAAGGGGTACCTTAGTCGGTCAGGACCTCTATTGGTATTCCTAGACGGGTATACAGCATCAAGAACTCCTGGACAATAGTGCTAGATTTCATGTTACATAGTGGTATGGCCTCCGGGTACCCGGTGGAGTAGTCCACCGTCACCAATATATACTGATGCCCATGATCCGATTTTTCTACTGGCCCTATCAGATCTATAAAAATTGGCTGAATAGGCATGGAAATTATAGTCAGGAAAACCAAGGTCGCCCTAAATTCTGTCTGGGGTGCATTCTTTTAGTACACTGGGCATTCCTGACAATATTCTTTTACTGCAGCATGAATGCCTGGCCAGGAGAAACATAGCTGGAGAGTTTTCCTCTCCCCTAAATGGCCACCCCATAAATGCATGTGAGCCGCCCTCAGTACCAGCTGCTCGTGTTTTCGGGGAATCAGCAACTGGTCTACCCTTTTACCTTGCAAATAAGTTACAAGGTAAAAAAAAAATGTTTTTCACATAAAGTAAGGTACACCTTCAGGTGGTAAAGCAGAGTTTACCTTACCATTTACCACTACCACATTTTAAAAAGTATTAGACAAGTTGCCATCGTTATGTTGATCTCGCCTAAAGTCCTGCAAAGACACTCTTTCGCAAATGGGGGACTAATCTGTCTCAATCTCACTGGCAAGAGAGGGGTTTACAGTCATACAACCTTGGCTTCCAGTAGATCTTGGCCCCTGCGACAGCTTAACCTTTGTCTGTCTGCCAATGTCATGCCAGGTAACAAACTCCTGCAACAGTGGGAAGTCCTGGCCCAGGATTAGTGGATAAAGAGGTTTGGAAGCTACTGTGACTACCATTTTTACTGGTCTTACTTTAATCACCACCGGCAGGTGCACTCATGGGCATTCTTCTATGTCACCAAGTATACATAGCATCTTTACCAGAAGCACAACCTGGCCAGACCCGGGAAGAACCAGGTTAGCAGAGATGATAGACAATTCATTGCCAGTATCAACCAAGGCCCAGATATCCCAGCCTTCAATCTGTACCATCAGATGAAATGGTAGTTTCAGCTGGGGAAATAATTCCAGGCGCCATACTGAATACAGGTTGTACTGTTTTCCCTGAGCTGCAATCCACTAGCTCACCCTGCTTTAGGAAGTACCGCTGTGCATGACTGGGCTCTCTGCACTCAAAACATATGACTGGAGACGGGCTGTTTGGTTTAACAATGGGGATCTGGGTATTGGGCTTATGTACTGGCTGTAACCCTTGCTTGGCTTTATTAAAATTTCCCAGGGTCAGGTACCTCTCAATCACCACTGCTAGCTCCTCAATTGTCTGGGGTCAGCCTGCAAAGGCCCAGTGTTTTACACCACGGTCTGATACCCGTATAGCCTGGTCTAGAGCCATCACTTCCACTACCCACTGAGAAGAGTTTTTATCTGTAACCAGGTTTTACTCAGTTTGGCCAATTATGCCAGTTTGACCACTGGAGGCTCAGATGGGTTCAGCTGCAACTCATAATATTCTTGGGCTTTGCTGGGACCCGTCACCCCAATCCTGCTGAGTATAGCTTCCTTCAAGCAAGGATAAGAGCTGACTTCAGACAACTTTAACGCAACATAGACTCTCTATGACTCCCCTGTGCGATAAGGAGCTAATCTAACCCTTGATTTCTGGTATCAAATATGTCACCCAAGACTAGTTAACCCTTGCAAAACTACAGCTACATATTCAAAATGGTAAATCATAATATGGTGGTTGTGCCTACTTTCCCAGCGTAATTCATTCACAAATCAATGTTGGGCCAAGCAGAATACAAGTGGGTGATATGTAAGTGACCACATTCTGTTGATTGCAGGTCTCACAATTGTGTCCCAAGACTAGTTAACTCTTGCAAAACTATAGCTACTTATTCAAAATGGTAAAATATGGTGTGTGGGCACACTTTGCCAGTGTATTTCATGCCCAAAACAGCGTTGGGCCAAGCAAAATACAAGTGGGTCATATGTAAGTGACTACGCTTTGTTGATTTCAGGTGTCAAATTTGTGGCCCAAGACTAATTAACCCTTGCAAAACTACAGCTACTTATTCAAAATGGCAATTTATAAAATGGTGTTTGTGCCCACTTTGCCAGTGTACTTCATGCCCAAAACCGCATTGGGCCAAGCAAAATACAAGTGGGTCATATGTAACTGACCACCCTCTGTTGATTTCAAGTGTCAAATTTGTGGCCCAAGACTGGTTAACCCTTGCAAAACTACAGCTACTTATTCAAAATGGAAAATATGGTGTGTGTGCCCACTATGCCAGTGTATTTCATGCCCAAAACAGCGTTGGGCCAGGCAAAATACAAGTGGGTCACATGCAAGTGACCACTCTCTGTTGATTTCAGGGGTCAAATTTGTGGCCCAAGACTAATTAACCCTTGCAAAACTACAGCTACTTATTCAAAATGGCAATTTATAAAATGGTGTTTGTGCCCACTTTGCCAGTGTATTTCATGCCCAAAACCGCATTGGGCCAAGCAAAATACAAGTGGGTCATATGTAACTGACCACCCTCTGTTGATTTCAGGTGTCAAATTTGTGGCCCAAGACTGGTTAACCCTTGCAAAACTACAGCTACTTATTCAAAATGGAAAATATGGTGTGTGTGCCCACTATGCCAGTGTATTTCATGCCCAAAACAGCGTTGGGCCAGGCAAAATACAAGTGGGTCACATGCAAGTGACCACTCTCTGTTGATTTCAGGGGTCAAATTTGTGGCCCAAGACTGGTTAACCCTTGCAAAACTACAGCTACTTATTCAAAATGGAAAATAGGGTGTGTGTGCCCGCTTTGCCAGTGTATTTCATGCCCAAAAATAAGATTTTACTTACCGATAAATCTATTTCTCGTAGTCCGTAGTGGATGCTGGGGACTCCGTCAGGACCATGGGGAATAGCGGCTCCGCAGGAGACAGGGCACAAAAGCAAGCTTTTAGGATCACATGGTGTGTACTGGCTCCTCCCCCTATGACCCTCCTCCAAGCCTCAGTTAGGTACTGTGCCCGGACGAGCGTACACAATAAGGAAGGATCTTGAATCCCGGGTAAGACCCAAACCAGCCACACCAATCACACCGTACAACTTGTGATCTGAACCCAGTTAACAGTATGATAACAATGAAGTAGCCTCTAAAAAAGATGGCTCACAACAATAATAACCCGATTTTTGTAACAATAACTATGTACAAGTAATGCAGACAATCCGCACTTGGGATGGGCGCCCAGCATCCACTACGGACTACGAGAAATAGATTTATCGGTAAGTAAAATCTTATTTTCTCTAACGTCCTAGTGGATGCTGGGGACTCCGTCAGGACCATGGGGATTATACCAAAGCTCCCAAACGGGCGGGAGAGTGCGGGTGACTCTGCAGCACCGAATGAGAGAACTCCAGGTCCTCCTCAGCCAGGGTATCAAATTTGTAGAATTTTACAAACGTGTTCCCCCCTGACCACGTAGCTGCTCGGCAAAATTTTAAAGCCGAGACCCCCTCGGGCATCCGCCCAAGATGAGCCCACCTTCCTTGTGGAATGGGCATTGACAGATTTTGGCTGTGGCAGGCCTGCCACAGACTGTGCAAGCTGAATTGTACTACAAATCCAACGAGCAATAGTCTGCTTAGAAGCAGGAGCACCCATCTTTTGGGGTGCATACAATATAAACAGCAAGTCAGACTTTCTGACTCCAGCCGTCCTGGAAATATATATATATATATATATATTTTTAGGGCCCCGACAACGTCTAGCAACTTGGAGTCCTCCAAGTCCCTAGTAGCCGCAGGCACCACAATATGTTGTTTCAGGCGAAACGCTGACACCACCTTAGGAAGAAACTGGGGACGAGTCCGCAGTTCTGCCCTGTCCGAATGGAAAAACAAATATGAGCTTTTTTTAAGACAAAGCCCCCAATTCTGACAATCGCCTGGCCGAGGCCAGGGCCACAACATGGTCCCTTTCCATGTGAGATATTTCAAATCCACAGATTTGATCGGTTCAAACCAATATGATTTGAGGAATCCCAACACTACGTTGAGATCCCACGGTGCCACTGGAGGCACACAAGGGGCTGTATATGCAATACTCCCTTGACAAACGTCTGGACTTCAGGAATTGAAGCCAATTTTTTCTGGAAGAAAATCTACAGGGCCGAAACTTGAACCTTAATGGACCCCAATTTGAGGCTCATAGACACTCCTGTTTTCAGGAAGTGCAGAAATCGACCTAGTTGAAATTTTTTCGTGGGGCCTTCCTGGCCTCACCCACGCAACATATTTTCACCACATGTGGTGATAACGTTGTGCGGTCACCTCCTTCCTGGCTTTGACCAGGGTAGGTATGACCTCTTCCGGAATGCCTTTTCCCTTAGGATCCGGCGTTCAACCGCCATGCCGTCAAACGCAGTCGCGGTAAGTCTTGGAACAGACAAGGTCCCTGCTGGAGCAGGTCCTTTCTTAGAGGCAGATGCCACGGTTCCTCTTGGAACAGACATGGTTCTTGCTGAAAGCAAATCCCATCTTAGCTCCCGAGGCCATTAGTCCTCTGTGAGCATCTCTTGAAGTTCCGGGTACCAAGTCCCTCTTGGCCAATCCGGAGCCACGAGTATAGTTCTTACTCCTCTACGTCTTATAATTCACAATACCTTGGTTATGAGAAGCAGAAGAGGGAACACATACACCGACTGTTACACCCACGGTGTTACCAGGACGTCCACAGCTATCGCCTGAAGGTCTCGTGACCTGGCGCAATACCTGTCCCGTTTTTTGTTCGGGCGGGACGCCATCATTTCCACCTTTGGTCTTTCCCAACGGTTCACAATCATGCGGAAAACTTCCCGATGAAGTTCCCACTCTCCCGGGTGGAGGTCGTGCCTGCTGAGGAAGTCTGCTTCCCAGTCGTCCACTCCCGGAATGAACACTGCTGACAGTGCTATCACATGATTTTCCGTCTAGCGAAAAATCCTTGCAGTTTTGACCACTGCCCTCCTGCTTCTTATGCCGCCCTATCTGTTTACGTGGGCGACTGCCGTGATGTTATCCCACTGGATCAATACCGGCTGACCTTGAAGCAGAGGCCTTGCTAAGCTTATAGCATTACAAATTTGCTCTTAGCTCCAGTATATTTATGTGGAGAGAATTCTCCAGACTTGATCACACTCCCTGGAAATTTTTTCCCTGTGTGACTGCTCCCCAGCCTCTCAGGCTGGCCTCCGTGGATACCAGCATCCAATCCTGAATGCCGAATCTGCGGCCCTCTAGAAGATGAGCACTCTGTAATCACCACAGGAGAGACACCCTTGTCCTTGGATATAGGGTTATCCGCTGATGCATCTGAAGATGCGATCCGGACCATTTGTCCAGCAGATCCCACTGAAGATTTCTTGCGTGAAATCTGCCGAATGGAAGCGCTTCGTAATAAGCCACCATTTTTTACCAGGACTCTTGTGCAATGATGCACTGACACTTTTCCTGGTTTTAGGAGGATCCCGATTAGCTCGGATAACTCCCTGGCTTTCTCCTCTGGGAGAAACACCCTTTTCCTGGACTGTGTCCAGAATCATCCCTAGGACCAGCAGACGTGTCGTCGGAACAACTGCGGTTTTGGAATATTTAGAATCCACCCGTGCTGTCGTAGAACTACTTGAGATAGTGCTACTCCGACCTCCAACTGTTCTCTGGACCTTGTTCTTATCAGGAGGTCGTCCATTTTCTTTGAAGACGAATCCTCATTTCGGTCATTACCTTGGTAAAGACCCGGGGTGCCTTGGACACTCCAACGGCATCGTCTGAAACTGATAGTGACAGTTCTGTACCACGAACCTGAGGTACCCTTGGTGAGAAAAGCAAATTTTTGGGACATGGAGGTAAGCATCCCTGATGTCCCGGGACACCATATAGTCCCCTTGTTCCCAGTTCGCTATCACTGCTCTGAGTGACTCCATCTGGATTTGAACCCTTGTAAGTGTTCAAATTTTTCAGATTTAGAATCGGTCTCACCTAGCCTTCTGGCTTCAGTACCACCCTATAGTGTGGAACAATACCCCTTTCCTTGTTGTAGGAGGGGTAATTTTATTATCACCTGCTGGGAATACAGCTTGTGAATTGTTTTCAATACTGCCTCCCTGTCGGAGGGGGACATTGGTACAGCAGACTACAGGAACCTGCGAGGGGGGAAACGCCTCGACATTCCAATCTGTGCCCCTTTGATACTACTTGTAGGATCCAGGGGTCCTGTACGGTCCCAGCGTCATGCTGAGAACTTAGTAGAAGCGGTGGAGGGCTTCTGTTACTGGGAATGGGCTGCCTGCTGCAATCTTCTTCCCTTTCCTCTATCCCTGGGCAGATATCTTATAGGGACGAAAAGACTGAGGCTGAAAAGACGGTGTCTTTTTCTGCAGAGATGTGACTTAGGGTAAAAAACGGTGGATCTTCCAGCAGTTGCCGTGGCCACCAGGTCCCATGGACCGACCCCAAATAACTCCTCCCCTTTTATACGGCAATACATCTTTGTGCCGTTTGGAATCTGCATCCCCTGACCACTGTCGTGTCCATAAACATCTTCTTGCAGATATGGACATCGCATTTACTCTTGATGCCAGAGTGCAAATATCCCTCTGCGCATCTCGTATATATAGAAATGCATCCTTTAAATGCTCTATAGTCAAAAAAATACTGTCCCTGTCAAGGGTATCAATATTTTTAGTCAGGGAATCCGACCAAGCCACCTCAGCTCTGCACATCCAGGCTGAGGCGATCGCTGGTCACAGTATAACACCAGCATGTGTGTGTATACTTTTTAGGATATTTTTCTGATAAGCATGTGAGCGCCTTATCCACCCTGAGGGGTGTTTCCCAATGCGCCTTAACTTCTGGCGGGAAAGGGTATACCGCCAATAATTTTCTATCGGGGGAAACCCACGCATCATCACACACTTCATTTAATTTATCTGATTCAGGAAAAACTACAGGTAGTTTTTTCACCTCACACATAATACCCTTCTTTGTGGTACTTGGAGTATCAGAAATATGTAACACCTCCTTCATTGCCCTTAACGTGTGGCCCTAAAGGAAAATACGTTTGTTTCTTCACCGTCGACACTGAAATCAGTGTCCGTGTCTGGGTCTATGTCGACCGACTGAGGTAAATGGGCGTTTTTACAAGCCCCTGACGGTGTCTGAGACGCCTGGACCGGTACTAATTTGTTCGCCGGCCGTCTCATGTCGTCAACCCACTTGCAGCGTGTTGACATTATCACGTAATTCCATAAGTAAGCCATCCATTCCGGTGTCGACTCCCTAGAGAGTGACATCACCATTACAGGCAATTTGCTCCGCCTCCTCACCAACATTTTCCTCATACATGTCGACACACACGTACCGACATACAGCACACACATAGGGAATGCTCTGATAGAGGACAGGACCCACTAGCCCTTTGGGGAGACAGAGGGAGAGTTTGCCAGCACACACCAAAATGCTATAATTATACAGGGACAACCCTTATATAAGTGTTCCTCCCATATAGCATTTAATATATATGTATATCGCCAAATCAGTGCCCCCCCTCTCTGTTTTAACCCTGTTTCTGTAGTGCAGTGCAGGGGAGAGCCTGGGAGCCTTCCCCTCAGCCTTTCTGTGAGGGAAAATGGCGCTGTGTGCTGAGGAGAATAGGCCCCGCCCCCTTTTCGGCGGGCTTCTTCTCCGGAGATTGTGAAGTATGGCAGGGGTTAAATACATCCATATAGCCTCAAGGGCTATATGTGATGTATTTTTCGCCATACAGGTATTCTACATTGCTGCCAGGGCGCCCCCCCCCGCGCCCTGCACCCTCCGTGATCGCTGTGGGAAGTGTGCTGACAGACAATGGCGCACAGCTGCAGTGCTGTGCGCTACCTGAGGAAGACTGAAAAGTCTTCTGCCGCCTGGTTCCGGACCTCTTCAATCTTCAGCATCTGCAAGGGGGTCGGCGGCGCGGCTCCGGGACGAACCCCAGGGCGAGACCTGTGTTCCGACTCCCTCTGAAGCTAATGGTGTCCAGTAGCCTAAGAATCCAATCCATCCTGCACGCAGGTGAGTTGAAATTCTCTCCCCTAAGTCCCTCGATGCAGTGAGCCTGTTGCCAGCAGGACTCACTGAAAATAAAGAACCTAAAAACTTTTTCTAAGCAACTCTTTAAGAGAGCCACCTAGATTGCACCCTTCTCGGACGGGCACAAAAACCTAACTGAGGCTTGGAGGAGGGTCATAGGGGGAGGAGCCAGTACACACCATGTGATCCTAAAAGCTTGCTTTTGTGCCCTGTCTCCTGCGGAGCCGCTATTCCCCATGGTCCTGACGGAGTCCCCAGCATCCACTAGGACGTTAGAGAAACAGTGTTGGGCCAAACAAAATACAAGTGGGTCATATGTAACTGACCACCCTCTGTTGATTTCAGGTGTCAAATTTGTGGCCCAAGACTGGTTAACCCTTGCAAAACTACAGCTACTTATTCAAAATGGAAAATATGGTGTGTGTGCCCACTATGCCAGTGTATTTCATGCCCAAAACAGCGTTGGGCCAGGCAAAATACAAGTGGGTCACATGCAAGTGACCACTCTCTGTTGATTTCAGGGGTCAAATTTGTGGCCCACGATTAGTTAACCCTTGCAAAACTACAGCTACTTATTCAAAATAGCAAAACATGGTGTGTGTGCCCACTTTGCCAGTGTATTTCATGCCCAAAACAGCATTAGGCCAAGCAAAATACAAGTGGGTCATATGTAACTGACCACCCTCTGTTGATTTCAGGTGTCAAATTTGTGGCCCAAGACTGGTTAACCCTTGCAAAACTACAGCTACTTATTCAAAATGGAAAATATGGTGTGTGTGCCCACTTTGCCAGTGTATTTCATGCCCAAAACAGCGTTGGGCCAGGCAAAATACAAGTGGGTCACATGCAAGTGACCACTCTCTGTTGATTTCAGGGGTCAAATTTGTGGCCCAAGACTAGTTAACCCTTGCAAAACTACAGCTACTTATTCAAAATAGCAAAACATGGTGTGTGTGCCCACTTTGCCAGTGTATTTCATGCCCAAAACAGCATTGGGCCAGGCAAAATACAAGTGGGTCACATGCAAGTGACCACTCTCTGTTGATTTCAGGGGTCAAATTTGTGGCCCAAGACTAGTTAACCCTTGCAAAACTACAGCTACTTATTGAAAATGGCAAAATATGGTGTGTGTGCCCACTTTGCCAGTGTATTTCATGCCCAAAACAGCGTTGGGCCAAGCAAAATACAAGTGGGTCATATGTAACTGACCACCCTTTGTTGATTTCAGGTGTCAAATTTGTGGCCCAAGACTGGTTAACCCTTGCAAAACTACAGCTACTTATTCAAAATGGAAAATATGGTGTGTGTGCCCGCTTTGCCAGTGTATTTCATGCCCAAAACAGTGTTGGGCCAAACAAAATACAAGTGGGTCATATGTAACTGACCACCCTCTGTTGATTTCAGGTGTCAAATTTGTGGCCCAAGACTGGTTAACCCTTGCAAAACTACAGCTACTTATTCAAAATGGAAAATATGGTGTGTGTGCCCACTATGCCAGTGTATTTCATGCCCAAAACAGCGTTGGGCCAAGCAAAATACAAGTGGGTCATATGTAAGTGACTACGCTTTGTTGATTTCAGGTGTCAAATTTGTGGCCCAAGACTAATTAACCCTTGCAAAACTACAGCTACTTATTCAAAATGGCAATTTATAAAATGGTGTTTGTGCCCACTTTGCCAGTGTATTTCATGCCCAAAACCGCATTGGGCCAAGCAAAATACAAGTGGGTCATATGTAACTGACCACCCTCTGTTGATTTCAGGTGTCAAATTTGTGGCCCAAGACTGGTTAACCCTTGCAAAACTACAGCTACTTATTCAAAATGGTAAAATATGGTGTGTGCCCACTTTGCCAGTATATTTCATGCTCAAAACAGCGTTGGGCCAGGCAAAATACAACTGCGTCATATGTAAGTGACCACCCTCTGTTGTTTATGGGGGTCAAATTTGTGGCCCAAGACTAGTTAACCCTTGCTAAACTACAGCTACTTATTCAAAATGGCAAAATATGGTGTGTGTGCCCACTTTGCCAGTGTATTTCATGCCCAAAACAGCGTTGGGCCAAGCAAAATACAACTGCGTCACATGTAAGTGACCACCCTCTGTTGATTTCAGCTGTCAGATTTGTGGCCCAAGACTGGTTAACCCTTGCAAAACTACAGCTACTTATTCAAAATGGTAAAATATGGTGTGTGTGCCCACTTTGCCAGTGTATTTCATGCCCAAAACAGCGTTGGGCCAGGCAAAATACAAGTGGGTCACATGCAAGTGACCACTCTCTGTTGATTTCAGGTGTCAAATTTGTGGCCCAAGACTAGTTAACCCTTGCAAAACTACAGCTACTTATTCAAAATGGCAAAATATGGTGTGTGTGTGCCCACTTTGCCAGTGTATTTCATGCCCAAAACAGTGTTGGGCCAGGCAAAATACAAGTGGGTCACATGCAAGGGACCCTACTCTGTTGATTTCAGGTGTCAAATTTGTGACAGAAGACTTATTAACCCTTGCGAAACTGAATGATCTGAATAAGAAGCTGGAGTTCGAATAAGAAGTGAATAAGAAGCTGGAGCTTGAATAAGAAGTGAATAAGAAGCTGGCCGAATAAGAAGCTAACTTCAGCCTCGTTACATGGACCCATTAATTTTATGTGTAAAGTGATCACTTTGTGCTGTGGGACCATGGGAGAGCTACTGCACGTGTGGTCATTTCGCCCCTATGATACTGTGGTACTAGAGTCAAAACGCATACAGTATGCACTTTCTGGAAACGGCTAATAATGTAACCCGCCTTTTCACAAAAGTGCAGCTCCTGCTGCTATTAAAACCATTCTAGAACAATTTGCATAGGAGATGCAGATACCACAAATCAGTCATTAATTGTCCCTAGCTCCTGCAGTAGGATTGGTGGAGGGCAGAAACTGTTTTAGTTATGATGCGTGTACTGGGTCCGATTCAGCGTTTCATGCAAAGCGGCATATCTGCAATCTCCCCCCCACACACGCGAACATACACATCTGTGCGTAGCTACAAGCTATTCAATGTACACACACTTTGTTTAATGCACAAAGTTATAAAAAATATTGGCTAAAATGACATTCATGCTGTGTGTATAAGGTGTATATCAGGCATGTCCAAACTGCGGCCCTCCAGCTGTTGTGAAACTACATATCCCAGCATGCCCTAACACAATTTAGCTGTAAGTGAATGCTAAAGCTGTGTCAGAGCATGCTGGGATGTGTCGTTTCTCAACAGCTGGAGGGCCGCAGTTTGGACATGCCTGGTGTATATGAAACATAAATGCATTCTGTGCTTAGACTTGGGTCCCATCACCATGATATCTCATTATGGTATGCAATTATTCCAAAATACGGAAAAATCCCATATCCACAATACCTCTGGTCCCAAGCATTTTGGATAAGGGATACTCAACCTGTATTCATCTCCTGCAAACAAACTATTGCTTTCTGAAGGAATAAGAGATAATTATAATTGGTTAGTGTTCACTCTAGGCTGTTTTAGCAGGGCGCCGCGCCCTGCCCGTTTTTTAACAGGCAAAACCCACCCTGCCCTTTTTGCGGCGCCCTGCTAGAACAGCCGCCCGCTCCCTGCCCTCCCGGCGTGTATAGATGCCGTGCGCATGCGCGCGGCATCCATTCACGCATTGGGAGAGGGCTGGGGGAAGCCCAGCACCGACGGAGGTGCTGGGCACGCCCCCAACAGTGACGTCGCCGGCCACAGACGCTCTCTATAGTAGCGTCTGTGGGCCGCACTGCCCCCTAAAATGACGGAGGCGTGGCCACACCCCCTAATTTGCGTGGCCACGCCCTAATTTGCGTGGCCACGCCCTAATTTGCGTGGCCACGCCCCCTAATTTGCGTGGCCACGCCCCCTAATTTGCGTGGCCACGTCCCCATTTCGGGCTTTGCCGCGCGCACGCACATGTGCCCCCGGAGTCAGGCGCCCTGCCCCTTTTCACTCCTAGAGTGAACACTAATTGGTCATTTCCGATTTACTAGCTGATCAAATGTATGGTTGTGGTACATTGAAACCAAAATGGTAACTATCGACACTGCAGCCTATGTAGTTGCTCTGGTGCCATGCGGGACTTATAAAAATACTTCATGTTACAAAGGTCCTCGCTCTCCTGCCTGTTTGGGCTCCTCATTTAACAGTAAAGTACTTCTTTGGAGTACTGCATATAATCCTATGATTACTCCTCTGATCTAAACTGTATTCTGACTAGCTCAGGAAATTGTTTATATATTCTTGAATATATATGGCACTCATGGGGGGAATTTAATTGTTTTGGGATATAATTAATGGGCACCCGATGGAGTAATTGAATTTTTCCAGGCATCCTTAATTATTGTACTTGTCGCGGCCAAATAAACAGGGTTTCACTACGTATAGCAGCTAGACCCGTTTAAAGTCCTCTTAAGGGCAGCCAAACAGCTGGGGTGGGGTGGGGTGGGGTGGGGGGGGGCGGCGCGGCCTGGGCCAACCTAACATTTTGAAGGGTTAATGGTCCCATTCCCCTCTGACAGGACACTGAGCTCCTGAGGGAACTATTCGCAAGCCCCACCACAGCGAGCGTACATTCCCGCAGCACGTCACCACCCCTAACAGAGCCAGAAGAATGAACAGTGGTGAGTACTGAGCCGGCGTCCCGGCTAGCGGGGCGCCGGACATTATGGCGGCATGAGGGTACGGAGACGCACGGCTTCTACACAGGGTGGAATGCGTCTCCGTACACAGTATCCATACTGGCACAGGGTACTTAGTCTGCGACCCGGCTAAGCTTGGCATTAGCGATAAGGGTGCGGTGGGGGCTGGCTCCAAACAACTGTGTCTCCCTGAAGGGTTCTTTGTGGGTTAATTGTGCTTAACCTTTCCTGTGTGTGTGTGTGTGTGTGTGTGTGTGTGTGTGTGTGTGTGTGTGTTTTTGTGCTGTCATGTTTACATTATGTCAGGCAAAGAGTGTCTTTTGTACCGCAGAGTGTTCCTCTTCACCAGGGGGCTCACTACTGGGTACTCAGGTTTCACAGACTAGCAGGGCCGATCCGGAATGGGTAAATTCTCTTAAGGGAATGATCTCAACTCTTTCTACAAAACTGTCCCGCAATGAGAAAGAGACGCAATACTGAACAGACTGTGGATGAGTTTATGAACAGAGACTCAGTCCCCAATACAGTGTCTCACTCCCCTCCCATTTGTCCGCAAAAGCGATCTCTGGCCCATATCCTGCAGTCTGACTCCGACGCTGATAGGTCAGACATGGGGAGGTGGACTCAGAGGCGGGGGATTGCAGCTCTGTCACAGGGAATAGAGGGTGTATAAGAGCCTCTATCAGAGATGTTCTGCACATTCCTGTTAAGGTGTCAGAGGAGTGTGAGGAATCTTAATGTAAAAAAGAAGTCCTCCGATACTTTTCCTGTGTCAAAGTAATTCAATACCCTGTTTGAAGAACCATGGGTCAATCCTGATAAAAAGTTTCAGATCCCCAATAGGTCGCTCTCATCTTTTCCTCTGGAGGATAGGAAAAAAATTAGAAAATCCACCGATAGTGGACGCATCAGTCTCTAGACTGTCACGTAAAATTGTATTGCCTGTTCCTGGTGCAGCCTCCCTGAAAGACACGGCTGAGCGTAATATTGAGACTACACTCAAATCATTGTACACAGCTGCTGGAGTGGCCCAAAGACCCACTATTGCATGTGCATGGATCACTAAAGCCATTGCTAGATGGTCCGGTAACCTAATTGAGGGGTTAGATTCCTTATCTAGGGGGGATGTTGTCTTACTCCTGCAGCATATACAGGACTCTGCAAACTTTATGGTGGAAGCCATAAAGGTAATAGGCGGGTTTAACGCACGCACCACCGCTATGGCAGTGTCGGCACGTAGGGGCTTGTGGCTACGCCAGTGGACTGCTGACGTGGACTCCAGGAAAGGCGTGGAAGTCCTACCATTCACAGGAAAGGCCTTGTTTGGATATTAATTAGACAAATGGATCTCCACGGCTACTGCGGGTAAGTCTACGTATTTTCCTTCCGCAGCCCCCTCAACCAAGAAGACTTATTTAGCTTCTAAGTTTCAGTCCTTTCCAACGGCCAAGTTCAAGGGCAAATCCAGAGGTGCTTCTACGCCCCCCAGCGGTGCAATAGGTAAACCACGCATACCAGCAACAGCAGGTTCTTAGGAACAGAGCTCAGGCTCTGCTTCCTCAAATTCTTCAGCATGATGGTGGACCGCAATGCATGGAAGGCTGTCCGGTGGGAGCCTAACTACAATTCTTCAGTCAGATCTGGTCAAATTCATACCAGGATCCCTGGGTCATAGATCTTATTTCTCTTACGTCCTAGAGGATGCTGTGGACTCCGTAAGGACCATGGGGTATAGACAGGCTCCGCAGGAGATAGGGCACCTAAAAAGAACTTTGACTATGGGTGTGCACTGGCTCCTCCCTCTATGCCCCTCCTCCAGACCTCAGTTAGATCTTGTGCCCAGAGGAGAATGGGTGCACTGCAGAGAACTCTCCAGAGTTTTCTGTTGAAGAAGAATTTTGTTAGGTTTTTTATTTTCAGGGAGTCCTGTTGGCAACAGGCTCCCTGCATCGTGGGACCGAGGAGAGAGAAGCTTGTCAAGTTGGGCACTGCTTCTAAGGCTACTGGACACCATTAGCTCCAGAGGGAGTCGGAACACAGGTCTCACCTGGGGTTCGTCCCGGAGCCGCGCCGCCGTCCTCCTCACAGATGCCGAAGATAGAAGCCGGATGAGAAGGCAGAAGACATCTTAGGCGGCAGAAGACATCAGATCTTCATGAGGTAAGGCGCGCAGCGGTAAGCTGCGCGCCATTGCTCCCAGTCACACACACACAGGGCAGCACTGAAGGGTGCAGGGAGCAGGGGGGGGCGCCCTGGGCAGCAATAAACCTCACATTTGGGCACATGCAGATTGATTAGGCTGCGGAGGCAGTAAATCTATGATCCCCCGCCATTTTAATTGAAAAATCACTGGGACCGAAGCCCGCCGTCGGGTGGGCGGGGCTTGATCCTCGGCACTAACCAGCGCCATTTTCTCCACAGAAGCTGCATGAGGAAAATGCTGGCTCCCTGGTCTCTCCCCTGCTAAACTTCACAGGCTGGAAAAAAGAGGAGGGGGGCACATTAGCGACGCAGTGAGTGGGAATTGGTATATTGTATATAGAAAAGCGCTTTCTGGTCATATTTTTTCCAGTATTTTTAAGCGCTGGTGTGTGCTGGCATACTCTCTCTCTGTCTCTCCTTAGGGCCTGGTTGGGGTTTTGTCCCCTTATAGGTTAATCCCTGTGTGTGTGGGGTGTCGGTACGTGCGTGTCGACATGTCTGAGGCGAAAGGCTTCTCCAAGGAGGAGGTGGAGCAAATGAGTGGTGTGTCCCCGTCGGTTGTGCCGACTCCGGATTGGATGGACATGTGGCATATGTTGAATGCAAGTGTGGCATCTTTACATAAAAGGCTTGATAAGGCTGAATTAGGGGGGACATCAGGGGGTCAATCCTCGGATTGGACCGAGTCACAGGGCCCGTCGGGGTCTCAAAAGCGTCCCTTAACACGACACTACTACCGACACGGATTCTGATTCCAGTGTCGACTATGACGAAGTAAAATTGCACCCTAGGGTGACTAAAACCATTCAGTGTATGATTGTGGCAATAAGGGATGTGTTGCATATTGTGGATGAACCCTCGGTCCCCGACACAAGGGTACACATGTTTAAGGAAAAGAAACAGATTATTAATTTTCCCACATCTCATGAATGAAATGAATTCTTTGGAAAAGCTTGGGAGACTCCGGAAAAGAGACCGCAGATCCCCAAAAGAATTTATATGGCATACCCCTTCCCTAAGCAGGACAGGGAGATTTGGGAATCACCCCCCACTGTGGACAAGGCCCTGACGCGCCTGTCCAAGAAAGTGGCGCTACAGTCTCCTGACACAGCGGCCCTTAAGGACCCTGCAGATCGCAGGCAAGAAACTACCTTAAAGGGTATTTATTCTCATACGGGGGCTGTGTTAAGACCGACGATTGCGTCGGCATGGGTGTGTAGCGCAATTGCAGCTTGGACAGATGAGCTGACAGATCAATTTGATACTATGGATAAGGATACTATATTCCTAACTCTAGCCCATATAAAAGACGCAGTTTTATTTAGGAGGGATGCCCAAAGGGACATTGGATTGCTAGCTTCTAGGGCCAATGCCATGTCTATCTCAGCGAGAAGATCCTTATGGACTCACCAATGGACGGGTGATGCGGATTCCAAAAAACATATGGAAGTACTACCCTATAAGGGTGATGTATTGTTTGGGGATGGGCTGACGGACCTGGTTTCCACAGCTACAGCAGGTAAATCAAATTTTCTACCCTCTTGGATAAGCGTGTTAAAGCTTTGTCTACCCTAGGGGAGGATTCCCAGCGTAACCTGTCCGTTGGCGGGAAAGGATACGCCATAAGCATCCGTTTGGAAATCTGCAGTTTTCTATCTGGAGATTCCCAAGCCTTTTCACATAACTCATTTAACTCATGTGAAGGGGGAAAGGTCGCCTCTTGCCTTTTTTTCCCCATACATATAAACCCTCTTGTCAGGGACTGGTGTTTCCTCTGTGATGTGTAACACATCTTTCATTGCTATAATCATGTAGCGGATGGCTTTAGCCATTTTAGGCTGCAACTTTGCATCATCACCATCGACACTGGAGTCAGAATCCGTGTCGATATCTGTGTCAACAATTTGGGATAGTGGGCGCTTCTGAGACCCTGACGGCCTCTGCGCTGTAGGATCAGGCATGGGTTGAGACCCCGACTGTCCCAAGGCTTCAGCTTTATCCAACCTTTTATGCAAGAAATTAACATTATCATTTAAAACCTTCCACATATCCATCCAATCGGGCGTCGGCGCCGACCCCACATTTATTTGTACCCGCTCTGTTTCCACATAGCCTTCCCCGTCAAACATGCCGACACAGGCATACCGACATACCACACACACAGGGGATGCTCTATTTGAAGACAGTTCCCCCACAAGGCCTTTTGGAGAGACAGAGAGAGAGTATGCCAGCACACACCCCAGCGCTATATTACCCAGGAGTCACACAGTAACTTAGTGTTTACCCAGTAGCTGCTGTATATACTGTTTTTGCGCCAAATTTATGTGCCCCCCCCCCCCTCTCTTTTTACCCTCTTTCTACCGTGATTCTGCAGGGGAGAGCCTGGGGAGCTTCCTCTCAGCGGAGCTGTGGAGAGAAAATGGCGCTGGTGAGTGCTGAGGAAGAAGCCCTGCCCCCTCAGTGGCGGGCTTCTGTCCCGCGTTTTGTGTGTAAAATAATGGCGGGGGCTCATGCATATATACAGTGCCCAACTGTATATATGCTGCTTTTTGCCAAGAGGTACCCAATTGCTGCCCAGGGCGCCCCCCCCCCCCCTGCGCCCTGCACCCTACAGTGATCGGAGTGTGTGGGTTTAGTGTGGGAGCAATGGCGCACAGCTGCAGTGCTGTGCGCTACCTCATATGAAGACTGGAGTCTTCTGCCGCCGATTTCGAAGTCTTCTTGCTTCTCACGCTGGCTTCTGTCTTCTGGCTCTGCGAGGGGGACGGCGGCGCGGCTCCGGGATCGGACGACCAAGGGTGCGTTCCTGTGTACGATCCCTCTGGAGCTAATGGTGTCCAGTAGCCTAAGAAGCAGGACCTATCTTCTAGTGAGTAGGGCTGCTTCTCTCCCCTCAGTCCCACGTAGCAGAGAGTCTGTTGCCAGCAGATCTCTCTGAAAATAAAAAATCTTAACAAAATACTTTCTTTTTAGCAAGCTCAGGAGAGCTCACTAAGGTGCACCCAGCTCGTCCGGGCACAGATTCAAACTGAGGTCTGGAGGAGGGACATAGAGGGAGGAGCCAGTGCACACCAGTATCCTAATTCTTTCTTAAAGTGCCCTGTCTCCTGCGGAGCCCGTCTATTCCCCATGGTCCTTACGGAGTCCCCAGCATCCACTAGGACGTTAGAGAAATATATCTTCGCTAAAGGTCATAACTTCACAATATGGGTTCAAACAAAGTACAATGTCTGGTACTTTTTCCTGTATCTGCACTAAGCTAAAACAATTAGAAACAGATTATCAGATGTCAATTACAAATGGAGTCTTATGAACAAATATGGCTTGCATCTTTATCAGGGGCCATATTGGATTCAGACCTACAGAAAGTTCTCCTACCAGAGAAAAAGATAGTCAAGGTGCAGGTCATGGCTCAGGAAGCGTTGCATGCCCAGACAATGTCAGTCCATGCAGCAATGCGACTGTTGGGTCTGATGGTATCAACCTTCGACATGGTGGAATATGCGCAATTCCATCCCAGACCATTGCAGCACCTTATTCTGACCAAATGGAACGGAAATCATCAGACGATAAAAAAGCAGATGATAGTTTCCAGTAATTGTAAAAAGGTCTCTAGCGTGGTGGCTACAGACAGGCCATTTAAACAAGGGGAGACCCTTTTGGATAAGAGTGGCAAGTCCTGACAACAGATGCCGGCCTGCAGGGCTGGGGGGCGGTACTCTGAAGCCTATGGTTCCAGGGAAAATGGACCGCAAGGGAAAGTCACCTGCCAATAAATCTGTTAGAAATAAGGGCCATTTACTTGGCTCTAGTTCAGGCAAAGGACAGTCTGCAGGGAAGACCAGTCCAGATTCGCTCAGACAATGCGACGGCAGTAGCATACCTCAATCATCAGGGAGGTACTCACAGCAAGAGACTGATGGCGGAAGTAATTCCCATTTTAAGATGGGCAGAACTCCATCTCCCAGCATTGTCAGCAGTATTTGTCCCGGGTGTACTAAACTTGGAAGTGGATTTTCTCAGTTGACACACCATTCAGGAAACCAAATGGGCACTACACCCAGAAGTGTTTCAGGCACTGGTGAACAGATGGGGTCTACCAGAGAGAGACCTTATGGCGTCTCGTCTAAACAACAAAGTTCCAAGGTACGGATTGAGAACAAGGGTCCCAGGAGCGGTACTTGTAGACGCACTGTCAGTAGAATGGAGGTTTCAGCTGGCGTATCTGTTCCCTCCAATATCTCTGTTACCCCGAGTAGTGAGAAAGATAAAACAAGCAAAAGGAGCAATGATTCTAATAGCTCCAGCTTGGCCAAGAAGTTATTGGTACAAAGATCTGTTGAGAATGTCCGTGGAAGTGCTGATACTGCTCCCTCAACATCCAGATCTGCTAATGCAGGGTCCTTGTTGCCACAGTCATCTGGATTGCCTGTCTTTGACGGCGTGGCTGTTGAAACCTCTATCTTAGAGGCTAAAGGAGTTTCGAAACAAGTAATCCAAACTATGCTTAGAGCAAGAAAGCCTTCTTTGGCCCGTGTGTATCATAGAATTTGGCAAGCCTATATTCATTGGTGTACTGGAAAAAAATTCAATCCAAGATCCTTTAAAGTGTCCAGGATTTTGGATTTCCTTCAAGCAGGATTGGATAAAGGTTTGAAAGTTGCTTCCTTGAGGGTTCAAGTATCGGCGTTACCTGTATGGTTTCAGCGAAAGATTGCTGATTTACAGGATGTACGTACATTTTTCCAAGGAGTAGTACATATTCAACCTCCATTTGTTCCTCCTGCAGCTCCCTGGGATTTGAATTTAGTTCTTAAATTTCTCCAGGGTCCTCTGTTTGAACCACTTGAGAGAGCAGATCTTAAGTGGTTAACGGTTAAAGTTCTTTTTTTACTGGCAATGGCGTCAGCCAGAAGAGTGTCAGATTTAGGAGCATTATCGTGTAAGTCTCCTTTCCTAAGTTTTTTTCCAGACAGAGCAGTTCTCAGAACGAGATCTAGTTATCTTCCAAAGGTGGTATCAAAGTTTCACCTGAATGAAGAGATTGTAGTCCCAGCTTTTCAGGTATCGGGACTTTCTGCGGGAGAAGCGTCGCTGGACGTGGTCCGGGCTTTAAGAATCTACATAGATCGTACTAGTGCCATCAGGAAAACAGATTCTCTCTTCATCCTCCACGGATTCCATAGAAGAGGATGGCCTGCTAGTAAACAGACGCTGGCGAGATGGCTCCGAATGGTAATATCAGTAGCTTATTCTCATGCAGATCTCCCTACTCCGGCTAATGTCTCTGCACACTCTACACGTTAGGTAGGTCCTTCTTGGGCAGCACAACAGGGTGCTTCAGCAGAACAGATATGTAAGGCAGCCACATGGTCTTCCATAAACACATTTATTAGACATTATGCCTTGGATACTTTTGCCTCTCATGACGCAGACTTCGGGCGAAATGTCCTCCTGTGCAATCAGGAGCGTCCCCACCACTAAAATGGCTTTGGGAATCCCAATGTTATCCTGTGGACCCAGCCAGAGAGATATACGTTATGGTAAGAACTTACCGTTGATAATGTGATTTCTCTTATGTCCACAAGTATCCACAGGGGTCCCACCCTAACGCATCTGATTTGAGGATCTAGACAATCACTAAAACCTCTTCCTCGTATGGAAGGGTGTGCATGTGTGTTCTTATCGCCTAAACAGGTCTCTACCTGATGATCCTGCCTATAACCGCTGTGGAAAGAACTGATTTGACTGAGTCAGTGGGCGGGACTATATGGTGAAGGCCCCAATGCATCCTGGGAGGCCAGAAAGCTTGTGACCGTGTTGGTGCTATTTTCGCTGTCGCTCGACAATATCCCAGTGTTATCCTGTCGATACCTGTGGACATAAGAGAAATCACGTTATCAACGGTAAGTTCTTACCATAACGTATATTTCATTTTTATTCCTTCCTACAACGCACACCATTGTGGTATGCTTTCACATCTAGACTGGTTGTACATATGATCTACCTTCAGGACTTTGATAATGATGATTCCTAAATTCAGTATGGAATCTGCCTTCTGCTACTTAACTTTTTTAAGCTTACCCCAAGATACTTTTATGAGTGATGCCTGTTGGATATATTTTAAAACTTCTGGCATTCTTGATTCTGGCATTCTGGCATTCTAGATTTGAATTATCTATCTATCTATCTTATACTTTTCTTTTCTTTTTTTCTTCTTCTTTTTGGTAAGGTTTTGACGGCTATACGGATAGGTGCTAATTTTCTTTGTTCGGTCACCTATTAGTATTGATGCGCCTAAAAGCATAGAGTTTTAGGCACGCAAAGTGGCTAAACCTGTCTAAAGAACAACAGACTTTGCACACATTTCTTCTCGCACCTCAGGAGGCTGCGAGAAGAAATGCCTTTGGAGTGGCTAACGGGTGTCTAAACGGAGCAACAATTGAACTGGTCTGGTTTTTTTGGATAGCAATTGAATACCCCCACCCCCATATATGCCTTTTAGTCTGTAATTGTTGTTGTGTATGATATTAAAATAATGTGCAAGCTTTAAAATTGAAAAAGCACCATTTCGGTTCCGGCAGTGATGTGTGCTGCCGCAGCAGTATGATCTACGTGACCACCCAAGCCCTATTGAGCCTGCACGCCCGCCAGCCGTCCGCAATAACCCACACCGCTTACGTACACCGACAGGGGACCGTTCCAGTCGCCTGATGGACCATTTTCTGGCGGCCCCCACCCTGAGAAAACCACAACGTCAGCATCGGCTAAAACAGAAGGCGGTCTCCAAGATGACCGCCGCAGAGCGCTACCACCCTGTCCCCTCAGACATTTGCTTCTGACCCTGACAGGGTAATAACATATGCAGACCTGGTTAAACCTGTACAAGAGTCTATGGGACCTATACTAGAGTCACATGCTTCCAAAGTTATACAGGCTGTAAAAAATATTAAATCTCAAATTAAACAGCTGTCCAAGAAGACTCTAGTTACTGAACAGCGCTTAGGTGAAGTGTTTCAAGATGTTTCAGAACTAAAGGCACATAACGCAGCCCTGCAGAAAACCCAATATCAATTGATCAATAAAATCGTCGATCTCGAGAACAGATCGAGGAAGAATAACCCTTTTAAAGGGCCAGCGCTCACCACTGTTTTACAAACTACCCTACTTGAACTATTAGACTTGCAATACTCTTGTTTGGGACTGGTGATGGAATGTGGCCACAGACTTGGTCAACCTCGTCCTTCCTCTCCCAGACCCCGCGCGGTTATACTTGGCTGTCTGAACTTTATTCACAAAGACGCCATCTGGACTTGTCGTAATCAGAATCAGCTTTATTGGCCAGGTGTACTCGCGTACACTAGGAATGTTTTGTGGTACAATGCATTGCCAAGCAGCAACATGTAGGGGGAATACATAGCATAAGAAGAGGGAAACACGTAGCATACTGTACATTACACGTATGAGTTTATACTGCACATTGCAACTGTACGATAAACTCGACATATTAGACATGTAAAACTAAAAATGAGGGCTACTTTGCAGAGCAGCACCGAGGCAGCCATCCGCGGCGCCATCTTGAACTCAAACAATGTACGTAACACAGAAGATTAAGCAATACATCAAAAGATAAACCACACAGACATAAAAAAAAAAAACATGAGCACACAGAAAGCATAATGGATGATTGGTGTAGGCATTTTGAATAATGATGATGATGATGATAATTTTATTTATATAGCGCTCTTTCTCCAAACAGGACTCAAGGTGCTTTACAGGCATCAAAACAATGCACATAATACCGAAGATTAATACAGCAATACATACAGACTTAAAAATGAAATCCTAGAATGCATAGAGTAATCATAATGCAGGATTGGTGTAGGCATTTTGGGTAATAACTTCCATGGGCTGTGTATTCCACCCTCACAGGGTACCAGGTGCGGCAGCCGTCTTGGGCGCACTGCGTAGGATTACCCTGGGTGGAATAGTCCAAGCCTAGAAGAGATGACACAAAATGGGCGTAACTGCAGCATCCTAATGTTCACAGTAGGGTACCAACACTATCGGGTCAATGCTTTTTCATCCCATCCACAAGCGTACCAGATGAGGTATCCATGTTGGGCGCACTACGGAGGTTACACTGGGAGGTAAGCCATACATGGGAGAAAGGGCACTTGTGTGGTCGTATGATATAACCTGTATGAACAATCCACGTGAGGCACAACCTGCCCGCAGAGGAACCATCGAAGTCCCCCATTTGGGGTGCACTGTGTTAGATGCTGCTGACAGGTTGTGCAATCAGTGGAGGTACACCTCACAGGAATACCACACGGTGGGGTGGAAGTATGCAGTAAAAGGTGTTTTTTTTTTTTTTTTTTTTTCTTTTCCTTTTTTTTTCTGTTTTATAAAGAAAGCATATGGTGAGATCACCTTTGCAGGTAAACAACGAAAGGAGGGAAATTATCCTGGTCTAATAGGAGCAGTACGGTGGGGAAGGGGGGTAGGAGAATGTGGTGAGCACACCAAAATCTGATGAAAATGACCCTGCTGGGCCTGGCCTTGATGCTCTAACCCACCACTAGTGCTCCCTGCTCACCTTAGGGGATAGACCTGTAAGGCACTACTGATGTTCTCTGCCAGAGGGTTAGTGGTGATTTCATTGCAGAGGTTTGGTGAGTGAACATAATGTTTCAGAAATCTTTCTTGATGTTCAATATTTCTTCAACTGAGTGTGTTTTGTTTTGTTTTTAACTGTATTGGAACGCACAGCTGTGCATGTTGGAGCTACAGATATACTATGGTAAATTAACACAACTACAGCTGAGGCAAATGTCCCACTAATCAAGGGTGTTAAATTGCACAGTGTTTGACTATGCAAACACCAGCCCAGTCTGCCTTCATTAAATATGCAGCACTGACCAAAGTTGAAAATGCAGGTATTTTTAAATTTAAAACAAATCCTGAAATCTCAAATCTATCTAACAAATTGTTTGCATACAGTAGTGTTCATTTAGTATAGAATGTTTTGCAGAGCTTCAGATTGCAGTAAGCAGATTACAGGGTAAAATATGAACATACATGAAGTATATAAATGATTTGCAGGGGTCTGGGACTCGGGGTCGACAACAAAAAGGTTGACACACCTTAGGTCGACGCCAATTGGTTGACACACCATAGGTCGACATGGACAAAAGGTCGACAGGAACAAGGTCGACATGGAAAAACTTCGACATGAGTTTTTTATGTTTTTTTGGTGTTGTTTTCTTTGTAGAGTGACCGGGAACCCCAATTAGTGCACCGCGTCCCCTCGCATGGCTCGCTTCGCTCGCCATGCTTCGGGCATGGTGCCTTCGCTTCGCTCGGCACAGATTACCGTTCCAATCGTAGTCCACGTGGATCGTTAAGTATGAAAAGGTTCCAAAAAATAAAAAAATCGTGAAAAACTCATGCAGACCTTTTTCCATGTCGACCTTGTTCCTGTCGACCTTTTGTCCATGTCGGCCTAAGGTGTGTCGACCTTTTTGTTGTCGACCTGGAGTCCGGATACCGATTTTGCAGAGCTTCAGATTGCAGTAAACAGATTACAGGGTAAGATATGAACATATCTGAGGATGAGAAGAAAAGGGAGATGGTTAAGTCCAGACCAATGCAGGATAATTTTTTTTTTTTTTTAAACTGTTAATTTTCAAAACGCTTAGAGATAGGAACGCTTTGAGTATTGGAACGCACAGCTGTGCATGTTGGAGCTACATATATACTAATCTGATGTGGAATGACTCTAGACTGTACATTTTTCAGGACTACTCGGCTGAGGTGGTCAGAGCTAGAAAGGAAATGTTCACATGTGTGTACGCGTTTATTTAAGTTAAACAAGAAATTGCCCTCATCCTGCCTGCCTACGCATATTTGATGGAAACTCTCTCACCGACTTCAGCACGGTGGCAGATTCTGAGGTCTTTCTTGCTGAAGGTACCGCAGCAGCTGCTGCAGATATGTCTCCGGCAGACTTGGACTGACATGGTTTTTCAACTGATAGTTCTATTTTTGCCTTGGAAGCAAATACATACATACTACAGTTATCTTGCATGTTTGAGTACTTTACTAAAGTCTCTCAGCGGATAGCACACATTGGTCCTCATAATTGAGACATTTTTATAGATGGTAATTGCCTTATCATAGATGTGGGAAACCCATTTTACATAATTTACCTCACTTGCATTTCCAGTTCAGTTGTTCGCATTTCTCTATGTATACCTCAGATACATTGCTAATGCTATGCTGTGTTTAATAGTTGTGTTTAATAGTTGTCCCAAATAACTATTTACTCTTAGGGATAAGTTGATGTTGCTGGGGTGTGTTAGTATTGTGTCTGCTCATTGTTATTTCTTTTGCATTGCATTGCTGCATACTACGGTGTTCTACTTTTTATGGCGTGGACTATTTTTTTAAATATGTGGGGGGCTTCCTGTTGCACATGCGCAGGTCCACTCACTCATTGGTTCTGTTTCATTTCCTCTGGCGGTCTCTGTTCTCTTTTTGGTGTACTGGCCCAAAGTTTTTGGCGGCCTCTGCACATAGACCTTTTTTATTTTACTTGTATTTTCATATAAGGTCTATTGTCTTTACAGTTCCTGTTCAGATTATTCCCCTCCTGTGTCTACCCTTTTGTGTCTTGTCTCGTTACTCTCCTCCCCCCCCCCCCCCCCCTGTTTGTTGTGCAATGGCAATGCAAGATGGGTTGACATGTATCATAATCATGTCTCGGGACATTCTGGTTTGATGACTAGTTTAAAGCGGTGTACTCTTAACGTAGGTGGCCTCCACTCACCAGCCAAACGCAAAAAACTTTAGCTTTATTTAACTAAACTTAACATGGGCATTGTGTTTTATACAAGAATCCCATCTTTTACCTCCAGAAATACTTAAATTGATTATGTTGGGCTGGTCAGTACTGGCCTCTGTGCCTTAATTCTAAATCAAGAGGAGTGTTGATTTTGGTCAGGAAACATTAACACTGTTATACACTCCCTTCAGTCTGATATGAATGGTAGATATTTGATTGTTGATACCACCTTACTAAACTCCAGACTTGTTCTATGCAACCTATGGGATCCGGACTGAAAGTCGACAGTAACTAGGTCGACAATGTCTAGGTCGACCACTACTGGTCGACAGGGTGTCTAGGTCGACAGGGTCTTTAGGTCGACAGGTCAAAAGGTCGACATGAGTTTTTCACAATTTTTTTTTCTTTTTTTGAACCTTTTCATACTTAACGATCCACGTGGACTACGATTGGAACGGTAATCTGTGCCAAGCGAAGGCACCATGCCCGAAGCATGGCGAGCGAACGCGGTGCACTAATTGGGGTTCCCGGTCACTCTACGAAGAAAACGACACCAAAATAACATGAAAAACTCATGTCGACCTTTTGACCTGTCGACCTAGAACATGTCGACCTAAAGACCCTGTCGACCTAGTTACTGTCGACCAATAGTGGTTGACCTAGACATTGTCGACCTAGTTACTGTCGACTTTCAATACCACATCCGCAACCTATACGCACCAAATGCATACTCGAAGTCCTTTTTCACAAACATTGTTTCTTTGCTCTACCCTTTTTCTGATAGACATATACTCACAGGTGATTTTAACATTGTAGCCTCTCATCTCTTAGATAAAAATATTGCACCGTGGTTTAGGCCCACGTTACCGAAATTTGGCATCTCCTATATACTCCGACAGTGTGGAGGGCATGCAATCCAATAGAAAAGGATTACACTTGTCTTTCAGCGGCACACGGATCCCTTTCCTGGATAGACTACATTTTGATGTCTGCTCCCTTGTTTCCCCTGGTAACAGACTCTGGTATTGAGCCAATTTGCATTTCAGACCATGCTACATGCTGGGTTCAATTTGCCACACACTTGGACAGGGGCCCTTATAAACAGTGGCAGTTCCATTCACATTTATCAACCTTTTAAATATAGGAATATTCTGGAAGCGGCTTGGATGGATTTCAAACATAATAACTTGGAAGCTGAGCAGGATGACCCCCCTCTTGTTTTGGCAATCCTCCAAATCCGTTCTCCGCTGCTCAGTCGTTTTTTTTTATTTTTTGTTCAAAAAGAAATAAAGGTATACATGAGTCATATTTAGATACCCAGTCCAAATTCACTGATGCTTTTCAACGATACAAACTGGCTCCTATCTTGGAAAATAAAAATCATTATCTTCATTGTAAATTTTTGATAACATGCTGACTCAAATAGAAGCTAAGGTTTAATTTTTTCTCCAAGTGTAAATCTCACAGGTTTGGGAATAGGTCAAGCAGACTGATGTCTAATCTACTACGTGGGCAACGCTCTTCTACGGTAATCCAATCCTTCAAACATCCCAATGGTAGAATTGTGAAGTCTGGTAAGGATATTTCAGCAGTTCTCCATTCGTTTTACACCGATCTCTATGAGGCCCCACACATTGACACTGACAACAAAGATTGATTTTGGTGGCCCTTACACCTACCACAACCTACAGAAGATTTAGCTGCTTCTTTGTTAGACCCCATCTCTGAAATGGAGGTCCTTAAAACAATAACTAAACTTAAAGCAGTACAGGCACCTGGCCCTGATGGTATGTCCAATGAGTATTCTAAAATTGTCACCCCCAAAATTGTAAAGGTTTTACAGTTGGTGTTTAATTCTTTGCTTACTGATACACCCCCACCACTATATTTTAATTCAGCTTTGCTTAAAATCATGTCAAAACCAGGATGCGACACTTCTCTTCCAGAGTCATACCGTCCAATATCTCTGCTAGACACGGACTATAAAATATTCACCAAAATTCTAGCTGACAGACTTAAAATATTAATGCCTATGACAATCCACAAAGATCAAACTGGGTTCATATGGGGCCAGCACTCGACTGTTAATATCAGAAAAGTTTTGACAGTTATGCATCGGTTACAGAATTCTGATTCTGCCGACGGTCAGATGATCTTATCTCTCGATGCCGAAAAGGCATTTCATCTAGTGACATAGGAACACCTCTTTGAATCATTGAAACTGCTTGGATTTTCTGAAGGGTTTGCCTCGTCCCAAATTTGAAGCAATAACTATTTATCCCCTCCCTTTACTATATACAAGGGCACAAGGCGAGGTTGCCCCTTATCTCCACTCCTATTTGCAATAGCTTTGGAGCCGCTGGCGACTAGCTTACGGGCCCCCACCTCGTTCACTGGTATCAGGGTTCGTGGCCAGGATGTTAAATTAAATTTGTTTGCAGATGGCATGCTTTCATATTTTTCAAACCCACAATTATCTATCCCTACTATAGTTGAACTGATTTGATTTTGTTTGGCTCCTTTTCTGGTTTTAGCGTAAACTATTCTAAATCAAAAATTTTTGCCATTAACTCCAACACATACTGTCACTGATTCATTCTCCCAATTTTCTCTAACGTCCTAGTGGATGCTGGGGACTCCGTCAGGACCATGGGGATTAGCGGCTCCGCAGGAGACAGGGCACAAAAATAAAGCTTTAGGATCAGGTGGTGTGCACTGGCTCCTCCCCCTATGACCCTCCTCCAAGCCTCAGTTAGGTTTTTGTGCCCGTCCGAGCAGGGTGCAATCTAGGTGGCTCTCCTAAAGAGCTGCTTAGAAAAAGTTTTTAGGTTTTTTATTTTCAGTGAGTCCTGCTGGCAACAGGCTCACTGCATCGAGGGACTTAGGGGAGAGAAGTGAACTCACCTGCGTGCAGGATGGATTGGCTTCTTAGGCTACTGGACACCATTAGCTCCAGAGGGATCGAACACAGGCCCAGCCATGGAGTCCGGTCCCGGAGCCGCGCCGCCGACCCCCTTGCAGATGCCGAAAAGTGAAGAGGTCCAGAAACCGGCGGCAGAAGACTTTTCAGTCTTCATGAGGTAGCGCACAGCACTGCAGCTGTGCGCCATTGTTGTCACACACTTCACACCAGCGGTCACGGAGGGTGCAGGGCGCTGGGGGGGGCGCCCTGGGCAGCAATGATAATACCTTATTCTGGCTAAAAAATACATCACATATAGCCCCTGGGGCTATATGGATGTATTTAACCCCTGCCAGGTCTCAGAAAAACGGGAGAAGAAGCCCACCGAAAAGGGGGCGGGGCCTATTCTCCTCAGCACACAGCGCCATTTTCCCTCACAGAAATGCTGGTGGGAAGGCTCCCAGGCTCTCCCCTGCACTGCACTACAGAAACAGGGTTAAAACAGAGAGAGGGGGCACTTATTGGCGATATGATTATATATATTAAGATGCTATAAGGGAAAAACACTTATATGAAGGTTGTCCCTGTATAATTATAGCGTTTTGGTGTGTGCTGGCAAACTCTCCCTCTGTCTCCCCAAAGGGCTAGTGGGGTCCTGTCCTCTATCAGAGCATTCCCTGTGTGTGTGCTGTGTGTCGGTACGTGTGTGTCGACATGTATGAGGACGATGTTGGTGAGGAGGCGGAGCAAATTGCCTGTAATGGTGATGTCACTCTCTAGGGAGTCGACACCGGAATGGATGGCTTATTTAAGGAATTACGTGATAATGTCAACACGCTGCAAGTCGGTTGACGACATGAGACGGCCGGCAAACAAATTAGTATCTGTCCAGGCGTCTAAAACACCGTCAGGGACGTTATAATGCCCATTTTACCTCAGTCGGTCGACACAGACACAGACACGGACACGGACTCCAGTGTCGACGGTGAAGAAACAAACGTATTTTCCTTTAGGGCCACGCGTTACTTGTTAAGGGCAATGAAGGAGGTGTTACATATTTCTGATACTACAAGTACCACAAAAAAGGGTATTATGTGGGGTGTGAAAAAACTACCTATAGTTTTTCCTGAATCAGATAAATTAAATGAAGTGTGTGATGAGGCGTGGGGTTCCCCCGATAGAAAATTATTGGCGGTATACCCTTTCCCGCCAGAAGTTAGGGCGCGTTGGGAAACACCCCTTAGGGTGGATAAGGCGCTCACACGCTTATCAAAACAAGTGGCGGTACCGTCTCCAGATAGGGCCGCCCTCAAGGAACCAGCTGATAGGAGGCTGGAAAATATCCAAAAAAGTATATACACACATACTGGTGTTATACTGCGACCAGCGATCGCCTCAGCCTGGATGTGCAGCGCTGGGGTGGCTTGGTCGGATTCCCTGACTGAAAATATTGATACCCTTGACAGGGACAGTATTTTATTTACTATAGAGCATTTAAAGAATGCATTTCTATATATGCGAGATGCACAGAGGGATATTTGCACTCTGGCATCAAGAGTAAGTGCGATGTCCATATCTGCTAGAAGATGTTATGGACACGACAGTGGTCAGGTGATGCAGATTCCAAACGGCACATGGAAGTATTGCCGTATAAAGGGGAGGAGTTATTTGGGGTCGGTCCATCGGACCTGGTGGCCACGGCAACAGCTGGAAAATCCACCTTTTTTTTTACCCCAAGTTACATCTCAGCAGAAAAAGACACCGTCTTTTCAGCCTCAGTTCTTTCGTCCCCATAAGGGCAAGTGGGCAAAAGGCCAGTCATATCTGCCCAGGGATAGAGGAAAGGGAAGAAGACTGCAGCAGGCAGCCCATTCCCAGGAACAGAAGCCCTCCACCGCTTCTGCCAAGTCCTCAGCAGGACGCTGGGGCCGTACAAGCGGACTCAGGTGCGGTGGGGGGTCGTCTCAAGAGTTTCAGCGCGTAGTGGGCTCACTCGCAAGTGGACCCCTGGATCCTACAAGTAGTATCCCAGGGGTACAGATTGGAAATTCGAGACGTCTCCCCCTCGCAGGCTCCTGATGTCTGCTTTACCAACGTCTTCCTCCGACAGGAAGGCAGTATTGGAAACAATTCACAAGCTGTATTCCCAGCAGGTGATAATCAAAGTACCCCTCCTACAACAAGGAAAGGGGTATTATTCCACACTATATTGTGGTACTGAAGCCAGACGGCTTGGTGAGACATATTCTAAATCTGAAATCTTTGAACACTTACATACAAAGGTTCAAATCAAGATGGAGTCACTCAGAGCAGTGATAGCGAACCAGGAAGAAGGGGACTATATGGTGTCCCTGGACATCAAGGATGCTTACCTCCATGTCCAAAATTGCCCTTCTCACCAAGGGTACCTCAGGTTCGTGGTACAGAACTGTCACTATCAGTTTCAGACGCTGCCGTTTGGATTGTCCACGGCACCTCGGGTCTTTACCAAGGTAATGGCCGAAATGATGTTTCTTCTGCGAAGAAAAGGCGTATTAATTATCCCTTACTTGGACGATCTCCTGATAAGGGCAAGGTCCAGGGAACAGCTGGAGGACGTAGTAGCACTAACCCAAATAGTGCTGCAACAGCACGGGTGGATTCTGAATTTTCCAAAATCTCAATTGACCCCGACGACACGTCTGCTGTTCCTGGGAATGATTCTGGACACGGTTCAGAAAAAGGTGTTTCTTCCGGAGGAGAAAGCCAGGGAGTTATCCGAACTTGTCAGGAACCTCCTAAAACCAGGAAAAGTGTCTGTGCATCAATGCACAAGAGTCCTGGGAAAGATGGTGGCTTCTTACGAAGCGATTCCATTCGGCAGATTCCACGCACGAACTTTTCAGTGGGATCTGCTGGAAAAATGGTCCGGATCACATCTGCAGATGCATCAGCGGATAACCTTATCGCCACGGACAAGGGTGTCTCTTCTGTGGTGGTTGCAGAGTGCTCATCTGTTAGAGGGCCGCAGATTCGGCATACAGGACTGGGTCCTGGTGACCACGGATGCCAGTCTGAGAGGCTGGGGAGCGGTCACACAAGGAAGAAACTTCCAGGGAGTATGGTCAAGCCTGGAGATGTCTCTTCACATAAATATACTGGAGCTAAGAGCGATTTACAAAGCTCTAAGCCTGGCAAAACCCCTGCTTCAGGGTCAGCCGGTGTTGATCCAGTCGGACAACATCACGGCAGTCGCCCACGTAAACAGACAGGGCGGCACAAGAAGCAGGAGAGCAATGGCAGAAGCTGCAAGGATCCTTCGCTGGGCGGAAGATCATGTGATAGCACTGTCAGCAGTGTTCAGTCCGGGAGTGGACAACTGGGAAGCAGACTTCCTCAGCAGACACGATCTACACCCGGGAGAGTGGGGACTTCATCCAGAAGTCTTCCACATGATTGTGAACCGTTGGAAAAAACCAAAGGTGGACATGATGGCGTCTCGCCTCAACAAAAAACTGGACAGGTATTGCGCCAGGTCAAGAGACCCTCAGGCAATAGCTGTGGACGCTCTGGTAACACCGTGGGTGTTCCAGTCAGTGTATGTGTTTCCTCCTCTGCCTCTCATACCAAAAGTACTGAGAATTATACGGCAAAGGGGAGTAAGAACGATACTCGTGGCTCCGGATTGGCCAAGAAGAACTTGGTACCCGGAACTTCAGGAGATGCTCACGGAAGATCCGTGGCCTCTACCTCTAAGACGGGACCTGCTTCAGCAGGGACCGTGTCTATTCCAAGACTTACCGCGGCTGCGTTTGACGGCATGGCGGTTGAACGCCGAATTCTAAGGGAAAAAGGCATTCCGGAAGAGGTCATTCCTACACTGGTAAAAGCCAGGAAGGAGGTGACTGCACAACATTATCACCGCATTTGGAGAAAATATGTTGCGTGGTGTGAGGCCAGGAAGGCCCCACGGAGGAATTTCAATTGGGTCGATTCCTACATTTCCTGCAAACAGGATTGTTTATGGGCCTCAAATTGGGGTCCACTAAGGTTCAAATTTCGGCCCTGTCGATTTTCTTCCAGAAAGAATTGGCTTCAGTTCCTGAAGTCCAGACTTTTGTAAAAGGAGTACTACATATACAGCCCCCGGTTGTGCCCCCAGTGGCTCCGTGGGACCTTAATGTAGTTTTGGATTTTCTCAAATCCCATTGGTTTGAGCCACTCAAATCGGCGGATTTGAAATATCTTACATGGAAAGTAACCATGCTACTGGCCCTGGCTTCAGCCAGGAGAGTGTCAGAATTGGCGGCTTTATCCTATAAAAGCCCATATCTGATTTTCCATTCGGACAGGGCAGAACTGCGGACGCGTCCTCATTTTCTGCCTAAGGTGGTGTCAGCGTTTCACCTGAACCAGCCTATTGTGGTGCCTGCGGCTAATAGCGAATTGGAGGATTCCAAGTTGCTGGACGTTGTCAGGGCATTGAAAATATATATTTCAAGGACGGCTGGAGTCAGAAAATCTGACTCGCTGTTTATACTGTATGCACCCAACAAGCTGGGTGCTCCTGCTTCTAAGCAGACGATTGCTCGTTGGATTTGTAGCACAATTCAACTTGCACATTCTGTGGCAGGCCTGCCACAGCCTAAATCTGTCAAGGCCCATTCCACAAGGAAGGTGGGCTCATCCTGGGCGGCTGCCCGAGGGGTCTCGGCATTACAACTCTGCCGAGCAGCTACGTGGTCGGGGGAGAACACGTTTGTAAAATTCTACAAATTTGATACCCTGGCTAAAGAGGACCTGGAGTTCTCTCATTCGGTGCTGCAGAGTCATCCGCACTCTCCCGCCCGTTTGGGAGCTTTGGTATAATCCCCATGGTCCTGACGGAGTCCCCAGCATCCACTAGGACGTTAGAGAAAATAAGATTTTACTTACCGATAAATCTATTTCTCGTAGTCCGTAGTGGATGCTGGGCGCCCATCCCAAGTGCGGATTGTCTGCAATACTTGTACATAGTTATTGTTACAAAAAAATCGGGTTGTTCTTGTTGTGAGCCGTCTGTTCAGAGGCTCCTACGTTTGTCATACTGTTAACTGGGTTCAGATCACAAGTTGTACGGTGTGATTGGTGTGGCTGGTATGAATCTTACCCGGGATTCAAAATCCTTCCTTATTGTGTACGCTCGTCCGGGCACAGTATCCTAACTGAGGCTTGGAGGAGGGTCATAGGGGGAGGAGCCAGTGCACACCACCTGATCCTAAAGCTTTATTTTTGTGCCCTGTCTCCTGCGGAGCCGCTAATCCCCATGGTCCTGACGGAGTCCCCAGCATCCACTACGGACTACGAGAAATAGATTAATCGGTAAGTAAAATCTTATTTTCTCTGTCGTTCCCCCTTAAAATATTTAGGAATTATGATGCCGTTAAAATTGGATTCCCTGTACCATGTCAATTTTAAGCCAGTTCTGACTTCAATCAGCAGCTTATTATAAAACTGGAAAAATTTACCACTCTCTTTAACAGGATGAATTGCGGTAGTGAAAAGCATAACATTCCCAAAATTGTCATACCTGCTACAAATGTTATCTTTATCTCTATCCAAACAAGATTTCAAATTTTGTAATTCTCTATTCACAAAATTTTGTTTGGGCGGGCAAAAAACCCCAGATCCCTTTAAAAAGACTTCAACTCCCTAGATCAGAAGGTGGTTTTGGCCTGCCATACATAACTGCGTTTACACAGGCAGCCCACTTTCGATACATAACTGACTGGATGACTGGTAGGTCGGTGTACATGAATGGAAGGCTCGAGGAAGCTCTGTTTTGCCCTTTCTCATCTGCAGCTCTCTTAAGGTGTGTACACACGGTAAGATATTTTCTTCCGATTCTGACTATATAGTCAGAATCGGAAGAAAATATAGTGCAGATCGCAAGGTGACAGTCACCTTGCGATCCCGATCCGATGCCGATGCGCGGCCCCGCGCGGTCGGCATCGGAAGAAAAAATAGGCTGTGCAGGCAAGTCAATCCTGACTATCTCTATAGAAGAGATAGTCAGGATTGAAATCGCACATAGCCAGCATCGCAAGCACAGTTATTATGTGCTTGCGATACTGGCTAAGTGCCGACCCGGCCCCCTGTCGCACGGTGAGAATCGGATAAGTCCGAATCTCACCGTGTGTATGCACCTTTACACTCCCCTAGGAATATAATTCCTACAGATGTCTATACAAATGTATTGTCTAAGGAATGCTATATCACCTGGTGAGCTATCAATAAGAAGTTTGACAAACTATGCTAGCTTCCCTTTTACCACTCTCTGAGGCAACCCACTTTTTATTCCTGGCCTAGACAATCACACTTTTTTGGAATGGAAACACCAAGGTATTTCAGCAATAAGAACAGTCTTTGAACCTGGGGGTTCTATAACCTCATTTATATCACTAGCTGAAACATTTCTGATACCTGATAAACAATTTTTTGTTTCTTCAGGCCCGTTATACCTCCAGCTTTTTTGACGACACCTGAGTCCGATCCCATTCTCTCACTTATATCACACAATCATGAAATGGGTTATCGTATAAAATTTCTTTATTCCGACCTCCTGTTAGCTAAGAACAATTTGTTCAGGAACTCTTTGTGCGTAAAATGGGCAGATGACATTCCTGATCTTATTACTTATCCCACTTTGCTGAAACATTGCTCTGCTACCTTGAAACACTTAGTCTGCTTATCTGCAGGAGATGCATTTGAGTATTGCATAGAGCATGTGTGTCACAAGCACAACGCAGTTATTTTGTTCCTGAAGAAACTGGTTCATGTTTTAAATATAGCGCCCGAAAGGTGACCTGGGAGTGTGGCAAAATCAGAAAATTCTGGGATAAATTGATTGGATTTATCAACTCTCTTCTCTCTCATATTAGTCAAACATCCAGTTCCTTGCCTCTTTATATTTATATATATATATATATATATATATATATATATATATATATATATATATATATATATATATATATATATATATATATATATATATAGAAAGAGAGTCCTGTACTCGCATCAAAATTCCAGGATGGGTGCTATCCCAACAGAACAGGTCTGCTGAATCTATAGATGTCCACGAAGGTGGCGGGCGCACTCTCACACATATTAATGTTCACAAACTTTGTTTAATATCCAATGTTCTTTATAGCAGCCTTCATAAATCGACGTTTCGATCCTTCCACAGGATCTTTTTCAAGAAAGGCAGTACGATATCATATTTCAAAATGTGCAATCGTTAAACAATGCCTAAAAAGAATACAAGAAAGAGAAGAGACTCAGCCTCCCAGGCCCCTTGATGATGGCAGAAAAACTATGTGGACCGGGCTTCAATTACCCTGTGCACATAGTGACTATAATCAATCTAGTTAAAATGTTGCTTAATGAAACACCTTCAACCATAGTGTATACACTATGGTTGAAGGTGTTTCATTAAGCAACATTTTAACTAGATTGATTATAGTCACTATGTGCACAGGGTAATTGAAGCCCGGTCCACATAGTTTTTCTGCCATCAGCAAGGGGCCTGGGAGGCTGAGTCTCTTCTCTTTCTTGTATTCTTTTTAGGCATTGTTTAACGATTGCACATTTTGAAATATGATATCGTACTGCCTTTCTTGAAAAAGATCCTGTGGAAGGATCGAAACGTCTATTTATGAAGGCTGCTATAAAGAACATTGGATATTAAACAAAGTTTGTGAACATTAATATGTGTGAGAGTGCGCCCGCCACCTTCGTGGATATATATATATATATATATATATATATATATATATATATATATATATATATATATATATATAAATATATATATATAATATATTAATATAATATATATATTTTTTTTTTTTTCCTACTGGGACTTGGGCCCAGACAAGAACAAGATTATACCATTATTAACGGTAATCCTTACCTTGGCCAAATTCTGATCTTGATTCATAAACAAACACACTCTTTGACGAAATTCAAACGTATTTTATTAGACACCCTTTTCTAGGAAAGACCAGCCACACTCCCAGATGTGGAGAGAGGGATGGCCTAGTTCTATAACAAATGGGACCCATTTATATCTGACTTGGACCCAGACAGCCAAGCTCCGATACACAAGATTTTTGAAACCACTACTTGGTTCCTCTATCGCAGAGTAGAGAGAGGTGACTGATTTTGTCTCTGGGGAAGATTTTGATGCAACATTTCGTATACTATGTAAATTTTCTATTGTCCCCCGTCTTGCATCTCCTACCCCCCCCCTTCCCCTCCCGTGTTTCTGTGTTTTTTGTCCTCTGTTCTTTATAGTGTTACTATGGTTCCCAATTGCATTCACCATGGTTTGGGCTCCTATATACTACCTTTATTTCTATATAGAGTGCTGATATATTTTAGACATAGTTACCTACTTTTATCGATGATACAGTCTGACACCAGCATTATCTCTTAAATAACTCTCTACACAACAACCAAATTTGGCTTATTTGGCTAACCCATATTTATTAAGGGTTGAGATTTCGAGTGGGGGTAAAGATACAAAAAAAACTTTTAATAGGGGCATGCTAAAACCGCCAGATATTAGTGTGTCTGACGAATTACAACTCTTGCAGCAAATAAAAAAAGCCGCAGGAATGGGGGACATCAGTATTGTCGGGGACTTTAATTACCCGGGCATAAATTGGAACACCGAAATGGTAAATACAGCTAGGGGTAACAGGCATAGGACTATACTGGACCTAGTACTAATAATGAAGAAATAATATCAAAGACTAAAGTAGGGGAGACCTTAGGAATTAATGATCATAATATGATCACATTCAATATCGGCTTCCAAAAACAACAATATAAGGGTCTAACTAAAACTTTTAACTTTAGAAAAGCTAATTTCATATTGCTGAAACAAGCAATGAAGGACCGCAATTGGAAAATTTAATTTCATGGCAAGAATACGGCGAAAATGTGGGATGTTTTTACAACTGGGCTCAATAAGTACACTAATTTGTTTATTCCCAAGGTCAACAAAAACAGGAGTAGTAAATTCAAACCGATGTGGCTTAATAAGGTCAGGGAACAAATTGATAAAAAGAGGCGTGCTTTCAAAGCATTTAAGTCTGACAGGACGGTGGAATCATTCCAGTTCTACAAGGAATGTAACAAAAAATGCAAAAGAAATCGGAGCAGCTAAAATAGAAAACGAAAAACAAATTGCAAAGGAGCGTAAAACAAACCCCAAAAAGTTTTAACTGTAAAGGGTTAAAAAAAGGAGACTATTGGGCCTTTAAAGGGCGTGTTGGATGTCTTGATGATTTATTGAATTTCTTTTCATCAGTATTCACGAGAGAGGACAGTTTGACGAGAGTAGAGCACAACATAAGCTATAATATTGACCTGTTGCTAGGTACTTGGTTAAACGAAGAAGCAGTCCGGGAGAGACTGCATAAAATTAAGATAAATAAATCTCTTCACCCCGTGGTTCTTATGGAACTTAACGCAGACATATCAAGACCCCTATATTTGATTTTCAGCAAGTCAATTACATCACGAATGATACTGGCGTATAGCAGATGTCCCAATATTTAAAAAGGGTATTAAAACTCATCCCAGTAACTATAGACCTGTAAGTTTGACATCTATAGCGGGGAAAATACTAGAAGGTATAGTAAGGGATAGCATACTAGAGTACTTCCTCCAAGGTTATTACTAGGAATCAGCATGGTTTTGTGAAGGACAGGTCATGTCAAACTAAATAACTTTCTACGAGAAAGTGAGCGATAATAATCGGGGTAAAGCAGTGGATGTGGTCTTTTTGGACTTCGCTAAGGCCTTTGACAAAGTAAGAGACTAATTTTCAGATTAAGAGAGCTTGGGGTAGGAAACACTGGGGCAGATGTATTAACCTGGAGAAGGGATAAAGAAGTGATAAATGCAAGGTGCACCAGCCAATCATTATGGATTCGAAAAATGATAGTTTGGAGCTGATTGGCTGGTGTGTTATCACCTTCCACTCATCACTGATTTTAGCACTTCTTTATCCCTTCCCCATGCTTAATACATCTGCCCTACTATTTGCACTTGGGTGAGTAATTGATTGGACAATAGGGAACAGCGAGTGGGGATAAGTGGGATGTTCTCTGAATGGGCCTCAGTGCTCAGTGGAATACCGCAGGGTTCAGTACTCGGGCCATTGCTGTTTAACATATTCATTAATGACCTAGGAGAGGGACTAGAAAGCACAGTGTCAATTTTCGCAGACGATCCTAAACTATGTAGAGTAATTAAATCAGATAAGGATGTTGAGTCTCTACGGAATGACTTATCTAGACTCAAGGTCTGGGCGGGTAAATGGAGAATGAGGTTCAATATAGACGAATGTAAAGTTATACACTTTGGGACTAAGAGCAATCGGGCAGCATATAAACTAAATGGGGATAATGTAGGGATAATGGTAGTTGAAAAAGATTTGGGGGTGCTCATCGATAATAAACTTAGTAGCAGTACGCAATGTCAAAATGCAGCAACAAAAGCAAATAAGGTGTTGGCTTGCATAAAATGCAGAATGGAGATAAGGGATAATAGTGTAATCCTGCCACTGTATAAATCATTGGTGCGGCCACACCTGGAATATTGTGTACTGTTCTGGGCACATCACTATAAAAAATGTATCTTGGAAGTCGAAAGGGTTCAGAGGCGAGCCACCAAACTGGTTAAGGAGTTAGAGGCACTGAATTATGAAGAGACCTAAAAGGTTAGATTTGTTTACACTGGAAAAGAGGCGATTGAGAGGGGACATAATTAATATTTATAAATACATTAAAGGGACAATACAAGGATTTATCAAACTATTTGTTAATCAAAAAAACGCTACATAGGACACGAAGAAAAAAAATTTCATACACAACGGAGAAAAGGATTCTTCACAGTAAGAGCAGTAAGGATTTGGAATTCTCTGCCAGAGAAGGCAGTAATGGTAGATTCAATCAATAAGTTTAAAAATGGATTAGATAAATTCCTAGGTGAAAAAAATATCCAAGGATACAACTTTTAATTAATAATATGAAATTATAATACAGGTTGAACTCGATGGATATTTGTCTTCTTTCAACCTCAATAACTATGTAACTTTTGATATTTAAGACTCAAATGTATGTCTATCACTCTGTATTAGATGTGAACTGCCTGCTTTTTCTGCTGGTCATTGTGAACTTGTAACACTTGTCTGTTATTTCTGATAACAAATTTCAATAAAAATGGTTTGAAAAAAAAATATTGAAAAAGCATCTGATTACCCATGGGAATTTATAAGGATGCCAAACATATTAGTATGTTTTACTTCTATCTCTGTTATAAGGCCTAGGCACAAAGCTGTGTTCTATGAGCTTACTCAGTTATTCAGTGTTGACTGTGTAATAAAATTGACTGCAGGAAATAAAAAAACGGAAACTGCAGGTTTTGCTATTAAATTATACCCCTTTCAGATACAGGTAAAAACCTGGGTTTTTTTTGCCCGTGAATGTGCATCGATCCAGGTTTGTGCTATGTGTGAACAGAAACGACCTGGGTCGAAGTCCCAAGTCCATGATCCTGCTCTCTACCAGGGTTTTTCCTGGGTGTGAGCCCGGCATTGCCTGTAGTGTGAATATGGATTCAACCTGGGTTTTTAGTCCCCAGTTGGAAGAAAAGTGTCTGTCTGGTTGGCTAACGGCTATAACATAACCCAGCTAATCTTAGAATTTTACAGAGCAGACTGGGCAAATGCTGTATACTTATAGGACGTTCACACACGAGAAGGGCAGATCTGAAACTGAGGAATGGTAATACTGGGTGTGGGAGGGGCAATGTGAGTGAGAGCACCTTTAGTAAGAAAAAAAAAATCACCTACTAATACCCCTTTCACATCGCACAAATAACCCGGTATCGACACGGCAATATGCCGTGTCGAAACGGGTCAGTGTGCGATGTGAAAGCTCCTTTTGCTGAATTAGCGGGTCGCCTGACCCGGTAATTCAACCCGGTAAAAAAGAAGGGTTATTACCGGGTTGAATACCGGGTCAGGTGCAGTGTGAATGGGAGCCGTTCCGATGTGACACGGCTCCCATTCACAGCATAGGGAGAGGCGGCGCAGGAGATGAGCTCATCTCCCGGCGCCGCCTCCACCCCCGCCCCTGCTGCTGCTGCGCCCCCCGCTGCTATGGCAACCGACCCGGATTTATTGCCGGGTCGGAAAGCCAGCAAGAGAGCGCAAATGCCGGATCCCACCCGGTAAGGACACGTTTCTCTTACCGGGTGGGATCCGACATTTGCGATCTGAAAGCAGCATAAGTAGCACAGCTTTAAAGCAAAATGTATTTAATTGGGAAATAAAAGCATACATTTGCCATTAACAAATATCAAAGGCTGAATGATACACATGAAAGTGTACCCTTTAAATACACATTCCAGGGCAGACCCGGGTTCAGTTTGATTGCATCTGACCCGGGAATTTCCCGGGTTTTTGTTGTAGTGTAAATGGGGACTGAAGGTGTGTATACGCGGTGCGATTTTGACTAACAGCTGATATTGGTTAGAAACTGCCCTAGGCATGAACCTCCTATCTAGTCTGTATCGACCCTGCCTGCACATACTATATTTCCTTGTGTTGCTGATCCTGCGGGACCGCGCATCAGCATCGCAAGTGCATACACATGGTGTGATGTGTGCTAACTTCTTTTGTTTTTCTTTTGTTTTTCTTTTGTTTTTATTTTCCCTTTAAATTTATTGGTTTTGTGAAGAATCACTGGGACTTGCTCTGGTCAACCGTAATACCCCCCACCCCCCAAATCCCTCCTCCCCCACCACCACACGCCCCCCGCCCTTCTCGGGGACGAATTAAGCAACTGGTAGTTTCCAATTTGATTAATTCTTAATTAGTCATTAATTATTCACCTTCCGAAGCAGGTGTCTTCACCTCAGCCTGTTGGGATCTGTACTCCTGCTGGTGAGTAGTGTGTGTGTGTGTGTGTGTGTGTGTGTGTGTTTGTACAGTCAAATTTTGCTATGGTGCGCTCCCTGGGTTACTAGGGCAAAGTTCACTCTTCGGAAGGAGGGTGTTAGACTCTGATGAGGGTGTTCTTTTATTCAGCAATAATTCCCCACTCCAATTCGCGTGGTTTTACCCAAAAGATGAAAGAGAGAGCAATATATAGTGAAGTAAGGTCGGAATGAGTACTGCTCACATTAATTAAATGAACTCAAATATATTCCAAAAAATTATCCAACAAATTAGAATCCCCTTAAATTAGCCGATCCACGTACCAGATTCTGTGGGGTGTCAATCGTGCCCACCCTAATACGCCTGTGGTACTGTTTCCACTGCCTTCTAGCAGATCTCCTCCAGGATATTCCACCACTTCACCACTCCATTTTGGTGAAAACGCATCAAATATTGCTCCCCGGGGTTTGCAGCAACAATCAGCGAATTCCCTCTGGATATAGTGGGATATCCAGAGGGAATTCGCTGATTGTTGCTGAAAACCCCGGGGAGCAATATTTGATGCGTTTTTGGGTGGACACTTGATACACCCCAACAACTCTGGTACGTGGGTCCACTAATCTGTGGTGGATTGGAAAATATATATTCTTTTAACTATTTATTCTTGCAAATTTGCACTTTGATGACATATGCTAAGTTTTTAAGAAAAGACCTTCTGTTGCACCTTAATAAAATATTATCATTTGGACACCAAAACAAATAGTACTTCACTATATACTGCTATTCTCTTCCTACTTTTGGGATATAACTCAAAATGGAGTGGTGAAGTGGTGGAATATCCTGGAGGAGATCTGCTAGAAGGCAGTGGACACAGTACCACAGGCGTATTAGGGTGGGCACGATTGACACCCCACAGAATCTGGTACGTGGATCGACTAATTTAAGGGGATTCTAATTTGTTGGATAATTTTTTGGAATATATTTGAGTTCATTTAATTAATGTGAGCAGTACTCATTCCGACCTTCACTATATATTGCTCTCTCTTTCATCTTTTGGGTAAAACCACGCGAATTGGAGTGGGGAATTATTGCCGAATAAAAGAACACCCTCATCAGAGTCTAACACCCTCCTTCCGAAGAGTGAACTTTGCCCTAGTAACCCAGGGAGCGCACCATAGCAAAATTTGACTGTACAAACTGTGACTTTTTGGGATATAGTTGACCATCCCGGCTGGTGGACTGCAGCACCTTTGAACTAAAGTGCCATCTTTACATTTTTGGTTTTGTGTGTGACCACCCACCACCCCCAGAAGCAGCAGCTGGGAGAACTAAATCTCTCGCTCCTCAGTGTAATGATGAAGTGAAGACAACTCTGTAACCTTTTTATTTTTTTTAAAATTAGATCCCACGGGTATGTGGAACGCGCATACCTGTAATAATCCAAAACTGGGCATAAGTTTTTTGTTTGTTTTTTACCTCGCTAAGTCTTGTGCCCTATTGAATTCTCCCCCTTTGAATTGACTTTTGTAAGTGTTTGTCCTGACTTTCACCTGTGTCTGATTGTTTCATCTAATTGTTCTGATTGAAAACTCACCTTTTCAGACAAGCTTATCAAATTCCAGAAGCGCTCACATTACCTTCATAGCTTTCCTATCCAATTATATCCCCACTGTACAGTCCACACATATCCCCCACATATTTAATTTTTCACCCTCCCTTTCTCCTGACCGTGGTTCATCACTGCTGTGATGTGATATCATGCAGCCCACCAAGAACCTTTGCAATCTGGTGGACAGCTATACCATAAATAGCACCTATGCTTGTGTATCAATGCCCGTTTCCCCATAGATTGTAAGCCTGCGAGCAGGGCCCTCCTACCTCTGACTGTTTTTACCCAGTTTTGTCTTCTAATTGTGTCCAGTTGTAAAACGCAACAGGATTTGCTGCGCTATATAAGAAACTTAATAAATAAATTGTTCCTAGTCTCTATATTGGTAGTCCTCACACTATTCTGCTTCACTGGATGATTATTTTAATATTGATGATCTGCAGTGAGGTCAGATGTGCTCCTGATATGTGATGATCTTTCATGTATCAATATGAATGCGATACTATTTTGACCCCTATTCTTTGCAGCTTAGTGTTTTCCTTTGCTTTTCATTTGTCTTTACATGCATCAGGTACTATATATCTATAACTACTTACCATACTATCCCTTTAAACCGGGACACTCATGAATTGCACAGGTTATATGGCTGATTAAAACCAGGTGAACTGCAGGCTTGAATTAAGCCAGCCACAAAACCTGTATAATTCATGTGTCCCGGTTTAAAGGTATAGTATGTTAAGTCTATTTATAACCTAATTGTTATTAAGGTGTTTTGTATGTGGGGACTAGATAGCATGCATGCGTAGATCAATGAACATTCTTTTAATGCTTACTATTGGAGTCTAGTGTTTTAAGATCGCATAAAATGCATAGTGAAACTGTAAAATAAACCATTGGAAGGAGAAAAGTGGACAGAAAAACATTTATATAGTGCTAACATATTATTACGTCTTTATAAAACATCACTTTGGGCTGGATGTAATGCTGCACGATTTTTTGGGAAAATGAGTCATTTCCACTATCGGTGCTAAATAGTGAGAATTAATAATACTTATGACAGTGAAGTAGTCGTTCTGTATGCAGTATCTGATCCACAATATTCATCACCTTCCATAAGCCAATGTCTGAAATTGTTAGTGTGGTTTCTTTCATGACATGCAATATAAGACTGGAAAACGCGCAGCTTTATACGTTTTCAATATACAGACACATTAAAAACACAAATTTACTAAAACATTTGTTGTGCACTCAAATCTCTGGGATCAACTTAAAAAGTGGGAGATGTGAATCAATTACCAAATAATGGAAAGAACTGGCAATGGTCAGTTCTTAGAAAAGCCTGAGAGATGATAGATCACCAGTGCGTGATCCGGATAAACTTCCTGGACCCCTGCTTCTGGCAACCAAGCTCCTCTGGCACTACTGCTGAGCCTCCAAACCAATGCGTTTCAACCCCTATCTTTTTTTTATTTTATTTTTTTAATTGTCAAGGTGATGAGTTTGGCCAACATGCTGCATGGTCGCCGAACTCGGACAGCATTACATCCGGCCCCTTGTTTTAACAGACTAAGGGGGTATCTAATTTGGCATGCAGTTTTGCCCACAAAACACCTTGTGGATCTCGTGCCCAATTTTGATTTACCTCGTATGTGCATTCTTGTTACCTCTGGTATCCAATAAATGAAAGAAAAAAGTGTGTTCTGTTTCGAAAACCCTGTGGTGCAAGGGGGAAAAAAGTATGATACTTATTCGTCTGGATGGTGTCTGCGGTGGGTGTGGTATAAAAGATAGTGTCTAGTTAGACAGTCAATAGATAGACCTGAAAATGGTCTACATAAAAAAGGTAGACACCATACAGTGTAAAATGGTGGTATCGGATTGCGCCAATCTTTGACGGTAAATGGAGATATATGTCGTCAACTTCTTACTAAGACTGGTTCATCTATCTTCACCAGTGTGTGGGCTCATCAAAGAAGAATGGGACTTCCTTTTTGTTTCTCTTTCATATGAACAATGCGTAGTAAAGTCTTGATAATAAAAGTCAAAGGGTCAAGGAAATAATACGAGAGATCTTCAAATCCCATGTTTTTTGCATTTTTGTGGTGTGTGTGTGGATAGTTTTGTCATCTGGGACCCCCAGTTGTAGAAAGGCATACCCTCTGCTGGGCTCGCTGCGCTTGCCACAAGGTTTATAACCAGCTCTATGTCGACATGGATAGAGAAGGTATGAAATAGTCCAAAAACATGTTAAATAAAAAACATTTTTGTCTTTGTCGACTGACCCTGTCGACCTTTTTCATGTCGACCTTTTGACCCTGTTTACCTAATGTCTGTCTAACATATGGTGCTATTCCTGTATTCTGTACTCTGAGGGGGGCTAAGTGCGTCAGGGTGTTCCTATAATATACACTGCTCAAAAAAATAAAGGGAACACTTAAACAACACAATGTAACTCCAAGTCAGTCACACTTATTTGAAATCAAACTGTTCACTTAGGAAGCAACACTGATTGACAATCAATTTCACATGCTGTTGTGCAAATGGAATAGACAACAGGTGGAAATTATAGGCAATTAGCAAGACACCCCCCCAATAAAGGAGTTGTTCTGCAGGTGGTGACCACAGACCACTTCTCAGCTCCTATGCTTTCTGGCTGATGTTTTGGTCACTTTTGAAAGCTGCCGGTGCTTTCACTCTAGTGGTAGCATGAGACGGAGTCTACAACCCAAACAAGTGGCTCAGGTAGTGCAGCTCATCCAGGATGGCACATCAATGCGAGCTGTGTCTGTCAGCGTAGTGTCCAGAGCATGGAGGCGCTACCAGGAGACAGGCCAGTACATCAGGAGATGTGGAGGAGGCCGTAGGAGGGCAACAACCCAGCAGCAGGACCGCTACCTCCGCCTTTGTGCAAGGAGAAACAGGAGGAGCACTGCCAGAGCCCTGCAAAATGACCTCCAGCAAGCCACAAATGTGCATGTGTCTACTCAAACGATCAGAAACAGACTCCATGAGGGCCCGACGTCCACAGGTGGGGGTTGTGCTTACAGCCCAACACCGTGCAGGACGTTTGGCATTTGCCGGAGAACACCAATATTGGCAAATTTGCCACTGGCACCCTGTGCTCTTCACAGATGAAAGCAGGTTCTCACTGAGCACATGTGACAGTCTGGAGACGCCAAGGAGAACGTTCTGCTGCCTGCAACATCCTCCAGCATGACCGGTTTGGCAGTGGGTCAGTAATGGTGTGGGGTGGCATTTCTTTGGGGGTCCGCACATCCCTCCATGTGCTCGCCAGAGGTAGCGCCTGACTGCCATTAGGTACCGAGATGAGATCCTCAGACCCCCATATGCTGGTGCGGTTGGCCCTGGGTTCCTCCTAATGCAAGACAATGCTAGACCTCATGTGGCTGGAGTGTGTTAGCAGTTCCTGCAAGACGAAGGCATTGATGCTATGGAATGGCCCGCCCATTCCCCAGACCTAAATCCAATTGAGCACATCTGGGACATCATGTCTCTGTCACGTCTAGCAAGGTTTGTGGATCCGGCAGCTGAGACTTGCCGAAGGAGGGATTAGACTGGGGATGAACAAGATGAGGGGGTTGGATATAGATCCTTCTCATGGAGCAAGGGGCAATGAGGGACGTAGGCGGGGCTCAAAGTCTGGGTTGGAGTTCTTGAGGACGGTGCTGAGGGTGAGAACTGAGGCTGGTGGACGATGACTTAGAAACGTAGTTTGTGGACATAACTGCGGGTTGTGGCTTGAAAGGCAAAGTTGTAACTAATGAACTGCGGAACTGTGAATGATGGTTTGTAGACGTGGCTGAAGACAAAGAACCGTGGACTGAGATTGATAAGACGAGACTGTGGATAAGGAGCAGAGGACTGTGGACAGTGATTCTAGGATGTGGCTGAAGACTGAGAACTGTAGGCTGTGGCTTGAAAGACTAGGCTGGGGACAACGAGCTGAGGACTGTAAACGGTGGTTTGAGGACTTGGCTGGAGACAAGGATCTGCGGACCGTGGCTCGAAGGACGAAGCAGGAGACCCGGGGTCATCCGTGCCCAAAGGGTCTTACTGGACCGGGTTCTCCAGGAGCGTCTCCACAGGCAGCAGCAGGCTAGGGATGGCAGAACTGCAGCAGTAACTGAGAACTGGCTAAGTAGGGTTAGAAGTACCAAAATACAGCAGGAATCCTGGGAGCACAGGCTAAAGCACCTACAACAGGGTTGTAACTTGAAGCACTGGCGTCCCTGTCCTAAACCTGCCCCCTTTTATAGGAAGAAGTCTCCCGGGATTGGCTGGAAGAACCGGGGACAAGAATTATGCCAGAAACTTGGTCTCCAACATGGCGGCACCCAGTAATGCAGACCTATTCCATGACCATGCTGCTCACTGCCCTTGGTCTACTAGGCAACGGTTTAGCGAGAGGGAGCCGCTGCAGCGGCGTCCCGCCGCCACGAGCGGACCGCCATTACCGCTGCCTTCTTCCCGGACCCAGCGCTGCAGCCCACCTCCGCCGCTGCCCAGCCGCCCGTGAAATCAGCCCCGCGGCCCTCAGTGTTCCGGTAAGACCCCGGACGCTGACAGTCTCGCTCCATCCACCAACGCCACGTTGCCCCACAGACTATCCAGGAGTTGGCGGATGCTTTAGTCCTTGTCTGAGAGGAGATCCCTCAGGAGACCATCCGGAGCATGGCCAGGCGTTGTAGGGAGGTCATACAGGCACGTGGAGGCCACACACACTACTGAGCCTCATTTTGACTTGTTTTAAGGACATTACATCAAAGTTGGATCAGCCTGTAGTGTGTTTTTCCACTTTAATTTTCAGTGTGACTCCAAATCCAGACCTCCATGGGTTAATAAATTTGATTTCCATTGATAATTTTTTGTGTAATTTTGTTGTCGGCACATTCAGCTATGTAAAGAACAAAATGTTTAATAAGAATATTTCATTCAGATCTAGGATGTGTTTTAGTGTTCCCTTTATTTTTTTGAGCAGTGTAGTATTTATCACAGGATATAATCCTCCGCGTGTGCTCTGCCTGTAGTCGCACTATCCGTGGGGGTTTTTGTTAGATATTCTGTCTGCTTATATTGTGCTATTCCACCCTAAGGTAAAGCTTTCATATAATGTCAGTTTATCAGGGTGAGGGTTCTATGGCTGACCCTGCGTCCTGCAGTGCTCATGCCATGGATGTCTCTGAGGAAAATATTGCAGCTGAGGGTTCAGGTGCTGGGGGCTTTGTACCCCTCAATCAGTCTACTACAACGGGGGGCAACTACTGACCCACCGTGGGCTACGTTTTCTAATTTACTGACTGTGCTGGTAACTAGACTTGCGCCCCCTATGGGACCTCCTGTGCCATTACAGCCACATATCGTCCCTGCTGTTAATCCGCCATGGGCAAATAGTCTGTCCTCTCAGTTACAGCAATTAAATCAGTCTTTGGCCAAGCAAAATCGTAACCCTCGCCCGACTAGGACCAAAGGGTCATCTAAGCGGGCCCTTACGTCCTCACAATCCACTCATGTTACAGATGCTTCATCTGATGAAGATGGCGCTTATACTGATCCTTCAGACACTGATGCAGATGCTTCTGACCCAAGTGGATGTTCCTGACCTCTTAGAGGCTATAAGGCTGATTCTTCAAATTGATGATGACGAAGAACCACCGGCTCCCTTTAAGAAACCACATAAGTTTAAGCATCAGAAGGTTACTAAGTTAGTTTTACCACATTCTGACCATTTAGTTGGTGTACGTGAGGAATCCTGGGAATATCCAGGTAAGTAATTCTCTCTGTTTAAGAAGATAGAAACATAGAAACATAGAATTTGACGGCAGATAAGAACCACTTGGCCCATCTAGTCTGCCCCTTTTTTATTTTATCCTTTAGGCAATCTCAACCCTTTTTTAACCTTGATTCTTTGTAAGGATATTCATATGCCTGTCCCAAGCATGTTTAAATTGCCCTACAGTCTTAGCCTCTACCACCTCTGATGGGAGGCTATTCCACTTATCCACTACCCTTTCTGTGAAGTAATTTTTCCTTAAATTTCCCCTGAACCTCCCCCCTCCAGTCTCAATGTATGCCCTCGAGTTCTAATACTTATTTTCCTTTGAAGAATGTTTCCCTCCTGAACTTTGTTAAGACCCTTTATATATTTGAAAGTTTCTATCATGTCTCCCCTTTCCCTTCTCTCCTCCAAACTATACATGTTAAGATCTTTTAGCCTTTCCGGGTAAGTTTTGTGATGTAGGCCATGCACCATTTTAGTTGCCCTTCTTTGTACACTCTCTAATGTATTTATATCCTTCTGGAGATAGGGTCTCCAGAACTGGGCACAGTATTCCAGATGGGGCCGTACCAATGACCTATACAGTGGCATTATCACTTCTTTTTTTCTGCTACTTATTCCTCTCCCTATGCAACCAAGCATCTGACTTGCCTTTTTCATTGCTTTGTTGCATTGCTTTCCTGCCTTCAAGTCACTTGAAATAGTGACTCCTAAATCTCTTTCCTCCTCAGTAGTTTCCATTATAGTACCCTTGATACTATACTTAGCCTTTGGGTTTTTGAGACCCAAGTGCATGATTTTGCATTTTTTAGCATTAAACTGTAGTTGCCACGTTCTTGACCATTTCTCAAGCCTACCTAGGTCATTAATCATTTGTTTGACCCCTCCCGGTGTGTCTACCCTGTTGCATATCTTTGTATCATCTGCAAAAAGGCATATCTTCCCTTCAATACCATCTGCAATGTCACCAACAAAGATATTAAAGAGAACTGGACCAAGTACAGATCCCTGGGGTACTCCACTGGTAACATTTCCCTCCATAGATTGCACTCCATTAACTACGACTGTCTGTTTCCTATCCTGCAACCAGGTTCTTATCCATTTAACTGATTTATAATCCACCCCCAGGCTTTCAAGTTTATTTAGCAGTCTGCGATGTGGGACAGTGTCAAATGCCTTACTAAAGTCCTAGATATGCTACATCTACAGCTCCCCCTTGATCTATTATTTTCATCACAGAGTCAAAAAAGTCAATAAGATTTGTTTGGCATGATCTCCCACCAGTAAATCCATGCTGTTTTGGATCCTGTAAGTTGTTTGATTTAAGATATTCGACTACTCTTTCTTTTAATAGTTTTTCCATTACTTTCCCTACTACTGATGTAAGGCTTACTGGTCTGTAGTTACTTGCTTCTTCCTTGCTTCCACTTTTGTGCAGTGGAACTACATTTGCTCTTTTCCAGTCCTCTGGAATAGCACCTGTATTTAGTGACTGGTTAAATAAATCTGTTAAAGGTGTAACCAGCACATCTTTTAGCTCTTTGAGTATCCTTGGGTGTATCCCATCTGGTCCCATTGATTTATCCACTTTTAGTTTTGAAAGTTCTGTTAGGACCTTCTCCTCTGTAAATGTATTTTCATCTACCTTATTTTTATGAATGTCCTTGCAATTTAACTGTGGCCCCAAATGCTGGCTCATTTTCCCCTCTCTGCAGAATTAATAAAAAATTGGGAAACGCCACCGCCGGTGGACTCACAGGTCGCACGTCTGGTGGTATCATCTGCTCTGCCTGTCACTACTGTCACCTCTCTGAAGGAACTGACGGATAAGCTTATGGGGGGTTGCTTGGAGTCCATTTACACTCTGGCTGGAGCTGTACATAGGCCTACTATTGCGGCCTCTTGGGCTGCTAAAGCTATAGAGGCCTGGGTTCAGGAAGCAGAAGCAGAACTACCGTCTAATTTTTCTGATAATGCAAAACAGTGTCTTTCATACATTGTTACTGCCTTTCATATTCAAGAGACGTCATCGGATGCAGGTATCCTAGCGGCCAAAGCATCTACCACGTCTATTATGGCTCGCCAGATCCTCTGGTTGCGGTCCTGGTCGGTAGATCTGTACTCGAAAAAGACCTTTGAGGTTATCCCTTTTAAGGGAAACATTCCTTTTGGGGAATATTTCAACAAGATTGTCGCTGACTTAGCGTCTGCTAAGACTGCATGTCTGCCCAGTACTTCTCCTTCGGTCCCGAAGGCTAAGAGTACTTCCTTGCGTTCCTTTTGACCTCCCGGTAAAGCAAAGGGTCAGGCGTACCCGAAACAGGCTCGCACTTCCAAATCCACTAAGCCCAAACCTAAACGTGCCTGGGCTGCCCGTTAGCCTGCTGCATGACGGGGTGGGCCTCCCTCTGGGGGATCCCAGGGTGGGAGGCCGACTTTTACGGTTTGCTCGGGTACGGCTACAGATCACTTCGGACACCTGGGTAAGGGAAGTCGTCACTCACGGATACGCCATCTCTTTCAAGAAACGTCCCCCTCGCCAGTTTTGCTCAACAAACATCCCTTTGGATCCGGTAAAAGCAAAAACTCTCCATCTGATGGTACAATCCCTCCTGGATACGGGAGTGGTAGTGCCGGTGCCACTGGCTCAGAGAGGCAGGGGGTACTATTCAACGCTGTTCCTAGTTCTGAAACCGAATGGATTTTCTCGGCCCATTCTCAACCTCAAGTCTCTGAACAAATTTGTGAAAGTTTCTAAATTCCGTATGGAAACCTCTTCGCTCTATTGTTCTGACCCTGAAGCCCAAGGACTACATGGTTTCTGTGGATATACAGGATGCTTACCTGAATATACCTATTGTAGTGTCGCATCAGCAATACCTGCGGTTTTCTATTTGCAACCTACATTTCAATTCCTGGCCTTGCCTTTTGGTTTGACCTCGGCTCCTCGAGTTTTCACCAAGTCATGGCGGCTCTACTCCGCCGTCAGGGTATCGGGATCCTGCTGTATCGCGACGACTTGTTGATCCTGGCGAACTCCCCAGAGGTTCTCCTTCATCACCTGGAACCGACGGTCCAATTCCAGCAAGCCCATGGGTGGCTCATCAACTGGAAGAAGTCTTCCCTGGTTCCTGCTCAGAGCATGGTGCACCTGAGAGCACTATTGGACACCCACAACCAGCGGTTGTTTTTGTCTCCGGAGAAGATCTTGAAGCTTCAGGACAAGATAAGATGCTTCCTCCCTCTCTCTCTCTCTCTCTCTCTCTCCCACGTGTCAATTCACTCGGCGATGCAAGTACTAGGCCTCATGGTGTCTGCTTTCGACATGGTGGAGTACACTCAATTTAATTCCCGCCCTCTGCAGAGGTTAATTCTCTCTGTGTAGGACGGCCTGCCTCACCGGATCAGGTCTCCCATGATATCGTAGACTCCGGAGGTCCGTCTGTCACTGACTTGGTGTCTGCAGGACCATCAACTGAGCAGGGGTCGTCCATTCTGGATCTCCAACTGGGTCCGACAACGAATGCCAGTCTGCGGGGTTGGAGCGCGGTGTTGGGGAAACACTCTCTCTTCAGGGTCGGTGGACCAGGGAGGAATCTCATCCTGATAAACATTCTGGAATTGCGGGCAGTGTTCAATGCGTTGACACTAGCCCTGCCTCTAGTACAGTACAGTCGGACAACGCCACCACGGTGGTTACATAAATCATCAAGGCAGCATCCGAAGCCGCAAAACACTGATGGAAGTGTCAAAGATTCTTCGTTGGGCGGAACGCCATCTGCCAGCCATATCGGCAGTGTTCATTCCAGGAGTCCTAAACTGGGTAGAAGACTTCCTCAGTCGTCTGGACGTACACGCCGGAGTGTGGAGCCTTCATCCGGAGGTATTTCAACTCCTTGTGGAACAGTGGGGTCTACTGGATGTAGACCTAATGGCGTCTCGACACAATCACAAGGTTTCGGTCTTCGGAGCAAGTACAAGGGATCCTCAAGCAGCGTTTGTGGACGCACTGGAACTTTTGGCTGACGTACGAGTTCCCTTAGGTGTCACTTCTGCCCAGCGTAATAAGGAAGTTCAAGCAAGAATGAGGAATACTACTTCTAATCGCTCCGGCGTTGCCCAGACAGCATTTGTTCTCAGACCTTGTGTCTACCAGGATTTGGTCCGACTGGCTTTGACGGTGTGGCTCTTGAAGCTTCCGTACTAAGGGCGAAAGGTTTTTCTGAGGCGTTCATTCAAACTACGTGGAAGGCACTTAAGCCGGCTTCTGCTCTGGAATTCTTATTTTGCTTGGTGTGCAACTAAGAATTATGATGCATACAAGTTCAGTACCACCAAACTCTTGGCTTTTCTGCAACAAGGCCTGGACTTAGGCTTTCGTCTGGCCTCCCTCAAGGTTCATATTTCTGCCTTGTCGATATGGTTTCAGAGAAAAATTACGACTCTGCCTTCACTCAGGGTGTCTTACGGATTCAACCTCGCTATGTCCCGCCTGTGGCGCCTTGGGATTTGTTGGTTGTTGATGCCTTACAAGAGTCTCCGTTTGAGCCTCTTGAGTCTGTAGACTTAAAATGGCTTAATCTTAAGGTCTTATTTCTGTTGGCTATTGCCTCTGCTAGACAGGTTTCAGACTTGGGTACCTTGTCCTGTCGGTCACCCTTTCTGATTTTTGACCGTGCGGTTCTTAGAACTCGCCCTGGTTATCTCCCTAAGGTGGTGTCATCTTTCCACCTTGACCAAGAGGTTGTGTTCCGACCTTTACCTCTCCAGGTTTATCCTTCAAAGAACGGTCTTTGGATGTGGTACGGGCTCTCCGTATTTGTGAAGAGGACAGCTTCTCTTCGGAGATCTGATTTTCTCTTTTGTCCTTTTTAGGTTTTCACAAACTTGACTGGCCTGCTAACAAGCAGACCTTGGCCAGATGGATTAGAATGGTGATTGCACATGCTTATGTTCAGGCTGGCCTTCCAACTCCTGCTACCATCAAAGCCCATTCTACTCGGTCTGTTGGACCTTCTTGGGTGGCCTGCCGTTGTGCGACCCTTGAACAGTTGTGCAAGGCGGCTACGTGGTCCTCAGTGAACACATTCATAAGGTTCTATGCCGTCGATACTTAAGCCTCCCAGGATGCCTTCTTTGGACGCCGGGTTCTTGTGCCCGCTACAGTGCATCTCCTCCCATGAGGAACTGCTTTAGGACATCCCCGATGTTATCCCTGTGCAACCCCAGTGTACCCCGCTGCAGAAAAGGAGATTTATGGTAAGAACTTACCTTTTGTTAAATCTTTCTGCGAGGTACACGGAGTTCCACAGGGCGCCCACCCTGATGCACTTAGCTTCTTTGGGTTTGTGTGGCATTAGCCGCTGATACCTTCTCCTAACGGTTGTCGTCTCTTTTACCTGCTACTGCATTGGACTGGTTAACAAAATTGAGCTCCTGTGCACGGAGGCGGGGCTATAGAGGAGGTGGTGCTGTGTATCTTGGGAACAATCAAAGCTTTTAGCCTGTTGGTTCCTTGGATCAAGATCCAACTCTACACCCCCAGATGTTATCCCTGTTTAACACAATTTACCTCGCGGAAAGATTTAACAAAGGTAAGTTCTTACCATAAATCTCCTTTTAATCACCTTTAAAAGTATACTGCCTGTTATCTAACTTCACTACATTAAATAAATTAACAGGAAACCGAATCCATGAAATAAATAAAAAACAGAACAGGTTGTGAAAGCTGGGGGCATCAGGCAAACAGGAGAGGAGCACATAATTGTGAAGCAGATTTTATACAGTTTGGAACTGTGCCCAGCGAGACGGACATTTCGAGGAAAGGATTAACAACAAAGGTGAGCACAACACCAGCTCACGCCATAAGCATGCCGTACAACATGGCAGATAACTGAACACATGTCAACGGACATGAGCCAGATTCAGCAAGAAGCTGAAAAAAAAAACAACCATAACACCAACTGTGTTTAATCAAAACTACACTGCAGAAACAGTACGCACGGGGATGGGCGCCCAACATCCTCTACGGACTCATAGAAAAGGATTTACCGGTAGGTATTCAAAATCCTATTTTCTATTTCGTCCTAGAGGACGTTGGGCTGCTCAAAGAACCATGGGGATTATACCAAAGCTCTAAAACGGGCGGGAGAGTGCGGACGACTCTGCAGCACCGATAGACCAAAACTAAGGTCTTCATCGGACAAGGTATCAAACTTGTAAAACTTAGTAAACGTGTTTGACCCCGACCAAGTAGCAGCTCGGCAAAGTTGCAATGCCGAGACACCCCGGGCAGCCGCCCAGGAGGAGCCCACCTTCCTAGTGGAATGGGCATTCACCGATTTCTGTAACGGCATGCCTGTCGCGGAATGAGCCTGCTGAATTGTTTGACAAATCCAGCGTGCAATGGTCTGCTTGAAAGCAGGACATCCAATCTTATTGGGAGCGTACAAAATAAACAGAGACTCTGTTTTCCGCAATGGAACCGTTCTGGCTACATAGATTTTCAAGGCTCTGACCACATCCAGAGACTAATCCGCAGCCAAAGCGCCAGTAGCCACTGGCACCACAATAGGTTGGTTAATATGAAAAGAGGAAACCACCTTTGGCAGAAATTGTTGCCGAGTTCTTAACTCAGCACGATCTTCATGGAAGATCAAATAAGGGCTCTTGTGAGACAAGGCCGCCAACTCTGACACCCGCCTAGCGGATGCCAATGCCAATAAAATGACAACCTTCCAAGTAAGGAATTTCAACTCCACTTTACGTAAAGGTTCAAACCAATGTGACTGCAGGAATGATAACACCACGTTAAGGTCCCAAGGCGCCACAGGGGGCACAACAGGAGGTTGGATATGCAACACCCCTTTCACAAAGGTCTGCAGCTCAGGAAGTGAGGCCAGTTGTTTCTGAAAGAAAATGGACAAAGCAGAAATCTGTACTTTAATGGAGCCCAATTTAAGGCCCTCATCCACACCATTTTGTAGAAAATGGAGAAAACGGCCAAGGTCAAATTTCTCCACTTGAGCTTTCTTGGACTCGCACCATGAAATATATTTCCTCCAAATACGGTGATAGTGCTTCGACATCACACCATTCCTGGCCAGGATAAGAGTAGGTATGACTTCACTGGGAATACCCTTTTGGGCTAAAATCTGGCGTTCAACCGCCATGCCGTCAAACGTAGCCGCTGTAAGTCTTGATAGACGAACGGCCCCTGCTGCAGCAGGTCCTCGCGCAGAGTAAGAGGCCAGGGATCGTCGACCAGTAACGGCAGAAGATCCGGGTACCAAGTTCTCCTTGGCCAGTCCGGGACCACAAGGATCACCGGAATGCTTGTCCTTTTTAGAAGCCTCAGCACCTTTGGGATGAGAGGAACCGGAGGAAACACATACACTGAGGGGAACACCCAGGGTGTTGTCAGTGCATCCACCGCGTCCGCCTGAGGGTCCCTGGACCAAGAACAATACCTCGGAAGTTTCTTGTTGAGGCGAGACGCCATCATATCTATATGGGGAACCCCCCATCGCTTTGACAGCAGCGTGAAGACCTCCGGATGGAGGCTCCACTCTCCTGGATTTAGGTTGTGTCTGCTGAGGAAGTCCGCTTCCCAGTTGTCCACTCCCGGAATGAATATTGCCGACAGAGCACTTGTATGCCTCTCCGCCCAGCGAAGAATCTTTGTGGCTTCTGCCATTGCCGCTCTGCTTCTTGTGCCGCCTTGGCGGTTTATGTAAGCTACTGCCGTGACATTGTCCGATTGAATCAGAATCGGCAGGTCTCGAAGATGTTCCGCTTGTAGAAGGCCGTTGTAAATGGCCCTCAGTTCCAGAACGTTGATGTGAAGATGAGTTTCTGGACTTGACCATCTTCCCTGGAAAGTCACCCCCCGAGTGACTGCCCCCCACCCTCGGAGACTTGCATCCGTGTTCACTAAGATCCAGTCCTGGATCCCGAACCGACGTCCTGCAAGGAGGTGAGAGCTGTTGAGCCACCACAGGAGGGAGATCCTGGTGTTGGGAGATAGAATTATCTACCGGTGCATATGCAGGTGGGATCCTGACCACTTGTCCAACAGATCCCACTGAAACACTCTGGCATGGAACCTCCCAAATTGAAGGGCCTCGTATGCCGCCACCATCTTTCCCAGCAATTGAATGCATTGATGAATGGAAACCGTTTTCGGTTTCAATAAGAGTTTTACCAAACTCTGAATTTCCAGAGCTTTCTCCACAGGGAGAAAAACCTTCAGCTGGACCGTGTCTAGAATCATGCCCAAAAACGCCAAACGGGTTGTCTGGATCAACTGTGACTTTTGCAAGGTCAGGAGCCAGCCGTTCTGTTGCAGAACTGACATGGACAGTGCAATGTCCTGTAACAACTTGTCTTTGGACTTCGCCTTTATCAGGAGATCGTCCAAGTACGGGATAATTGTAACTCCTTGCCTGCGCAGGAGAACCATAATTTCTACCATTACTTTGGTAAAAATCCTCGGAGCCGTGGACAGACCAAATGGCAACGTCTGAAACTGGTAGTGCGTATCCTGGATAGCAAACCTCAGGAATCTTTGGTGAGGAGGATAAATGGGGACATGAAGGTAGGCGTCCTTTATGTCCAAGGAGACCATGAACTCTCCTTCCTCCAGACTGGAGATCACCGCTCTGAGAGACTCCATCTTGAATTTGAATTTCTCTAGGAATAAGTTGAGAGCTTTCAGGTTGAGAATAGGTCTCACCGAGCCATCCGGCTTCGGCACCACGAACAGGCTTGAATAAAAGCCCTGCCGATCTAGGGGTACCGGGACCACAACCTGATTTAGACACAATTTTTGTACTGCACCGCAGACTAGTTCCCTTTCCTGCAGTGAAGCTGGCAAGGCTGATTTGAAAAACCGGCGAGGGGGCACGTCTTGAAACTCCAGTGTGTACCCCTGGGATACAATCTTCAACACCCAAGGGTCTAGACCCGAGCGAACCCAGACCTGACTGAAAAACCTGAGACGTGCCCCCACCTGAGCGGGTCCCTGTAATGGGGACCCGGCGTCATGCAGTGGGTTTAGGAGGAGCCGGGGAGGACCTCTGCTCCTGGACACCTGAGGAGGCGGGTGCCCTTTTTCCTCTACCTCTACCTCTGGTAGCCAGAAAGAAGTTGCCTCGGCCCCTTCTATACTTGTTGGGCCGAAAGGAATGCATTTGATAATTTGGCTGTTTCTTTTGCTGCGTAGGAACCGAGGGTTAGAAGGTTGATTTACCCGCGGTAGCTGCTGATACTAAATCAGCAAGGCCTTCACCGAAAAGTTCTCCCTTGAAGGGAAGGGATTCCATGTTCCTTTTGGAATCAGCATCAGCATTCCACTGATGAGTCCAAAGCGCACGTCTAGCCGCAATGGACATAGCATTCGCCTTAGCACTAAGGAGGCCAGCGTCGCGTACAGCCTCTTTCAACTATGCAGCTGCATCTCTCATATAACCCAGCGTCACCTGGATGGAATCTCTATCTAGATTCTCCCAATCAGAAGATAAAGTGTCTGCCCACTTTTCAATAGCATTACTGACCCACGCGGACGCAATAAGAGGCCTGAGCAACGTACCTGTAGTAGTGAAAATAGCCTTCAGGGTAGCCTCCTGCTTACGGTCCGCCGGCTCCTTAAGAGTCGTCGACTGAGCTGCCGGGAGGGCTACCTGTTTTGACAAACGCGCCAGGGCTTTGTCTACAGTGGGGGGATTCTCCCACGGGTCCCTATCCGACTCGGGAAAAGGGTATGCCACGTTGATTCTTTTAGGAATCTGAAACTTTTTATCAGGGTTATTCCTAATGCTATCAAATAGAGCGTTCAGTTCAAAACAAGGAGGAAAAGTAACCGAGCGCTTTTTCTCCTTGTAAATCAGGACCCTGGTTTCAGGTGTAATAGGGTCCTCATTAATATTCAAGATATCTTTAACAGCTACAATCATATACTGAATACTCTAAGTCAATCTTGGATCTAATCTGGAATCAGCATAATCGACATCGGCATCAGAGTCCGTGTCGGTACCTGTGTCAACTAATTGGTCAAAACTACGTTTGTGTGACCCTGCAGGGTCTTGCAACTGTAATAAAGCGTCCTCTACTGTTCTCTTCCACACCTGGGATTGAGATGCAGATTCATCAAACTTTTGATTTAATGATGCAAAGCATTCAAAGTATTTAACCAATCTGCAGTCGGCGGTGCCGACATGGCCACTCCCAAAACATTTGGTGTCCCCAACAAATCGTCCCCCGGAGAGGAATAATCAGCCTGCGACATGTCGACACCTGAGAAACAGCACACACACCAAGCAGTGAGGGAACACAAAGGGAAAAAGCCAGCTCACACCCCAGCGCCAAATAAGCAGGTCTGTGAACACCAAAGATGTACATTTTTATTTGGTGGGTGTGGAAAAGCCCACAACTCGCCAAAAGAGAAGAAATTCCTTTGTTTGGAGCACTCTTTTTTACGATATGTATGTATTCGTAGTTTATTAATTTAAAACATAACTTTTATTATTCAGTACTTGACTAAAAAATTAAAGGGGTATACTTTGAATATCATTTGGTGAATCCCCTTATGAACAGTGGTAAAAATATATATGAGCAGATACTGTCGTCTTGAAATTCTGTATCTTGCTCAAAAAATAATAAAAGGACAATGATAGTAATATATCAGACTTTTAGCAAACAGCAGTAGTGATATTTTTTAAACGCATTTAATCAGACAACACATTAGTATCTAATTTTGAAACTTGAATGTCTCATACATAAAAATCCCAAACCAATAATGTGTCTGGATTACAACAAGCGGCATGAATCGTGCTTAATACCTTCTTAGGATCCGCTTATCCCCATAAATAGATAAACACTTGTGCATTGATGGCTGATCCCTCTTCCATAAAGGTGATTCAGAATTACTATACATGTCTTTGTTTGCTGAATAAAGAATACATGGTTGCTATTCGAAAATACTGGGCACCTCATCTGCATTATAGTTCATATGTATCCTTTTGTATAATCTTGAGCATGATCCTGACAATTTGATAATATGTATCAAATTATAGTTGTAACAGATGCAGGTGCCTAAACAGCAGCTACTCCATCTAGACCAAATTCTAAACACAATTCAGCAAGCCACGTAACTGCCATTAGACCTGTACATAAATATGTAAACACAGTATCCCCCTAAGTTCATATGGGAATTGTGGTTATTCAAAAGGTACGATCAAAAAAAAAAAACCCTAAGCATATCTTGATAAAGGCATCAAGATGTATTACAGATCCTATACATATGGGCAGATGTCTGTATGCCGGAATCACTTAGGTGCATATAACAAAAAATTGTGTTATAATATAACATGGACAGTGAAGAAGACAAATGTAGACACTAGTAAACGAATCCCATCTGCTGTCTGACCTCATCCATGAGCGGAGGAGAGATGAGGGTAGGACCGTCGACTGTGGCGTAAAGATGAGAAAAGAAGGAACACTGGCTGGGGACCCCGTTGTGGTGTTAGATGGGCCCTGGTGCTTTAAAGGCCTTGCAGGGTCTAAATGCGCCACTAGGGCCTGAGCCAGAGTCCGAAATGAAAGAGGGAAAACAGAGAAAAGGAAGGGACATGAGATTGATATGTCTCTCTGTGGGTAGTCCCTGGCATATAGTCCCCAGGGCAAAAATAAGTGTTAAACACACAAGTAATAATACCTCCTTATCCTTGGAATGAGAAGTTTTTATTTATACTGCAGTTTCCCACACCAAAGTTACTCTTAATAGATACTCTTAATAGATATTGTTACTATAGAGAGTGGTTATAATATGTATCTTTGTGGGCACAGACTAAATGGTATCTCAAGCATTAATATATGCATAATGGTTGGGCTTTGATCGGTGAGGTGAGCAAGCCCAGGTGGTGAAACGTACGTCTAGCAACGGCCCGACGCACGGACTCCTGTAATACATCTTGATGCCTTTATCAAGATATGCTTAGGGTTTTTTTTTTTTTATCGTACCTTTTGAATAACCACAATTCCCATATGAACTTAGGGGGATACTGTGTTTACATATTTATGTACAGGTCTAATGGCAGTTACGTGGCTTGCTGAATTGTGACTAGAATTTGGTCTAGATGGAGTGGCTGCTGTTTAGGCACCTGCATCTGTTACAACTATAATTTGATACATATTATCAAATTGTCCGGATCATGCTCAAGATTATACAAAAGGATACAGATGAACTATAATGCAGATGAGGTGCCCAGTATTTTCGAATAGCAACCATGTATTCTTTATTCAGCAAACAAAGACATGTATAGTAATTCTGAATCACCTTTATGGAAGAGGGATCAGCCATCAATGCACAAGTGTTTATCTATTTATGGGGGATAAGCGGATCCTAAGAAGGTATTAAGCACGATTCATGCCGCTTGTTGTAATCCAGACACATTATTGGTTTGGGATTTTTATGTATGAGACATTTCACGTTTCAAAATTAGATACTAATGTGTTGTCTGATTAAATGCGTTTAAAAAAAATATCACTACTGCTGTTTGCTAAAAGTCTGATAGATTACTATCATTGTCTTTTTATTATTTTTGGAGCAAGATACAGAATTTCAAGACGACAGTATCTGCTCATATATATATATTTTTACCACTGTTCATAAGGGGATTCACCAAATGATATTCAAAGTATACCCCTTTCATTTTTTAGTCAAGTACTGAATAATAAAAGTTATGTTTTAAATTAATAAACTACGAATACATACATAGTTATCATAAAAAAGAGTGCTCCAAACAAAGGAATTTCTTCTCTTTTGGCGAGTTGTGGGCTTTTCCACACCCACCAAATAAATGTGTATCTGTTACATAATTCCTGGGAGCACCTCCAACATAAGAACAGTTGCCTATTGGGGCCTAATTTTTCTTTGTCTAGTTGGTTATCATTAATTAATTAATTATTTACATTTAGTCTGGTGCAGGATAAACCTTAATTCGTTAAACACCAAAGATGTCCCAGAGCTGTCTGCGCTTGTTTTACCTAAATAAATATCCCCCCCCCCCCCCCCCTTATGTCTGTATAGCCCCCTGGTACTTGCGAAGAGGAAGGCCCAGCGACTTCAGCTTGTGGAGGAGGAAATGGCGCCAGTGAGCCGTGAGGAAGAAGCTCCGCCCCCAACATGGCGCGCTTCTTCCCGCCTTTATTATTTAATTACATGCCGGCGGGGGTTAGGGGTCAGTGCCAGGGCACTAGGATTAAGCCAGCCTTATATATGAGGTAATATATACTCTTTCCCCCCCCCCCCCAGCGCCCTACACCCAGCGGTGTGTACTCAGCGGGAGCTCGGCGCGCACTGTGCATAGCCGCTGTGCGGTACCTCTACAATGCCGTCTTGAAAGATGAAGAGAAGTCTTCTTTCTTCTTATACTCACCTGTCTTCTGGCTTGAAGAGGGGGGACGGCAAGCTGTGGGAGGGAGCATCCAGGAGAGCCCGGCGTTCGTCTCCCCTAAGGAACTGAAGGCATCCTGTCAGCAGCAGCAGAGCCCTGGAACTCATCAGAAGTGGGTCTAGACTGCTCTCCCCTCTTGCCCACGAAGCAGGGAGTCTGTAGCCAGCAGATCTCCCCAAAATAAAAAAACCTAACATTAAGTCTATTCAGAGAAACTCTAGGAGCTCCTCATAGTGCCCTGTGTCTCGTCCGGGCACATTTCTAAAACGGAGTCTGGTGGGGGATATAGAGGGAGGAGCCAGGTCACGCCCCTTTTGAACCCATGGTTCTTTGAGCAGCCCAACATCCTCTAGGACAAAATATAAATATATATATATATATATATATATATATATATATATATATATATATATATATATATATATAATGTGTATATATATATATATATATATATATATATATATATATATATATAATATGTGTATATATATATATATATGTGTGTATATATATATATATATATATATATATATATATGTGTGTGTGTATGTATGTATGTATGTATGTATATATATATATATATATATATATATATATATATATATATATATATATATAGAGTAATGTAATGGGCGGCACTCCAAAGGATTTTCAATAAATGCAACAGCTCACCAGGCCGATTAGTGTTTCAACGTTTCAGGTGTCTTTATTCACACCTTTCGTCAGGATACAAAATATACAAAACAGACATACCTTATATAACACCAGACATGTGAGACACGCCTCGTGCCCTCCGCTTCCGGCCCCCGGCGCTGACGTCATAGACGTCGTCCCCTACTGCTACGTAGAGGGTAAGCTAGATGGTTGTCATAACAACAATGCTAAACGGAGCTTTGGACGCACTGCGTCCAGCTCCTGTGCGCCGCTCTACCCCTGCCTTATGGGCGGAGGTAGTTGTCATAGCTACCAATCTGACACACCACAACAAAACGCCGGGCAGCCAGAGCACAGAGCTCGAGGCAGACCTTGTGTAGAAAAGACACCGCTGATCGCGGCAACCCATATCCCATAAAGTACTGAGGACATTGGATGACATCACATCCAGTCCCAGTTACTTCAAAAGAACCAGTGAAATAGCCCACACCAACACCAAAGCCAGGTAGAACAGAGATAGATGATGCTCGGACTAAAGAGATTACTACACCAAAGCAGTAAGCCCCATATCATAACACAGCCTCAATGAGGTCCAGGCAAGTAAATTAAAGATACAGATAGGTGCCATTAGGGTACATATGAAAATGCTATAAACAAAGTATAATTGGATTCCCAGAAATGGGAAACACTTAGTGTCAACAATTAAACCCAAATCAAGTCTAATGGGCTCATAAAAATCCATGTCAAGCCCACAAGCATATGGGCTAAGCATACAGTTTATGCAGATGTATTAAGAATAATGACCCTGATGGCAACCTCGAGCAAAGAGGGGCATGCAAAAGTAAAAGTAAAGAGAGGAAAAATGGGAACGAAAATATCATAAAAAGCATAGAAGGGAGAGGTTTTCATTTAATCCTGATGGAGCGACCGTGTTGAACTCGAAGATCCAATGCGCTTCTAGCTGTAGTAGTTTCTTATTCCGATCACCTCCTCTAGGTAACGGGGGGACATGATCAATAAGTTTGTAACGTAGGGCAGCCATCGTGTGTCGCGCCTCCCTAAAATGTCTTGCGACAGGCTGTTCGATCTCTTTTCCTTCCAGGGCTTGTCTTATGGCCGACCTATGTTGCGCTGCCCGTTCTCTAAAGGTACAGGAGGTCTTGCCAATATAGGCAAACCCACAAGGACATTTGATAATGTAAATCACGTATTTGGACATACAAGTTAAAACATGTTTGATGGGAAACTTCTTTCCTGAATGTGGATGTAGCACCACCGGACCTACTTCCAAGTACCTACAAGTGGTACAACCTATGCATCTATATGAACCAGGTTTTTTTGTAAGGAAATGTGACCGTAGTTCCCTTCTCTCTGCCGTGGTGTCATTGTGGACCAGCCAGTCCTTAAGGTTGCGTCTTCTCCGGTGACAGTTCAACACCCTATATTGGTTAAGAGATGGTAAAGATTTATCTGTCTTGATGATTGGCCAAAATTTTTGAACTTTCTTCCTTACTATTTTACTTGCGGTGTTAAAGGTGGTGATTAGCGGAAGTACTTTCTCTGGTGCTTTTTCTTTCCGCTGCAGGCATTGAGTGCGTGGAAGTGCCAATGCTTTTCTTTTGGCACTTTCTAGATCCTTGATTGGGTAACCTCTCTCAAGATATTTCCCAATCATTCTATCCAGTTCCAACTCACACTCATCTTGATTACTGATAATGCGCCTTGCGCGAAGAAATTGCGAGAAGGGTAAGCCCTTTTTCATGGCCGTGGGATGAAAACTATTGGCATGTAGCAACGTGTTTTTATCCGTTGGTTTATGATAAACCGTTGTCTGTAGATGATTTCCCTGTCGTGTAATCTGCACATCTAGATAATGGATGACTTCAGCACTACATTCGTACGTAAATTTGATATTCGCATCCAGATGGTTGATGGTCTGCATCCGTTCCTTGAATTCTTCTGGAGTGCCGGCCCAGATTAGAAGCAGGTCATCAATGTAGCGTGTGAAAAGTATTAGACCCTCCGACAAAGACGGATTCTGTAGAAATAGGCGTTTCTCAATATTCAACATGTAGGCATTCGCGAAGGCCGGAGCTACATTACTCCTCATGGCACAACCGAGCCGTTGGAGATAAAACTGTCCATCAAAATAGAAAAAATTCTGAGTGAGTGTCTTCTCGAGCAGTGCAAGAAAAAATCCCACATCTGGCCCTTTATAGTTGGAATTGTTGGACAGAAGGGACCTCACGGCCTCAATACCCTCCAAGTGGGGGATATTCGTGTACAAACTCACTACATCCACGCTTGCCAAAGTGCATCTTTCCGGAAGCTGCGTAAGTTCCTGTAGTAATAATAGTAGTTGAGTTGTATCCAACAGGACCGTAGGTTCCGCTTGGATAACAGGCTGTAAAAAACCATCCAGATATTTAGAGATGTTACTATAGAGGGATCCGCGGGCAGAGATAATAGGGCGTCCCGGGGGGGCGTCCAGATTTTTGTGGACTTTAGGCAGTGTATAAAGGAGCGGTGTAATTGGGTGATCAACCGTTAATGCTTTCAAGGTCTGTTTGTCAATGATGGCATCTTGGTGGGCTTGTGCCAGGATCATGTCGATCTCATGTTTGAATCTGTTCGTAGGATCTGAACCTAACTTGCTATAAACAGCTTGGTCATTTAGTTGACGATAGACCTCTGCATTATAAGTTGATAGGTCTTGTAGAACTATTGCTCCCCCCTTGTCGGCTGCCCTTATCACCACAGACGTATTCTTGCTCAGATCTTGCATTGCTTGAAACTCCCCTTTAGAAAGATTTGAAGGTATTCTAGAATCATATACCTATCAACTTATAATGCAGAGGTCTATCGTCAACTAAATGACCAAGCTGTTTATAGCAAGTTAGGTTCAGATCCTACGAACAGATTCAAACATGAGATCGACATGATCCTGGCACAAGCCCACCAAGATGCCATCATTGACAAACAGACCTTGAAAGCATTAACGGTTGATCACCCAATTACACCGCTCCTTTATACACTGCCTAAAGTCCACAAAAATCTGGACGCCCCCCCGGGACGCCCTATTATCTCGGCCCGCGGATCCCTCTATAGTAACATCTCTAAATATCTGGATGGTTTTTTACAGCCTGTTATCCAAGCGGAGCCTACGGTCCTGTTGGATACAACTCAACTACTATTATTACTACAGGAACTTACGCAGCTTCCGGAAAGATGCACTTTGGCAAGCGTGGATGTAGTGAGTTTGTAAACGAATATCCCCCACTTGGAGGGTATTGAGGCCGTGAGGTCCCTTCTGTCCGACAATTTCAACTATAAAGGGCCAGATGTGGGATTTTTTCTTGCACTGCTCGAGAAGACACTCACTCGGAATTTTTTCTATTTTGATGGACAGTTTTATCTCCAACGGCTCGGTTGTGCCATGAGGAGTAATGTAGCTCCGGCCTTCGCGAATGCCTACATGTTGAATATTGAGAAACGCCTATTTCTACAGAATCCGTCTTTGTCGGAGGGTCTAATACTTTTCACACGCTACATTAATGACCTGCTTCTAATCTGGGCCGGCACTCCAGAAGAATTCAAGGAACGGATGCAGACCATCAACCATCTGGATGCGAATATCAAATTTACGTACGAATGTAGTGCTGAAGTCATCCATTATCTAGATGTGCAGATTACACGACAGGGAAATCATCTACAGACAACGGTTTATCATAAACCAACGGATAAAAACACGTTGCTACATGCCAATAGTTTTCATCCCACGGCCATGAAAAAGGGATTACCCTTCTCGCAATTTCTTCGCGCAAGGCGCATTATCAGTAATCAAGATGAGTGTGAGTTGGAACTGGATAGAATGATTGGGAAATATCTTGAGAGAGGTTACCCAATCAAGGATCTAGAAAGTGCCAAAAGAAAAGCATTGGCACTTCCACGCACTCAATGCCTGCAGCGAAAAGAAAAAGCACCAGAGAAAGTACTTCCGCTAATCACCACCTTTAACACCGCAAGTAAAATAGTAAGGAAGAAAGTTCAAAAATTTTGGCCAATCATCAAGACAGATAAATCTTTACCATCTCTTAACCAATATAGGGTGTTGAACTGTCACCGGAGAAGACGCAACCTTAAGGACTGGCTGGTCCACAATGACACCACGGCAGAGAGAAGGGAACTACGGTCACATTTCCTTACAAAAAAACCTGGTTCATATAGATGCATAGGTTGTACCACTTGTAGGTACTTGGAAGTAGGTCCGGTGGTGCTACATCCACATTCAGGAAAGAAGTTTCCCATCAAACATGTTTTAACTTGTATGTCCAAATACGTGATTTACATTATCAAATGTCCTTGTGGGTTTGCCTATATTGGCAAGACCTCCTGTACCTTTAGAGAACGGGCAGCGCAACATAGGTCGGCCATAAGACAAGCCCTGGAAGGAAAAGAGATCGAACAGCCTGTCGCAAGACATTTTAGGGAGGCGCGACACACGATGGCTGCCCTACGTTACCAACTTATTGATCATGTCCCCCCGTTACATAGAGGAGGAGATCGGAATAAGAAACTACTACAGCTAGAAGCGCATTGGATCTTCGAGTTCAACACGGTCGCTCCATCAGGATTAAATGAAAACCTCTCCCTTCTATGCTTTTTATGATATTTTCGTTCCCATTTTTCCTCTCTTTACTTTTGCATGCCCCTCTTTGCTCGAGGTTGCCATCAGGGTCATTATTCTTAATACATCTGCATAAACTGTATGCTTAGCCCATATGCTTGTGGGCTTGACATGGATTTTTATGAGCCCATTAGACTTGATTTGGGTTTAATTGTTGACACTAAGTGTTTCCCATTTCTGGGACTCCAATTATACTTTGTTTATAGCATTTTCATATGTACCCTAATGGCACCTATCTGTATCTTTAATTTACTTGCCTGGACCTCATTGAGGCTGTGTTATGATATGGGGCTTACTGCTTTGGTGTAGTAATCTCTTTAGTCCGAGCATCATCTATCTCTGTTCTACCTGGCTTTGGTGTTGGTGTGGGCTATTTCACTGGTTCTTTTGAAGCAACTGGGACTGGATGTGATGTCATCCAATGTCCTCAGTACTTTATGGGATATGGGTTGCCGCGATCAGCGGTGTCTTTTCTACACAAGGTCTGCCTCGAGCTCTGTGCTCTGGCTGCCCGGCGTTTTGTTGTGGTGTGTCAGATTGGTAGCTATGACAACTACCTCCGCCCATAAGGCGGGGGTAGAGCGGCGCACAGGAGCTGGACGCAGTGCGTCCAAAGCTCCGTTTAGCATTGTTGTTATGACAACCATCTAGCTTACCCTCTACGTAGCAGTAGGGGACGACGTCTATGACGTCAGCGCCGGGGGCCGGAAGCGGAGGGCACGAGGCGTGTCTCACATGTCTGGTGTTATATAAGGTATGTCTGTTTTGTATATTTTGTATCCTGACGAAAGGTGTGAATAAAGACACCTGAAACGTTGAAACACTAATCGGCCTGGTGAGCTGTTGCATTTATTGAAAATCCTTTGGAGTGCCGCCCATTACATTACCTTGTCTGCTGGGCCTTGCAGTGCCACGGGAAGGCACCCAGGTATTTAGGTTCTGCTGCAGGAGTGCCGGTCACAACTCTTTTTTATTTATTTATATATATATATATATATATATATATATAATATTATATCTCTCTATATATATCTCTCTCTATATATATATATATATATATATATATCTATCTCTCTAGCTACACAGCAGAGGTGAGTGACCAGTCAGGGTCCCGGGCAGCCAGTGCTTGCTCCTTCCTCACACAACTGCAGACCAGTCACCAGACTGGCCCCCTCGCTCCTCACTCATGGCACATAGGCTATAGAGTGCAGTGTGAGAGGATATAGAGCCGCTGCTATCCAGTGCCTCCTGCGTCCACCCCACCCATAACGATCACTTTAACTTTTTTACCTCCCCTCCTCCTGTCTCTCTTCAGTACCTCTGCAGCTGCTGCCTCTGTGGATCTCCTCCTCCTGGCTCCCACATGGCGCACACACAATCCCCCTGTTTTGGCGGCTGCACAATCCAGGGGCAGTGATGATGCTGCAGGTACTGGCAAACGGGGGGAGGGGCCGCACAGTCTCCTCCAGCACTGCGGGACCCATCGGGGGGGGGGGGGGGGGGGGGAGGGGGAGGGGAGAGGGTAGACGCCTGTAAAAATAAAAAATAAACTCAATTGGTGAGCCATATGTGTGCTCTGGCCGCCCCCCCATATCCTTAATCCGGCTTCAGGTAGAAGACACCACTTTGGTAGGAATTGCTATTTTAGTCATTAGGGGGCTGATGCTGGGGTGCCAGAAGATGGGCCTGATAATTTCTCCTAAAAATACTGATTGTAGGAAAAATCAGACTTGCTCTGAGGGTGCGAGGGGAAAAAAAATATTGATTTTGTATGGAAATGATATGCCTCATTTTCTCACCTTCAATTGAATAGAAAAAACCCAGCACCATAGTGTTTTTCAAAAACGAGCGCACAGTTAAATATGTCCCTAAGAAAAGTGCTCTGCTAGCAACATACTGTACGATATATAGGACAATAAGAGTTTGATACATGAGGTTAAATGCAACATATTGGTTTTGCTAGATTGCAAGGGTAGAAAGTGCTTTTGTAAATAATATGATCCAGTAACACAGCAGTATTGGTCTTGGGGTCAGAGAACTGTGTTTCATATACTGTAAAGGGAGAACTTATGTTTTGTGTGAAGTGTGTAGAGGAGGCTGGAATAGTTCTGGGTGGTTCAAGAATTTAACAAGCTTGCCTGAAAAAAATAAATGTGTGGATTTTGATCTAGATTAGTGTAGGGAACAATGGACAGTTCTTAGTAACTGAGAACACCTATGGTACGAGCTTGAAGTGTAGGGTTTATTGCTGTGTTGGCAACAAAATTGTACATGTCCGGTAACTTTTGTTGACTAGTAAGTATTGGATCTCTTTTTAAAAGATGATCTTAATATAATAGATACAAATCCTAAAAACATGAAGTTTACATGGGGAGTAATAAAGGGTCTGGAATAACCAATGTCATAACAGTTCCACTGTGTGTTTCATCCACAAATTTCTAATCTATCAGAAGTATAGTGCAGAGAATAAACTGGTGTACAGGAAATTATGTGCACACTAAGAATTTTCCAGATTGCAACTGAAAATACCAAGTCGAACATGGAGCATGTAAACCGCAATGCTGCAACTCATGTGCTTCATAGAATTACGATTTTGAGAATAATATTACGAGAGCAGCCCAGTCTTCAAATTGAGTTCCTTTTGATTTTTCGTGACCATTTGCATCAACGCCCATTAATAAATATTTCTCTTACGTCCTAGAGGATGCCGGGGACTCCGTAAGGACCATGGGGTATAGACGGGCTCCGCAGGAGATAGGGCACCTAAAAAGAACTTTGACTATGGGTGTGCACTGGCTCCTTCCTCTATGCCCCTCCTCCAGACCACGGTAAGATCTTGTGCCCAGAGGAGAATGGGTGCACTGCAGAGAGCTCTCCAGAGTTTTCTGTGGAAAAAGAATTTTGTTAGGTTTTTTATTTTCAGGGAGTCCTGTTGGCAACGGGCTCCCTGCATCGTGGGACCGAGGAGAGAGAAGCAGAGCTGGCTTGTCAAGTTGGGTACTGCTTCTAAGGCTACAGGACACCCATTAGCTCCAGAGAGAGTCGGAACACAGGTCTCACCTGGGGTTCGTCCCGGAGCCGCGCCGCCGTCGTCCTCACAGATGCCGAAGGTAGAAGCGGATAGAGAAGACAGAAGACATCTTAGGCGGCAGAAGACATCAGATCTTCATGAGGTAAGGCGCGCAGCGGTAAGCTGCGTGCAATTGCTCCCAGTCACACACACACAGAGCAGCACTGAAGGGTGCAGGGCGCAGGGGGGGGCGGGCGCCCTGGGCATCAATAAACCTCACATTTTGGCACAAATACAGTGGCATTAGACTGCGGAGGCAGTAAATCGCTGATCCCCCGCCATTTTATTGAAAGATCACTGGGACCGAAGCCCGCCGTCGGGTGGGCGGGGCTTGATCCTCAGCACTAACCAGCGCCATTTTCTCCACAGAAGCTGCATGAGAAAGAAAACGCTGGCTCCCTGGTCTCTCCCCTGCTGAACACAGGCTGGAAAAAAGAGGAGGGGGGCACTTTGGCGACGCAGTGAGTGGGAATTGACATAATATATATAAAAAAGCGCTATCTGGATATATATATTTTCTTCCAGTGTTGTTAAGCGCTGGTGTGTGCTGGCATACTCTTTCTCTGTCTTTCCTTAGGACCTAGTTGGGGTTTTGTCCCCTTACAGGTTAATCCCTGTGTGTGTGGGGTGTCGGTACGTGTGTGTTGACATGTCTGAGGCGGAAGGGTTCTCCAAGGAGGTGGAGCAAATGAGTGGTGTGTCCCCGTCGGTTGTGCCGACTCCAGATTGGATGGACATGTGGCATACGTTGCATGCAAGTGTGACATCTTTACATAAAAGGCTTGATAAGGCTGGTTTAGGGGGGACATCAGGCGGTCAATCCTCAGATTGGACCGACTCACAGGGCCCGTCGGGGTCTCAAAAGCGTCCCTTAACACGACACTACTACCGACACGGATTCTGATTCCAGTGTCGACTATGACGAAGTAAAATTGCACCCTAGGGTGACTAAAACCATTCAGTGTATGATTGTGGCAATAAAGGATGTGTTGCATATTGTGGATGAACCCTCGGTCCCCGACACAAGGGTACACATGTTTAAGGAAAAGAAACAGATTATTAATTTTCCCACATCTCATGAATTAAATGAGTTCTTTGGAAAAGCTTAGGAGACTCTGGATAAGAGACCGCAGATCCCCAAAATAATTTTTATGGCATACCCTTTCCCTAAGCAGGACAGAGATTTGGGAATCACCCCCCACTGTGGATAAGGCCCTGACGCGCTTGTCCAAGAAAGTGGCGCTACAGTCTCCTGACACAGCGGCCCTTAAGGCAAGGCAAGAAACTACCTTAAAGGGTATTTATTCTCATACGGGGGCTGTGTTAAGACCGACTATTGCGTCGGCATGGGTGTGTAGCGCAATTGCAGCTTGGACAGATGAGCTGACAGATCAATTTGATAATATGGATAAGGATACTATATTCCTAACTCTAGCCCATATAAAAGACGCAGTTTTATTTAGGAGGGATGCCCAAAGGGACATTGGATTGCTAGCTTCTAGGGCCAATGCCATGTCTATCTCAGCGAGAAGATCCTTATGGACTCGCCAATGGACCGGTGATGCGGCTTCCAAAAAACATATGGAAGTACTACCCTATAAGGGTGATGTATTGTTTGGGGATGGGCTGACTGACCTGGTTTCCACAGCTACAGCAGGTAAATCAAATTTTTTACCATATATTCCCCAACAGCAAAAGAAAGCAACACCCTATCAGATGCAGTCCTTTCGGTCGCACAAGTCCAAAAAAGGTCGGGGATCCTCTTTCCTTGCCAGAGGTAAGGGCAGAGGCAAGAGAGCACCTGCTTCGGCAGGTGCCCAGGAACAAAAGTCCTCCCCGGCTGCTCCAAAAACCACAGCATGACGCTGGGACTCCCCTGAGGGAGTCCGCACCGGTGGGGGCACGTCTTCGACTTTTCAGTCAGGCCTGGTTCAGTTCGGACCTGAATCCCTGGGTGTTGGAAATAGTTTCCCAGGGTTACAAATTGGAATTCGAGGATGTGCCCCCGAGCCGATTTTTCAAATCGGCCCTACCAGCTTCCACATCGGAAAGGGATGTAGTGTTAGCTGCAATTCAAACGCTGTGTATACAGCAAGTGATAATCAAGGTTCCCCTGCACCAGCAGGGAAGAGGTTACTATTCAACCCTATTTGTGGTCCCGAAACCGGACGGTACAGGCAGACCGATTTTGAATCTGAAATCCCTAAACCTGTACATAAAAAGATTCAAATTCAAAATGGAATCTCTCAGAGCAATAATAGCCAACATGGAGGAGGGGGAGTTTATGGTGTCTCTGGACATAAAGGATGCGTCCCCATATATGCCCCCCATCAGGAATACCTGAAATTCGCTGTACAGGATTGTCATTACCAATTTCAGACGTTGCCGTTTGGACTTTCCACGGCCCCGAGTATTTTCACCAAGATAATGGCGGAAATGATGGTGGTTCTGCGCAAGCATGGAGTCACAATTATCCCATACTTGGACGATCTCCTGATAAAAGCGAGATCAAGGGAGAAATTGCTGAGCAGTGTGGCGCTCTCTCTGAGAGTGCTCCAGCAACACGGTTGGATTCAAAATCTACCAAAGTCACAGTTGATTCCGACAACTCGACTACCGTTCCTAGGTATGATACTGAATACGGAACAAATGAAGGTTTTTCTACCGATAGAGCAAGCCCAAGACATCCAGAACATGGTCAGAGACCTGCTAAAACCGAAAAGGGTGTCAGTTCACCAATGCACTCAAGTTTTGGGGAAAATGGTGGCGGCCTACGAGGCCATTCCCTTCGGAAGGTTCCATGCAAGGACTTTTCAATGGGACCTTCTGGACAAGTGGTCCGGGTCCCATCTGCACTTACATCGGAAAATAACTCTGTCCCCAGGAACCAGAGTATCCCTCTGTGGTGGTTGCAAAGTGCTCACCTGCTGGAGGGTTGCCGGTTCGGGATTCAGGACTGGATCCTGGTTACCATGGACGCGAGCCTCAGAGGATGGGGAGCGGTCACACAGGGAAAGACTTTTCATGGTCTTTGGTCAGACCAGGAGTCCTGTCTACACGTCAATGTGTTGGAACTCAGGGCCATTTACAACGGCCTTCGACAAGCGGAGAGTTTTCTTTGAAACCTACCAGTTCTGATTCAATCAGACAATGTCACAGCAGTGGCTCGTGTGAACCGCCAAGGCGGGACACGAAGCAGAGTCGCGATGGCGGAAGCCACAAGGATACTTCGCTGGGCGGAAAATCATGTAAGCGCTCTGTCGGCTGTCTTCATTCCGGGAGTGGACAACTGGGAAGCAGACTTCCTCAGCAGACACGATCTCCATCCAGGAGAGTGGGGACTTCATCAAGAAGTCTTTGCAGACGTAACACGTCTTTGGGGAACTCCTCAAATAGACATGATGGTGTCACGCCTCAACAAAAAACTTCGGAGGTATTGCGCAAGGTCTCTGGACCCTCAGGCAGTAGCAGTAGACGCACTGGTAACACCGTGGGTGTTCGAATCGGTCTACGTGTTTCCTCCCCTTCCCCTCATCACGAAAGTGTTGAGGATCATAAGACGAAGAAGAGTACAGACGATACTCGTTGTCCCAGACTGGCCTCGAAGGGCCTGGTACTCAGATCTACAAGAGATGCTCACAGGAGACCCCTGGCCTCTTCCTCTGAGGGAAGACCTGTTGCAGCAGGGGCCCTGTGTATTTCAAGACTTACCGCGGTTACGTTTGACGGCATGGCGGTTGAACGCCGAATCCTAGCAAAAAAGGGGATTCCGGAAGAGGTCATCCCTACTTTAATAAAGGCTAGGAAGGAGGTGACGATAAAACATTATCACCGTATCTGGCGAAAGTATGTGTCTTGGTGTGAGACCAAGAATGCACCTACGGAAGATTTTCATCTGGGTCGTCTTCTCCACTTCCTACAGACAGGAGTGGATATGGGCCTGAAATTAGGCTCGGTTAAGGTACAGATTTCGGCCCTCTCGATTTTCTTTCAGAAGGAATTGGCTTCTCTTCCAGAAGTCCAGATGTTTGTAAAGGGAGTGCTGCACATCCAGCCCCCTTTTGTGCCTCCAGTGGCACCATGGGACCTGAACGTGGTGTTGCAGTTCCTAAAATCACACTGGTTTGAACCGCTTGACAAGGTTGAGTTGAAATTTCTTACCTGGAAGGTGGTCATGTTGTTGACCTTAGCATCAGCAAGGCGAGTGTCAGAATTGGCGGCTCTCTCACACAAGAGCCCCTACTTGATTTTTCATGTGGATCGAGCTGAATTGAGAACACGTCCGCAATTTTTGCCTAAAGTGGTTTCGTCGTTCCATATTAATCAACCTATTGTGGTGCCTGTGGATACCGGTGACCTGGAGGATTCCAGATCCCTGGACGTAGTCGGGGCCTTTAAAGATTTATGTAGCAAGGACGGCTAGATTTAGGAAAACAGAGGCTCTGTTTGTCCTGTATGCGGCCAATAAGATTGGCGCTCCTGATTCAAAGCAGACTATTGCTCGCTGGATCTGTAATACGATTCAGCAGGCTCACTCTACGGCTGGATTGCCGGTACCAAATTCGGTTAAGGCCCATTCCACTAGGAAGGTGGGCTCTTCTTGGGCGGCTGCCCGAGGCGTCTCGGCTTTACAACTTTGCCGAGCGGCGACTTGGTCGGGGTCAAACACTTTTGCTAAATTCTACAAGTTTGATACCCTGGCTGATGAGGACCTAGCGTTTGCTCAGTCGGTGCTGCAGAGTCATACGCACTCTCCCGCCCGATTGGATGCTTTGGTATAAACCCCATGGTCCTTACGGAGTCCACAGCATCCTCTAGGACGTAAGAGAAAATAAGATTTTAAACCTACCGGTAAATCTATTTCTCGTAGTCCGTAGAGGATGCTGGGCACCCGTCCCAGTGCGGAAACTCTGCAAGACTTGTATATAGTTGTTGCTTACATAAGGGTTATGTTACAGTTGACATCGGTCTTGGACCGTTACTATTGTTTTTGTTCATACTGTTAACTGGTTATGTATGTTCCAGGTTACATGGTATGATTGGTGTGGGCTGGTATGAATCTTGCCCTTGGATTGCTAAATCCTGCCTTGTATTGTCCCTCTCCTCTGGGCACAGTTCTCTAACTGAGGTCTGGAGGAGGGGCATAGAGGGAGGAGCCAGTGCACACCCATAGTCAAAGTTCTTTTTAGGTGCCCTATCTCCTGCGGAGCCCGTCTATACCCCATGGTCCTTACGGAGTCCCCAGCATCCTCTACGGACTAGGAGAAATAGATTTACCGGTAGGTTTAAAATCTTATTTTTCTTTGTCTGGCATTTTGGGCAATTTCCCTGCAGATACTGTGGGTAACTATGTGGCATTTCAAAAACAATCTGGATACTGGAAAACTGGATTCACTGACTTGTATCTCGGTGCCTTGAGGTCATGTCCTACATCCCTTTTTGTGTGCCAAATGGCTACAATCTTGAGAATTCCCTTTATAGTGAAGTGTTAAAGAATGATCAAAAAATGGGCAGCTGCTCAATTTGAAGGGATATTTACTCAGAATAAGAGAACATTTAGCACAATAGTATGTTTCTCCTGATGGAAGGCTACCATGACAATGTTAATAAAATGCTAAAATAAAGAAACATTTTGATAGTTTTATTTTACAATTATTTACATCATATGTTGCAAGTGTTTACTAAGAACAAATCATTTTTGGTAGAAAATATTTTTTTGGTAAAATTTTAATTTTATGTGAACTGTGCTAACATGGAATGTTAGGTTAGTAGGGAGCACTGTTGTAGGAACATGGGTGTGTAGGCAGCTACCGGTGAAACTTTTCAGTGTTCTCCTGGATCCATTTCACAGGTGCTCCACCTGGCTCTTTTTACATGCCACCTGGCAGTATGCTGCTCCAGGGGTCTGACATCAACCACACTGTTCCTACATTACTGTGACAGGCCCAGTAATGGAGAGGCAGGGAGCGGTTTGAATGACGGGAACATTGCAGACAGGGTGCTGCGTCTTGTTGTGCATTGCTGGAAACAAATATATTGATGTCAAGTAGACAATATAAGAGTCTTTAAAAATGACCTGTCTCCAGACAGATTACACTGCTACCACCCAGCTACTACTTAGTGCCCCCCAGTTGGAAAAATATTCTGTGAAGAACACTGAACATTAATAAATATGTACTATGCAGAAATTTGTCCCGACTTGTCATTGTCAGTTTGTAAATTTAACTTAACTGTAAATATGCTGCTACTTGCATGTTGAACACTAAAGGGCGTTACTCACGGAGCGATGGTCTAAGCAATCTGACTAGATTGCTTAGGATATAAGCCTGATCGCTCCGTGTGTAGCCCTTACAGCGATAGCGCATCGCTATCGCTGCTGCTAGATTGGCCTGCCGTGCAGGCCAATCTAGCGGGTCGCTCACTTCACCCGCTGGGTGAAATGAGCGCCCCCCCATCTCCCCCCGCACGCTCAGCACAGATCGCGCTGTGCTGAGCGGCAAGAGAGATGTGTGCTGAGCGGTTCGCTCAGCACACATCTCTCCCCGCATCGGCCCATCTATATGGGCCTTTAGGGTCTGATGCAGAGTTGTTAGCAAAGAGGGCATTAACTATTCAAAAGAAAAGTGCATGAAAAGTATATAATATTTTACATAAATAAAACACTCACTCACTCTCTGGGTTTGTATACATCACTGCATTGGCAGCATTCTGCTTTTAATTTATTCCAAGTCTTCATCACCAGTGTGGCGATATACCTGCCCTATAGTTAAAAATGTGAGTTTGCATAGCCATGTGTTCATTCCTGTCTAAGCATGCACAAAATGAGTTTAAGCATGACACGATGTGCAAAAAGAATGCATTCAAGTCCTTAGACCCTTAGCAATGAAAAACAGACTCTTGCCACAATGTTCTATGGACCACAATTACAAGGGGTGTGCAAAAAGCTTCCGGATGCACAAAGTTAGATTTACAAAGTAAACATTACATTTTTTTAAAAGTATTTATTTACCAGAGGAGTGTATGCAATGTTGCGTGCGCTCAAACCACTTGGTAAAGCAGCTGGACCAGTCCGAAGCAGGTATGTTTTTCTACTTGCTGGATGAAGGCCTCCACTGCAGCTTTCAGTGAATCCACACAAATCCCATGCATCTTGTGCTGAATTTGTTAAAAAACAAAGTCGCAGGGGACCAGGTCTGCACTGTAAGCTAGATGACCAAGCTCCTGGATGCGTTCATGGGCCACAAAAATTCACCACTTCCCTGACTTGTGGGCAGGTGCATTGTCGTGATGAAGAATGTCACCATAAATGCAAGCTCTTGGACAGTCCTTGGAAATGGCTTCCACCACCTCCATTTGGGGACCACTGGGTCAACTGTATGGTCTCTGGGTCTGAACTGTAGATTCAGGAATCATTGCCACTAATGATCTCCCAGACAGAGTTTGGGTAACTGCTATCAAAGCTAGCATGCTGCAACACTAAGTCACCCGAGTCGCCTCTTGCTCTTGAGTCAGCTGATGGGGCACCCAGCGTACAAAAGCCTTGCTTGGGCCAAGCTTTTCGTGGAGTTTCAAGCGGATGGATCCCGATGAGATGCCAATTTCCTTCCTTTTCTAACTGGTCCACCTCAACTATGGTCCGGACAGCAGCAATGTTGTCCTCAGCAGCGCTCCTCGTCTTCGGGGACCGCCTCCTGCACCAAAATTCAGCAAACCTCTCTAACACAGTGGTTTGGGGCAGTGTTTCCTCCCCCAAAGCATCTTGCAATTGGTCAAGACTCTCCTGCTGCCGCAGACCACTTTTGTAGTTGTAGAACATAATTGCTCTCCAGTGGCCTCTGTTGAGCTCCATAACGAGTTTGTGAAGAAAGTGAACATGTCTTCTTCAGTGTACAGTGCTACTTATATACGGTTCTGTGCCTTGGCCTTTCACAAGAACTTTAGTCAGAGATTTCAGTTCACAACCTATCAGACGGTGTCTACTCCACCTATGCACTGCAGATCTGGAAACTTATTACACACCCCTTGTCCCCAGGATTTTCTGTTTATTGTCTTGTCGTTTGAGTGTGGTTAAACAATACTAAACTTGTTGATATGATGTTTTAGTTTGTAAGTGAATAACCCAATGTCTTGCCCCCTTTTATTTTTTATTTTTTCTCCCGTGCACATTTTTACTATAGAAGCAATACCTTTTTAATTTTTTGATGTAGTGACAATATATTTTAGATCTAGACCATGTATTATGACTACTCAGGGCACAAGTCTGAAATCAATACATTTTATAGTAGAATAGTACCTGAAAGAAGGCCATGTTCGCCCACAAAAATAAGTTGGTGACCAGAAAGCTTTTTGTTGTACAAATAAGTCATTTCAGTTATTGAGTATTGTTACTTTAAGATAATAGTAATTGTACCCTCAGAAATGGAAATTGCTTACTTACATCTCCCAAAGCAATCTGAGCCAAGGTTATGTTGAAGAGGTCAGGCTTCACCAGCTTTTTGCTGCTGCTCATGTTGTCTGTTGATGCCTTGTGTTGTGTATGTCTGACTCATTGCTGGTAATTGTGGTAACAGGCACTAAGAAGAAAGTTCGCTGGTTTCCAGTTAGGCGACTCTTCACTCACTCCTGTCCCAGCATCAGGATCCCTAGCAGGTTTTTAAGAGAAGGTGGGTGTTGATTACCAGCCTTGCATAGTTATTTGTTCGTTTGGTGTTTTTGCCATTCTGTCCTATTCATTAGGCAATTTCTTCTCTCTTCCCTTTTTTTTTATTTTGTCTTCTTTTGTATGTTTTGCCAATTTTTAACAGTGCTAATTTTGGATGCTCTAAATTTCTACTGAATTTAGTGTCTGTGTGGTGTGAGGAATGCACCAACTATCAGTAAAGACAATCAAGACCAGATTTAAATTGTTCTTTCACAAAAGAAATGTGCCTGTAAACCACCTGAAATGTTAAGCGTTTAACTCCGAATTTATACAGATACATGTAGTAGTTAATGTGCAGCGGCTTGTTTACTGCGGGTGCAGTATGGTATGCCGGCGGCCAGGCTCCCGGCGACCAGCGTACCGGCGCCGGGAGCCCAATCGCTGGCATACCGACAGCGTGGCGAGCGCAAATGAGCCCCTTGCGGGCTCGCTGCGCTCACCACGCTGCGGGCACGGTGGCGCGCTACGCTATTTATTCTCCCTCCAGCGGGGTCATGGACCCCCACGAGGGAGAATATCTGTCGGTATGCCGGGTGTCGGGATTCCGGCGCCGGTATACTGTGCGCCGGGATCCCGACATTCGGCAACCTGAAGACCACCCGTTTACTGCATATCATGACTTGCAGTATTTGGGTCTACTGAAAATTTTGATAAATCATTTTAATGGTTTAACTCAGTTTCTCAAACACTGGGACAGATATATTAACCCTGGAGACGTGATAAAGTAATGATAAAAAAAAGTGATACGTGCAAGGTGATAATGTATCAGCCAGTCAGGTCCTAACTGTCAATTTATATATTGGAGCTGATTGGCTGGTGCGTTATCACCTTGCATGTATCAGTGCTTTAGCACTTCTCCAGGCTTAATACATCTGCCCCAGAGTCTGTTCTCAAGGCACCAAAACTGTCCAGATTTTAAGTTTTTAGTTATGCCTGGTCACAGGTGACTTAATTAGCACCTCAGTCAATTTGTTTTTACCCATCTGTGCAGAGCCATGGATATACCTACAACCTGGACCTTTGGGGTGCTTTGAGGACTGCGTTTGAGAACCTCTGGTTTAACTGTTGTATCTGCCTTTTATTGGTACTGTCTTACCAGTAAGATGTTTTCTTCTGTCAACTATAGAACTTTTCTCCTATTGTTTTTACTTACTAATTTTCCTTTTTGAAATTTAGTCTCGCACAAAACTCCAGTGTTTTTTGTGATTTGTCTATCTGGTTTCCAGGACCTAATATCAACTATTTTTGAAACCTAGTACATTGGACGGAATATATATGTAATGCCAGCTGTCAGGATCCCAACAGTGGCATCCTGGCAGCGAGTCCCTTCGCAGGCTCGCTGCGCTCGCCACAGGATCTATTCCCACTTGGGTGGTGGCGTGGACCCACAACCTGAGTGGGAATACTGAGCTTCAGTCAGGATTCCAACCGCCGGCATTTTGCCGTCTGTCTTCTGAACACTAGTCCCTATTGGACTTGCAATGCAGCAGCTGCTTGTGCTTACTGCCTACATCCCAGCTCATGTATTTCCCCCTTCTCGGAACTTATTCCTCTCCTAGGTCTGTCCCAACTCAGAGTCCCTAGCAGTGGGAGCCGTTTGGGCATGCGCCCTGGCTTCCACAGTGTGCATTGAGTCATCAAGGCAGACATGAGATTATAATCTATATTAGGTATTGCAGAAGGATTTTTTACATAATTTAAAGCACTGTACCTAAAACCTATGCAAACTATACTTATATTAATACAAAATATGTATACAATTCCTTTGTTTTTCTGCATAAAGACATGGCATTTCCCACCAATAATGCCTACTGAACAACATCTGTATATTACATTGTCAGAGACGCGCTAGTTCACTATATAGTGAGAGATCTAGAGATAGAGAATATATATATATATATATATATTCTCTATCTCTCTGTGTGTGTGTGTGTGTGTGTGTGTGTATGTATGTATGTATGTATGTGTATATATATATATATATATATAATATATAATATATATATATATATATATATATATATATATCTCTATCTATCTATCTATATACACTGCTCAAAAAAATAAAGGTAACACTAAAATAACACATCCTAGATCTGAATGAAATATTCTTATTAAATACTTTGTTCTTTACATAGTTGAATGTGCTGACAACAAAATCACAAAAAAATTATCAATGGAAATCAAATTTATTAACCCATGGAGGTCTGGATTTGGAGTCACCCTCAAAATTAAAGTGGAAAAATACACTACAGGCTGATCCAACTTTGAGGTAATGTCCTTAAAACAAGTCAAAATGAGGCTCAGTAGTGTGTGTGTGGCCTCCACGTGCCTGTATGACCTCTCTACAACCCACACAAGTGGCTCAGGTAGTGCAGCTCATCCAGGATGGCACATCAATGCGAGCTGTGGCAAGAAGGGTTGCTGTGTCTGTCAGCGTAGTGTCCAGAGCATGGAGGCGCTACCAGGAGACATGAAAAAAAGATACGTGGAATACCGCTTGACCAGCGCCCCACTCTACGTCAGTAGAGCTTTAATCACGCCCGGCTCTCAGATCAATAACATCCTTCAGACGTATTATGCAGGAACGGACTCTCAAATGTGGATCACAGGGAGTTTACCGGAAAGAGAGATAATGGGCAACCATAGTGTGATACTATTTAAAAATTTAAATACATCACACAAGACAATAAGACAAATAAAAACAATCTTAAAATACAAACAACCACACAATGGTGGTGCAGACATTCACTAGTAGGGCTGACACCCTGGGCAAAAACAGTAGAAATGGCTGGTTACCGGTTGGAAGTAAGAACGGACTCACGTCCGTTCTAAAAGCATGAATGACACGGAGTAAATCACCAGGCTGCAGCAAGGGATTCCCCAGTCCCAGGACTCCTTCAGACACCGGCTCAGTCCACACTCGTTGTTCACATTCAGGAGGTCAGTCCAAAGAGCACCTACTCGTTACGACCCTCCTCGGGTTTTTCTCAAGGTCAGCTCAGTTGTGGATGTCTTACAAGTGCTGTCCCTCTCCTTAAATCCCTACTACTTCATTCCTATTGGTCCCAGCGCAGCTGATCCTTATACATGGTTTATCTATCAACAGGTAAAATGGAACTCCTCTCTAGTGCGCGGAATGGGCTGCCTTAACCGTGTATACCAAAAGAGGGCGTTCCCACTCCCCAAGATAATGTGACAGAAAAAAATAGGTAATACACTATATGAGGCGCCAAATGACAATGAATAACAATATATAATATATATATCAATAGTTTGATACGTCCCTTATAAATACTTGAATTCAGGCATAAATGGAGTTCTTTGTATTCCTCATATGTTTAGCCAGCTTTCACAGTGGGACCTCGATCAACGGTATCATATGTGAATAAAAGGATAAAAAAGCATCTAGTGTAACAGTTTTATTCCTCCACACAATTTCATAAAATATTAAAAAAATCTTTTTTGTAGGATCAAAATCCAGATAAAAGTATTCCATAAATTTGCACAGAGCACATAAAACATGTAGGGTAATCTCCAGGCTGTGTGTGTAAAAGTAAAGAATTACCGGATGGTCTGAGGATGTCATGACTAAGGTTTTGTGAACCCGGTGCTAGCGAAGTCTGCGCGGGCGACTGGAGGACTACACGAATACCACCACTGACCTGGTTTGGAAGTGTTGTGGACTCGGGGTCTCTTCCGGTGACTGGGAAGAGGAACCGCGGCAGAGATGGCCGAATCCAGGTTCTCCTCATGCAGGATGAGGTCGGCAGACCGGAAGCACGTGTGGGCGCTGAAGGTCTCCTGAAAGACAGAACTGGAAAGGCGCTGATGAATCAGTGAAGAATAACAGGTACAACTGTGCTAAAGGGCACGGGGTGCTTGGGGACACTGAGGTGCTTGGAGACACTGAGGTGCTTGGAGACACTGAGGTGCTTGGAGACACTGAGGTGCTTGGAGGCACTGAGGTGATTGGAGGCACTGAGGTGATTGGAGGCACTGAGGTGATTGGAGGCACTGAGGTGCGTGGAGACACTGGGGTGCGTAGAGACACTGGGGTGCGTAGGCACGGAGGTGCTGGAAGCACGGAGATGCTGAGGCACGGAGTTGCTGATTCACGGAGGCACGGAGGTGCTGGAAGCACGGAGGTACTGAGGCACGGAGGTGCTGGAAGCACGGAGGTGCTGAGGCACGGAGGTGCTGGAGGCACGGAGGTGCTGGAGGCACGGAGGTGCTGGAAGCACGGAGGTGCTGGAGGCACGGAGGTGCTGGAGGCACGGAGGTGCTGAGGCACGGAGGTGCTGGAAGCACGGAGGTGCTGAGGCACGGAGGTGCTGGAAGCACGGAGGTGCTGGAGGCACGGAGGTGCTGGAGGCACGGAGGTGCTGGAAGCACGGAGGTGCTGAGGCACGGAGGTGCTGGAAGCACGGAGGTGCTGGAAGCACGGAGGTGCTGGAAGCACGGAGGTGCTGGAAGCACGGAGGTGCTGAGGCACGGGAGCTCTGGAGATCACAACCTTAGGGAGCTCAGCTAGAATGCTCACACATAGCTGTGTGTGACACAAGGAACTGGCGCCGTTTCTAATTCAGCCTCCTGATTTATACTTCCTGGTTCTTGGTGATTGGTGAGCAGGATTAGGTGATGCAGAGAGTCTCAGGCTGGCAGAGGATTGAACAACTCTGGGTCAGGTGAACAGTCACTGTCATGTGACTACTCTTGCCAAGGCTGTGATGTAGAATGAGGCCTAGCAGGCCGAGAGAACACTGAAGCCTGGACTTCTGCAAAACACAGGATGCTGGCTTTTAGACCTAAAGTTCAGATTACTGAATTCAGCCTCACACAGGAGATCACCACAGGTGGAACTAATTAACTATTACCTCTCAGGCAGAGAACTCAGGAAAACTCAGTGCTGACAAGCTGTTTAACTCCGTGAGTGAAAAGACACAGGATCCAGGACAGATGGCAGGGGTAAGTCACCAAATATAAAACCTACAGTCAGGATTGTGACAGTATCCCCCTCTTCAAGGGTGGACTCCGGACACCCATCTTGAATCTTAGAGGAACTTGAGAAATTCATACAGAAGAATTTAGGACCTTCGTTGATGCAGATTCCAAAGGTTTAGGACTAAATTCTTTAACTACAGCGTTACTAAAAGTCTGTAAGTCATGGAACACAGGATCATTACTCTCAAAGAGCATGTTGGCCCACTCCAAAGCTCTTCCTCTGAATGCCAGGAACAGATATCGAGTAATGTTGGAAGGAGTTACTGCACCTGAAGGATCAGACTCCATCCGAGAGAGAAATTGTTCAACCAGAGCGGCATATTGCAATAAATCTCCATCAAAGTAAATAGGTGGAAAACCATCAGACGAAAGCTTAGAGGATGAAACTGAAGAAAGCTTTGGCTGGACGAGTAGGACTGGATTGGATCCGAGGATACTTGAATTGGCTGGAGCCAAAGGAGACTGACCAGGCTGGTCCTGGAGTATTGCTGGACCGGCTGGAACCGGGACGGACTGACCAGGCGGAGCCTGGAGTATTGCTGGAACCGGGACGGACTGACCAGGCAGGGCCTGGAGTATTGCTGGAACCGGGACGGACTGACCAGGCAGGGTCTGGAGTATTGCTGGACCGGCTGGAACCGGGACGGACTGACCGGGCTGGGCCTGGAGTATTGCTGGACCGGCTGGAACCGGGACAGACTGACCGGGCTGGGCCTGGAGTATTGCTGGACCGGCTGGAACCGGGACGGACTGACCAGGCTGGGCCTGGAGTATGGCTGGACCGGCTGGAACCGGGATGGACTGAGCCCTTTCTTCACAGGGCTGAACTAAGGCAGGAGCCCCCTCTTCACGGGGCTGGGCTGAGGCAAGAGCCCCCACTTCACGGGGCTGGGCTGAGGCAAGAGCCCCCTCTTCACGGGGCTGGGCAGCACTCTGTAGAATCTCTGGCTGGGCAGCACTCTGTAGAATCTCTGGCTGGGCAGCACTCTGTAGAATCTCTGGCTGGGCAGCACTCTGTAGAATCTCTGGCTGGGCAGCACTCTGTAGAATCTCTGGCTGGGCAGCACTCTGTAGACTCTCTGGCTGGGCAGCACTCTGTAGACTCTCTGGCTGGGCAGCACTCTGTAGACTCTCTGGCTGGGCAGCACTCTGTAGACTCTCTGGCTGGGCAGCACTCTGTAGACTCTCTGGCTGGGCAGCACTCTGTAGACTCTCTGGCTGGGCAGCACTCTGTAGACTCTCTGGCTGGGCAGCACTCTGAAGACTCTCTGGCTGGGCAGCACTCTGAAGACTCTCTGGCTGGGCAGCACTCTGAAGACTCTCTGGGGCTGGACGCTCTGAACCCCTCACTGGGGCTGGACGCTCTGAACCCCTCACTGGGGCTGGACGCTCTGAAGACGCCCCTCCTGGGGCTGGACACTCTGAAGACGCCCCTCCTGGGGCTGTGGACACGGACTCCTCTGTGACTGTAAATGTCTTGAACATTCTTCTCTGGACACCCAACTTGGGATAAGGTCTTTTAACCACCGGACCCCAGTCATAAATTTGAGTCTCTCTCAGAAGAGTAGCCTTCTTGATACCCTCGTCAGCAGCAGAAGGATCGGATACTGTGGATGACTTGTAGACATGAGCACTATGATACTGAGATTTGTCACTATTACCTGGCTTGCGAAGAATGTAGTCTTTAACAAAATGACCAGAATTTCCACAGTAAAGACAGAGATGTAGCTCCTTACGCCGCTGACGTTCAGCTTCATAGAGCTTGGGCCGTGGATAGCTCTGATGAAAAACTTTCCCTTGCGCAGAGAAAGAGACTCTATTAACTGGATGGGACAAAACAAGATCAACAACGTTGGTAGTATTCCTGAGGAGATCAGGCAACACAGAGAGAATACTAGGCAAAAGTTCTTGTAACTGTAGTAACATCTGGTAGAAAATCTGCAGTTGGTCAGGAGTCTTAGAGCAGAAGGTCAGAGAATCTCTGGAGAAAGAATTCCGCTGCAGACACTGTGCCAATTGATGCTGAGTCGACTCCAGACCTTCCAAGCGTCCTGCAATATTGCTTAGGAGGTCCTGCGTCAGACAAACACTTTCGGCCGGGTCCATGTGGCCAGTTCCTACTGTCATGACTAAGGTTTTGTGAACCCGGTGCTAGCGAAGTCTGCGCGGGCGACTGGAGGACTACACGAATACCACCACTGACCTGGTTTGGAAGTGTTGTGGACTCGGGGTCTCTTCCGGTGACTGGGAAGAGGAACCGCGGCAGAGATGGCCGAATCCAGGTTCTCCTCATGCAGGATGAGGTCGGCAGACAGGAAGCACGTGTGGGCGCTGAAGGTCTCCTGAAAGACAGAACTGGAAAGGCGCTGATGAATCAGTGAAGAATAACAGGTACAACTGTGCTAAAGGGCACGGGGTGCTTGGAGACACTGAGGTGCTTGGAGACACTGAGGTGCTTGGAGACACTGAGGTGCTTGGAGACACTGAGGTGCTTGGAGACACTGAGGTGCTTGGAGGCACTGAGGTGCTTGGAGGCACTGGGGTGCGTAGAGACACTGGGGTGCGTAGGCACGGAGGTGCTGGAAGCACAGAGATGCTGAGGCACGGAGATGCTGAGGCACGGAGATGCTGAGGCACGGAGGTGCTGAGGCACGGAGGTGCTGAGGCACGGAGGTGCTGAGGCACGGAGGTGCTGAGGCACGGAGGTGCTGGAAGCACGGAGGTGCTGAGGCACGGAGGTGCTGGAAGCACGGAGGTGCTGAGGCACGGAGGTGCTGGAAGCACGGAGGTGCTGAGGCACGGAGGTGCTGGAAGCACGGAGGTACTGAGGCACAAAGATGCTGAGGCACGGAGGTGCTGGAAGCACGGAGGTGCTGAGGCACGGAGGTGCGGAGGCACGGAGGCGCTGGAAGCACGGAGGCGCTGAAAGCATGGAGATACGGAGGTGCTGAGGCACGGAGATACGGAGGTGCTGAGGCACGGAGGTGCTGGAAGCACGGAGGTACTGGGGCACGGAGGTACTGGGGCACGGGAGCTCTGGAGATCACAACCTTAGGGAGCTCAATTAGAATGCTCACACATAGCTGTGTGTGACACAAGGAACTGGCGCCGTTTCTAATTCAGCCTCCTGATTTATACTTCCTGGTTCTTGGTGATTGGTGAGCAGGATTAGGTGATGCAGAGAGTCTCAGGCTGGCAGAGGATTGAACAACTCTGGGTCAGGTGAACAGTCACTGTCATGTGACTACTCTTGCCAAGGCTGTGATGTAGAATGAGGCCTAGCAGGCCGAGAGAACACTGAAGCCTGGACTTCTGCAAAACACAGGATGCTGGCTTTTAGACCTAAAGTTCAGATTACTGAATTCAGCCTCACACAGGAGATCACCACAGGTGGAACTAATTAACTATTACCTCTCAGGCAGAGAACTCAGGAAAACTCAGTGCTGACAAGCTGTTTAACTCCGTGAGTGAAAAGACACAGGATCCAGGACAGATGGCAGGGGTAAGTCACCAAATATAAAACCTACAGTCAGGATTGTGACAGAAGATAAAATTATCCCCAAACAAGCGTGTTCTTAACACCAGGCAATCTCCCGGGAAACGGTGTCCTGGACTCTCCGGCAATACTCCTTTCCACAACCAACGAAGAGACACCTCTAGCTGCGCCGACGCGTTTCAGGCCTTTCTAGGCCTTGAAAAAGACCATCCGGTAATTCTTTACTTTTACACACACAGCCTGGAGATTACCCTACATGTTTTATGTGCTCTGTGCAAATTTATGGAATACTTTTATCTGGATTTTGATCCTACAAAAAAGATTTTTTTAATATTTTATGAAATTGTGTGGAGGAATAAAACTGTTACACTAGATGCTTTTTTATCCTTTTATTCACATATGATACCGTTGATCGAGGTCCCACTGTGAAAGCTGGCTAAACATATGAGGAATACAAAGAACTCCATTTATGCCTGAATTCAAGTATTTATAAGGGACGTATCAAACTATTGATATATATATTGTTATTCATTGTCATTTGGCGCCTCATATAGTGTTACCTATTTTTTTTCTGTCGGTTTATCTATCAGTCCATGGACATGTACGCTAGGACCACCCCTAACTACCACAGGAGTTTCCTAGCAACCCCAATCACGATGCACGTCTTGAATATAGCACTCTCCCGCCTCCGCTGCATTTGCGATCACGTGGTGTTACGTGACGTCACTCACTCCTTCCCCCTAGACGCTCCGATCACGTGATCGCTCGAGCTGTCAGCGGCCACATCGTGACGCGTCAGGCAACGTCCCGCACTCCTCCTCTCGGGGTCTCCGCTCACGTGATCCTCCCAGAGGTGCAGCTGTGATTGTGATCAGCGTTTACACAGGCAGGACGGGTTTCCCATGTTAGTAATCGTACATAATCCGTCATCCTCATAACCTCTGTGTTCCCAGAGCATATAGCAGGACACTGTTTATATGTCTGTTGTTACACTTCCCGTCAGGGTGATGGTACATTAGTATTTCAACTGAAGAATTGTATTTTAAACGGGGAGTTGCATCATAGATGGGTGCTTTATAATTCTTTTCGATTGGATAGGTCATATTTCTCTCAATCCTAATAAGCCGAGAATAAACAAAGATTCATTAGGATACATACAAAAATCACATCCAAATTCATATAACAAGAGTAAATAATCTACAAGAACCATTTCACCTCGAAATCCAAATTGAGGCCCTTTGGTTGAAGGGTCCCCAATTCGTAAATGGCTTTCATCTCTGCCTTAGCCAGTTGGTTCATCAGATCCCGCCTCCTCCAGTGACCTCTTACCCATCGAATGCCCACAAACCGTCTGATGGCGGCTGTGGAGCACCCATGATGTTTTCTAAAATGGTCTGAGAGAGCATGTGTCTCAAGACCTTTCTTTATGTTCCTTAAATGCTCTCCCAGACGCACCTTAAGGGCTCTCGAGGTCCTTCCAACGTAAAACAGGCCACAGTCACACTCTACCACATAGTCTTTGATGACAGACTTTTTCCCGTTTATTGTGACCTCCTTTGTTTTATTTTGGTTCTCCATTTTTATTCCCCTACATGCTATACAGTTCATACACCGGTGAAACCCTTTAGATCTTATCCCAATTGGCATAGTTGGGGGAAATGCACTCTGTGCTAGGTTGTTTTTTAAATTAGGGGCCTTCCTGTATATGCATTTCGGTCTAGCTGGGAGGCACTGTCCCAAAATGGGGTCTTTTTGTAAGACTCCCCAATGCTTGGTAATGATTTTCTCATTACCAAGCATTGGGGAGGCCCCTAATTTTAAAAAACAACCTAGTACAGAGTTCATTTCCCCCAACTATGCCAATTGGGATAAGATCTAAAGGGTTTCACCAGTGTATGAACTGTATAGCATGTAGGGGAATAAAAATGGAGAACCAAAGTAAAACAGAGGAGGTCACAATAAACGGGAAAAAGTCTGTCATCAAAGACTTTATAACATGTAACACAAAGAATGTTATCTATGTGGTAGAGTGCGACACTGGCCTGTTTTACGTTGGAAGGACCTCGAGAGCCCTTAAGGTGCGTCTGGGAGAGCATTTAAGGAACATAAAGAAAGGTCTTGAGACACATGCTCTCTCAGACTATTTTAGAAAACATCATGGGTGCTCCACAGCCGCCATCAGACGGTTTGTGGGCATTCGATGGGTGAGAGGTCACTGGAGGAGGCGGGATCTGATGAACCAACTGGCTAAAGCAGAGATGAAAGCCATTTACGAATTGGGGACCCTTCAACCAAAGGGCCTCAATTTGGATTTCGAGGTGAAATGGTTCTTGTAGATTATTTACTCTTGTTATATGAATTTGGATGTGATTTGTGTATGTATCCTAATGAATCTTTGTTTATTCTCGGCTTATTAGGATTATTGAGAGAAATATGACCTATCCAATCGAAAAGAATTATAAAGCACTCATCTATGATGCAACTCCCCGTTTAAAATACAATTCTTCAGTTGAAATACTAATGTACCATCACCCTGACGGGAAGTGTAACAACAGACATATAAACAGTGTCCTGCTATATGCTCTGGGAATACAGAGGTTATGAGGATGACGGATTATGTACGATTACTAACATGGGAAACCCGTCCTGCCTGTGTAAACGCTGATCACAATCACAGCTGCGCCTCTGGGAGGATCACGTGAGCGGAGGAGTGCGGGACGTTGCCCGACGCGTCACGATGTGGCCGCTGACAGCTCGAGCGATAACGTGATCGGAGCGTCTAGGGGGAAGGAGTGAGTGACGTCACGTAACACCACGTGATCGCAAATGCAGCAGAGGCCGGAGAGTGCTATATTCAAGACGTGCAGCGTGATTGGGGTTGCTAGGAAACTCCTGTGGTAGTTAGGGGTGGTCCTAGCGTACATGTCCATGGACTGATAGATAAACCATGTATAAGGATCAGCTGCGCTGGGACCAATAGGAATGAAGTAGTAGGGATTTAAGGAGAGGGACAGCACTTGTAAGACATCCACAACTGAGCTGACCTTGAGAAAGACCCGAGGAGGGTCGTAACGTGTAGGTGCTCTTTGGACTGACCTCCTGAATGTGAACAACGAGTGTGGACTGAGCCGGTGTCTGAAGGAGTCCTGGGACTGGGGAATCCCTTGCTGCAGCCTGGTGATTTACTCTGTGTCATTCATGCTTTTAGAACTAACGTGAGCCAGTTCTTACTTCCAACCGGTAACCAGCCATTTCTACTGTTTTTGCCCAGGGTGTCAGCCCTATTAGTGAATGTCTGCACCACCATTGTGTGGTTGTTTGTATTTTAAGATTGTTTTTATTTGTCTTGTGTGATGTAATTACATTTTTAAATAGTATCACACTATGGTTGCCCATTATCTCTCTTTCCGGTAAACTCCCTGTGATCCACATTTGAGAGTCCGTTCCTGCATAATACGTCTGAAGGATGTTATGGATCGGAGAGCCGGGCGTGATTAAAGCTCTACTGACGTAGAGTGGGGCGCTGGTCAAGCGGTATTCCACGTATCTTTTTTTCATTGCATATTGTATTAGAGGTGGGAAAAGCCTCTGGTGGTACACTGTGTGACTAGCAGCCTTAATTGCGCACTGCCTGACACTCCAAATTTCTTTTGTTATATTGGCTACCAGGAGACAGGTCAGTACATCAGGAGACGTGGAGGAGGCCGTAGGAGGGCAACAACCCAGCAGCAGGACCGCTACCTCCACCTTTGTGCAAGGAGGAACAGGAGGAGCACTGCCAGAGCCCTGCAAAATGACCTCCAGCAAGCCACAAATGTGCATGTGTTTACTCAAACGATCAGAAACAGACTCCATGAGGGTGGTATGAGGGCCCGACGTCCACAGGTGGGGGTTGTGCTTACAGCCCAACACCGTGCAGGACGTTTGGCATTTGCCAGAGAACACCAAGATTGGCAAATTCGCCACTGGCGCCCTGTGCTCTTCACAGATGAAAGCAGGTTCTCACTCTGAGCACATGTGACAGACGTGACAGAGTCTGGAGACGCCAAGGAGAACGTTCTGCCTGCAACATCCTCCAGCATGACCAGTTTGGCAGTTGGTCAGTAATGGTGTGGAGTGGCATTACTTTGGGGGGGCCGCACAGCCCTCCATGTGCTCACCAGAGGTAGCCTGACTGCCATTAGGTACCGAGATGAGATCCTCAGACCCCTTGTGAGACCATATGCTGGTGCGGTTGGCCCTGGGTTCCTCCTAATGCAAGACAATGCTAGACCTCATGTGGCTGGAGTGTGTCAGCAGTTCCTGCAAGACGAAGGCATTGATGCTATGGACTGGCCCGCCCATTCCCCAGACCTGAATCCAATTGAGCACATCTGGGACATCATGTCTCGCTCCATCCACCAACGCCACGTTGCACCACAGACTGTCCAGGAGTTGGCGGATGCTTTAGTCCAGGTCTGGGAGGAGATCCCTCAGGAGACCATCCGCCACCTCATCAGGAGCATGCCCAGGCGTTGTAGGGAGGGTCATACAGGCACGTGGAGGCCACACACACTACTGAGCCTCATTTTGACTTGTTTTAAGGACATTACATCAAAGTTGGA